>NW_009258549.1:1732655-1757205 GCF_000687185.1 Egretta garzetta
CTCCAAACTGTAAGGAGGCACCAGCAGACACGGCACGGACAGTTCTACAGGCCTTTGTAGGGGCCAAACTGCTGGTCAGATTTCAGAGCCCCGGCTCTTTGGCATTAAATACAAAGAGGATTAGGAAACTGGAAAGAGGAGGAAGCTAGGAACACAGATGCCCAATGGCTCCAGATACACAGAGCTGGGCTTGCTCTGCAGATCCCCAGCCAGTTCAGGAGGAAAGGGTTTGCTGCAAGTCCAGTGGAAGAGGGGAGGGTGGATGGGTCACTCCATCACATGTAACCTGGGTCAAATGGGAGGACTTATTCAGTAGCTTTGGCATCACCAGCCTCTGCCTTGCCGTCCACTTCCTCATCGGAGCACTCTCCTGTACCCTTCCTGACCAACCGACGTGTCACGACAAAGGGCAGGTCCCCGCGCCTAGGGAAGGACGGACAGCACGTCAGTAACACAAGGTTTCACTGAACTCACCAGACAGGGCAGGCTTTGGAAGGAGGGAAGGAAGTACCCGGCCACGCCGTTTGCAGTGGGCAGCTGCCACCGTGGGCAGTTACAACAAGACCACACTGGACTGGCTGCCAAAGTACCGCACCAAATGCTCCGCCTTACCTGAGTTTGTTCTTCAGGGAGCTGACTTCTCTATTCATTGCATCAGCTGTTTCAGTGGCATCCTCCAGCTCACGCTGGAGCTTCCTACGGGATGCATTGGCTCGCTGGGCCTCTTCTTCTGCTTCCTCAAGCTGGCGTTTCAGCTGCTTCAAGCGCATGTTTGCCTTGTCCGCCTGAGCATGTTGGGGGGGTGGGAAGAGAGAGATCAGCGTTTCCCCAGAGTTACAGCACAGTAGAGCAGCAAAAAGCAGAGTTTCCAAAGAACCCTCTTCCCTTTCTGAAGGAAGCTATCTAGAACTCGACAGCTCCAAGCTTTTCCTTAAAAGCGTTACGTTTTCATCTGTGTCACCTTGTAATCATTACAGTGAGGGATAAGAAGAGAAGGCTATAGGAAGGTTATGCTAGAGCCCTCATACATGCAGATGATGCCTTGGTCATAGAAGGGAAATCCTCCCACCAGAAGACTCACTGATGCTGCAGGTAGCTATACACACCTGATCTTTGAATTGCTCAGCATTACGCCTCTCGTCATCCACCTGCAGCAAGATATCTTTCAGCTTCTTCTCGGCACGACGCACCTGCTTGCTGGCAGCCTGGCGCTCCCTATACAGAAATACAGCGATGCTCAGACAAGAGTTTATCTCCCATTGTCCCCAGCGAGACGATCTGACTCAGGCAAGTTAGAAACAAGGAAGATAGCAAAAGTCCTCCTAACTTAGAAAAAAGGGCATGGGAAGCACTGTTTCCCAGAAATTACCAAAAGGCACTAATGTCACACAGATACGGCCCTTCCAGAAGCTACAGAGGGACACGAAGTGTACCACAGCTGCAGTTTTAGGAGTGGTTAAGTCTGAAAGAAGCCAGAAGTCTCTACACTGAAAACCAAGGAAGGTTTGCCAATATCTTACATCTGTACTACCCAGTACACCTAGGATGAAGCCCTCACTCAGACAAATCAGAATTTGTTCAGAAGAGCTTAAAATGCCAGAGTGAGTAGAGGCTTATAAAACAGACTGAGTTTCTACTAGGACATACTTTGTCTCCATGTCCAACTGCTCCTCCAGCTGCGCTATCTTTGCTTCCAAGGCCGTGATGGTAGCCTTGTACTTGGACTTCACTGCACACTCCATCTCCTGCAGTTTAAGCTTAAGCTCCTTGTTCTGGCGCTCCATCTGCTGGCGAGCGTTCTCATTCTTCTGCGCGTTGCTACGCTCAGCATTCAGGTCAGCGTTCACCTGATCAATCTGCGAAGAGAAGTAGTACTCAGCATATCGAGCACTCCAGCCTGAAAGGCGGATTTATTTCTCAGACACACGCTGACACGCAAGGAAAAAAGGACCCTTGGGGTGAGCTGAATACCCGGAATAACTCTGATGCAGAGGGAGCTGTCTGTAGGCAGAGCACTTCTCAAAATATCTTCATTTACCCAGATTTTCAAAGTAATTCCTTGAATAACAGGTTTATCAACCTCCTCTTAGGACTAAATTTGCCAAGCACATACAGTGTTCTCTGGGGTGAAGGCCACAGTTTGGCAGTTAACACAGTAATTATCAGTCTTAGTGAATTACAAAAATCCCGAGGCAAGTGGATCCAATACGTGTGCTTTACTAATTTATCATTTATTTGCTTCCTACTTCTACTACAAGGAAACAGCTTGAAAATACTGACTTTCAAAGGTGAAAGTCCACTTCCAAGCCAGGGCTTTGTCTGACAGCCAACTAGGTAAAGAATTAAGCTCTCATCCACCAGAGTGAACAAGCCATTTGGAAAACCATCAGCCTAGCTCCTTGGCTTTAGAGCGCTAAGAAAACAACATGCTTGACTCTCAAAGTTGGGCAGATAAAATATGGCAGAGAACAGGCAGATTAAGATCATGGTTTCTATAGCAGCCTAACAAATTCCATATGGTTAGTCCATTTGAAGAAGCATAGAACTGGCAGAAAAGTAATTTTCCAAACGTTGTGGCACTGTTCAGCATGCCAAGTTGGAGCAGCGTGCTACAGATAATCCTTCTTATAATCCCTTAATCCAGAAAAAAGGGACTGGGAGTTTTTTGGGGGTTTTGGTTTTGTTTGGGATTTTTTGGGGGTTGTTTTTTTTGGTTTGGTTTGGTTTTTTAAATAAACTTGGGAGATTGTTCCAGCTACCCAATTCTTTAAATGATCAAAACCAGTGAGCTCTGACTGCCCACCCTATTTTCTGTATTGTGGTATTCAGGTGTTTCATCTTGCTTGCATCTACGGACTTCTGAGGGCCTGTACTGTACCCAAAGCAGCAGATGGCATTACTCAGAGCGCAGTCTGACAATGTACACAGACTAGAGAGCCCCTATATTGGCACTCGTGGTGTGAACAGGTACCTGGAGATTTGCTTTCTTGAGACGGTCATTGATTATCTCTGTGTTGCCCTGTTCTTCTTCTAACTCCTCCTCCAGCTGAGCTATCCGGGCCTCCAAGCGTCTCTTTTCCTCCATGGCCAGTGCTCTATAGGACACAGAATCATTAAAGCAGCGTTGGTGGCATTAATGTCTTGGGGAAAATTCACCACTTTTAATTTTACAAAATAAACTCAGTCATTCAAAAGCAGAGGGCATACAGTGTGTGCTGCAGCCTACACAGAAATAACAGCCTGCAAAGTATTTTCTTAAACCAGCTCCTCCACCCTTAAACAGGGAACATTACTCACCCTTTACCACTGTTGTTGGCAATCTCATCAGCCAGCTCATCCCTTTCTTGCTGGGCCTGGCGCTTGGCACGCTCAGCAGCTGCAAGTTCCTGGAATGAAAATGAGACGGTCAGTGATCCAATGGGAAGCTACCAATTAATGCAGCATAGGAAAAAGTAGTTACTGGTAACGGGTGGTATGGTCTCTAGCTAGATCCAGACTTAATTATAAAATATGGTCTGTTCCCCACCCACCCCACAGCTTCCTTTGTTTTGCACACTCCTATCACAGCTGTCAAGAAAGGGCCAAATTCAGCATTTTTCAAGTGGACCTCATATTTAAGCAGAGGAAAAATTAGAAAAGAAAGGAAATAACCACTCAAGCTTAGACTGCTACACTTAGTTCTTGGCCAAAGAAAATGAACAAACCCTTGACTTGCATACATATTCCATTACCTCCTGCAATTGGATCATCTCTGCCTCCATGCTCTTCAATTTCTTCTCATTTTCTTTGGCCTGTGCCAAGATCTCTTCTCTGGAAGTACGTGTGTCCTCCAGTTCCCGCATGTAATCCTTTATCTGTGCCTGAAAAGAAAGAGCAAAAAAGGTTGAATTTCAGAGCACCCACATTAAAGAATTGTGTTTGTCTTATGGGAAACATGGAGGGAAAATGGAAACAAGGATTCATTAATCTTCAGCTACCAAAAAGGCTGCTGTGAAAACACAAGGAATCATCCTTTTCCTATTTCACAAGTAACAAGGAGAAGTAGTAATGGAAGCAAACCCGGACTGCTTAAATTGCAGAAAAAAAAAAATATCTTGCCACATATAGGGAGGGGGAAGGGAAGGCACAGGAAGCTTTCTAGTGAAGCAATGGAATGGACAGTCTAGGGAAGATTTGGTGTTTTTCCTAAGAGCAGATCAGACAAATGCCTGTAGGAATTACAAAAGCATAACAGAACTGTCTTGGGACAGGAGAAGGCCTAAATGATATTTAAGTCCCTCTAGCTTTGCAGCCCCATGAGCCTTTCCAAAAACACTGGCATGAGGCAAGCACTAGAGTGGACTTTGCCTACAGCTTGTCTTCCAGGGAGTTAAAACAGGCAGATCAGGGTTCGAAGGATATTTGAAAGTCCAGTAAGCCTTTCACAGTAAAATGCTACAAAGTTCTGCTCCTCTTGCAACACTGTCTCATGAGGTGAAATCTTGTATCCCATTTCCCTCCGTAAATGCTCTACACCAACAGCTAAAACAGTTGCAGCCTCTCACCTGCAGTTTGCGGTGCTGCTTGATGGCTTCTTCACGACTCTTGTTAGCAGTGTCTATATGGCTTTCCAAATCCTTCAGATCCATCTCTAGCTTCTTCCTGGCAGCCACAGCACTGGAGCGCTGTTTTCGTTCATCTTCCAATTCCACCTCCAGCTCCCGCACCTGTATGGAGAAATACAGACATCAGCATTTCAGCTCCTCGATTTCCCAACATCTATTTTTCGCATCCCCCTTTCAAACTGTACATAAGTGCAAGCATGTGATTTGTTTTCATTCTTCCTGGCAGGGGGATGGGGCTAACATTCCTCACTAATAAAGCTACACGGGTTCCTTTGATAGACAAAGGCTGTTTGAACAACCACGCACACAAGGGGGAAAGTCTCTCACAGCTCTGCAGCGCTGCCTGGAGAGTTACCGTTAACAGGAATCTGTGGATTGGCAGTGTCTGTCTAACTGTCTTTGGACACAAGTGCCTTTGTATACCGAACACTTTCAGGATTTACAGAGCAATTCTTACTTGTCTAATCAGCTGTTTCTTCTTCTCTTCATTCTGCTCATCACGTCCCTGGAGATCCCGGTCAAACTGTGCCTTCATGGCCTGTTGGTTCACTTCTAGCCGCAGTTTGGCATCCTCTGTGGCCTGCAGTTCATCCTCCAGCTCTTCCAGCTGAGTCTTCATCTCCTCCACCTGCTGCTCCAGGGCTCGCTTAGCCTTCTCCAGCTCATGGACCTACAGCACAGTACCACACATGAGGTTTCCTCAAACAGTGCAGACAATTTCACCCACCCTAGGAGCAAAAGAAGTCTAAGAACAGCCACTCCCATAAGACGAGATACAAGAACACTGCATCTGTCCCTTGTATTAGGGCACAGATACCCCTCAAAGCCAGTTGCTTGCATACCTGCAAGTTGCCACTGTGAATCATGATTACCTATTAGTTCTGGTCATGTATGTGTGGTGGTGGGGAGAAAGAGAAAAGCGTTTGTTAGCCCAGTCCTGACCTACTGCAGACTTATCAGAGCGGGACATCTCTGGTTCCGAGAGAATTCAAGAAAATAGTTTTTAGCCTCTGATTTCTTTTTTCTTTTCCTTCCTCTTTATCATAACATTTTTTGTCTTGAAACATCAGGGTTACCATCTTCCATTGTCTGGCTAATCCCTGTACTTTACATAGCAGGCTCACATCATACCTTCCTCTCTGCCTTGTAACTGGTACCTGTTAATTTTTGGTTTGCCACTACCTCAATTCGGGTCATTTCCAGGCTCTTCCAACCCACCTTTCCCCTTTACTAATGTCATACAAACATAACATTCTAACTCACAATATGTCCAGTATTCTCTACTACATTGCTCTGTGTTCACATTAGCATAAGCTTTTTGCAGTATCAAAGTAACAGCATCACCTGTGTGACATTTCCTGCCCAGATATTTTAACTTCATACATACACTTTTCCCAACGTCATCCTTTGAACTCATCAGGTCTTCCATCTCTGCACGGAACTGCTTATTGATCCGTTCCAGCTCAGCTTTCTGCTCTATGGCTTCTTCCAGGTCTCTGGCCAGGGAGAGGGCCTTAGTCTCCTTCTCACGGGCTTCTGCCTCAGCACGGTCCCGTTCTTCTGCATACTTCGCAGAGATGTTCTTCTCCTCTGCCAATAGCTACAAGAGCACAGCATCAGTATTCTGAGAAATTACTGACAATTTTCTAACAAGGTAAACATGCATCTTTTCATTACACTATCGGTGTTCTGCCATGAACAGAAGGAACCAAGAAAATGCAGCTTTGAAGAATGAAGCATCCCATCCCACTTTTAATAACTGCGCTGACTCCAAATGAACAAACTTCTGATTCCCTAGGCCTCCAACCTATCATTTCCAACTTTCTCTCAAAGATGATCTGCAAACAATGCTTTGAATTTGATCTTGGTCTTGATACAAATGTCACGTCTTTGGGAAAAGGAGCATCACTGAACCTTGTATGCATGGAACAGAATTAATTTACTTCTTCTCTACTCTATATGCTATGCCTTAGTACAGAAATAAATATATATTCTTCAAGCAGCATTGCTTAGGTATTCTTAAAGCAGACCTGTCAATAAGATGCATTTACTGAATGCCCAGTGACTGAAGTCATACCTGATCAAACTTCTTCTGCTTCTTCTCTAGGTTGGAAACGATCTGCCGCTGATGATCGAGGTCCACGGCGAGGTCATCCAGCTCTTGCTGCAGGCGGGTCTTTGTTTTTTCCAGCTTGTCATAAGCAGCTGCCTTCTCTTCATAACGCTGGCTCAAGCCCTCCAAGTCCTTCTGCAGCTTCTTCCTGGCTTCCTCTGCTGACTCAAGGCAGCCCAGACCATCGTCCATCTTCTTCTTTGCATCTATTGCCTGAAGAACAGAAAAGATCGCATGTGAAGCCATGCCACAGATAACGCTGGATGTAGTTTACTGGCACCAGAAACTGAGGAAATAAGTCTGCTTGTTTCTGAAGGTACTATTCCCCCCTTCAAATAACGCTATATGACGGAATTCCTGGATAGAAATCTACAAGCAGTTTGTATGATTATCAGAGATCTCTTTATTTCCTCTCTCACCCAAATCAGCAGGATCACCCTTTCCCAGGAAAGACTCTGCTACTATAAGTCAATTCTGCATTTAAATTTTACTTCCTTCAAGACAGTGCTGCACTTACACTTCCTCTCAGAAGTCACTGGTTTATGGGATGCAAACTCTGTACCTGTTGCTGAAGAACAGAAATCTGTTTCTCCAGGTTTCTCTTTGTCTCCTCCTCTTCTTCCAGTTGCTCTTTCAAACTGTTCTTCTCATCCTCCATTTGCTTCAGCTTAGTGCTGAGGCTCAGTTTTAGGCGAGTCTCCTCCTGCAGCAGCTCCTATAAAGCAAACACCCCAATGGAATTCAGCACTGCTCCTTGGCTCACAATCCTCACCCACACTCTCCAGAATGAGTACTTCTGAAGTTGCGTTTAAGTATGCAACTTATTTCACAGATAAGACAACCAAAGACAGAATTTAAAGAATTGTCTTCCAGTGAGTAGTATAGAAAGAAAATATTCAGAAGGGTCCTATTCTTTCGTACACTCTAATGATTAAAGTATACTACTTCACCACACAAGCCATCAACAGTCCTTTCTGGAGTCCTCTGAGTAGCACACAAAGCATTAAAACCTTTCCCAACAATAGCATGACTGTACTCTGCTACATGACTTTCTCATATTCCAGTATCAAAGAAATGGACAACAGACTAAAGTGATTTAGCATGGTTAAAAACAACCTTGGTCTTAGCAGAATTTTAAGATGCTGGTTATTTACCAACTTAGGGCATCAACATTTATTGACGTATGCTACCAGAGCTTGAGCTGAAGGATCTGTAGAAACTAGTAAGGCCAGTCTTCAAACTAGTGCATATTCTTTGTATTAGTGCACTATATTTGAGTCTGTTTTTTTAAAAGGAGTAATAAGTAGACAGAACATCAACGACTGTTCAAGGTTACTCAGTATGCCTGTCTTGGCACACTCTTCCTTTCCCTTCCAACCTTCTTCTTGATACTCCATGCTTTACCAAAAGAGTCATATTCTATTAACTGGAAATGTTTGTTTTATCCCAAAGTATAAGACTAAGCATGATATTTTCCTGAAAAAATACCAAATTATTTGAATCTATCACTTCTCCAGCATCCACTGGGAAATAAAATTTTCTGCTTAACTTGACAAATTTACCAGAAATCACACACACACATGCAAAAACCCTGTAAATACCTATGAAGATGTCAAACAAGAACCTAGCATTCCAGTGCAGTTCTAGTATTAAAGAGCTTTCAAGCAGCAAGGTGATAGTGGAGGACTTCTAAATCTAAGACAGGGAAAGTTACATACGTTCCCCATACTGAGGAAGTGGAAGGAAAATAAACAGCTTGTTTCTGTAGAAATGCTCTCAATATCATGGGACATAACTCCTTAGCAAAAAAAGCCAGACCAAATCCTTTGAAGTGTTGTATATCCAGTATTTAATGGTGCATAGAGTGATTCTTCACTTTAAGAATTTGTAACAGACACTGGCTGCACCACACATAGATGCCTTGGATTCCAAAGCTCTCACCTGTGTATCCTGAAGCTGTGATTCCAGAGCAGAGAAGTCCTTTGCTAATTTGATTGATTTGCTGTCAGACTGGTTCAAAAGACCTGTGACATTGTCCAACTCGACCTGAAGGAGACATTAGAGTAGGAGTTATTAAATGCATCAACAAAAACAAAGCCAGGAACAGGTGAGCAGCTATGATACCTGAAAGTGAAACCTGAGGCACGTCTCAACAGTAGGGCACATATATATTCTCTCAGGGGAATGAATGCATCATTGCCAAAGTCCCAGGGATGAAACATGAAAAGTTGAAAAGACTTTTACTTGGTATCACCTCTGTTGCAACAGCCTTCTGGTTTTGGTTGGTTTGGGTTTTTTAAGGCCTATATGAGATTTTAGGCAGCCTGGCAAGAATTTGAAAAGCTTCTATTAAACTAACTCTCTTCTATTTCATACTATCTGATTTGGGACTATATCCTATATCTAGAGTCTCAAAATTACGTTTTCACACACTCCAGAACATAGTGCACACACCGGCAATGCTCAACTTTTGATTACAACCCTCCATAAAGGAGAAGGCAGAAGACAGTATTCAGTATGAATCAAAGGGATTTGTTGTTCCCTAGAAGAAAGGAGGAGAAAACCCTAAATTTCCACATCACCCTTGAGCCACCCCTCATCACCACCAACCACATTACAAAGCTTCAAGACACTCTCTTCCAAATTAGTTACACAATCATCAGTCTGTTTGTGCCACTCTAGGTTCACAAGCAGCTGAATGTTTACAGAACTGTACTGTACAAACTGCTGCATGCTGAAGGGCAGATGACATGCTGATACTTTAAGGCTTAAAAAACTCAAATGGCAACTGGTTGCTTCGCCTTCTCAGGGCTACTCATGGTAAGCAACATCAGTCCGAAGGTCCTGCCCTAGCAATGAATTAAGGAGTTTGCATAGTCCTTGGGAAGCAAACTATGGATTTGCTTTTTGTAGGAATTTTATCCTCAGGATGAACAAGGTATTTGAACTACCTGTGGGGAGGTACCATCTTACAACCTTTTTTCTCTAGCCCTGGGCTGAATCAGAAGCTATGGAAAATTCATGCCACTCACCTGCAATTTGTTAACCCTCTCAGCCAGTTCGGTCTTCACTCTTTCACCTTCTGTAAATTTCACCTGCAGTTCTTGGAGCTGAGCATCTACTTTTTTCCGCTTGTGCTCAGCATCCCCTTTGCCCTGCAGAAGAACCTTCACCTCATTGGACAGTTCAGCCCTCTCACTTTCCAGAGCTTGTTTTGCTTTTTCAAGATTTGCTTTCACCTGAAGAGGAGAAAAAAAATACCAAAACCCCTCAGACTTTAGATATGGCAGGATCTTTCCACTGGGTACATTTCCACTCCACCCCACCCCCCAACAAGCAAGCTAATGTTGCATTTGTAGCAGCTAAGATATAGACTGCTTACTCAGAAAAATCAATTTGAACAGCCTGTCACAGATAAGCAGGAGACAATCTAACAGTCAGAGAAGACAGTAATGCAGGAGACAGTCTTGCACCATCAGATTTCCAAATTAAAGGTTGTAAAAGTCAACAAGTGCTAGCAGTGAAAAGAATGTCTTGGCTGTGCAGTATAACATGCCTGATGGGAAAAAAAAGAATGAATGCAACTATTTAAAACAACTTCATATATGCTTCATAGTGAAAAATGATCTACCAAGAGAAGAGCAGCACATCTATCAGAAGCCTAGTATCACGAACACTTGATGTTCTTCTGCAGCTTTAAGACATGGTCATAGAGCAGCTATCACTTCAGGAAGGTTGACTGCTTTGGCCTTGCGTTTTCTGTTCCACATACCCGTTTGGTTTGTTCTAACTGCTCTGCCAGCTCTTCAATAGCTTGTGAATGTTTCTGCCTCATCTCTTGGATTTGAGCCTCATGACTCTTTGCCTCATCTTCAAGGGTCTTCTTCAGAACTGTTACTTCTTGTTCTCTCTTTGACCTGCAAAATTCATAAATTGCATTTAAATGCCAAGGAGAAAATCAAACAGATGTGTATATCCACCAAAAGCATCTCTAATGCAGAAAACCATCAAGGCCTGTTTAGCCCAACAAGCTACAAAGACACTTTTCAAAGTTAGAACTTAGCATTGAACCCTTCTTAAGTGCAGGCTGGCAGCATTACTTTCAGCCCAAGTAGTAATAGCCTGAAAGGATGGATGTTTCAGGGCTATCACCCAACATTACAGTTAGGGAGCAAACTAACTTTCTTGTATCAGGTGAGGTAATGCAGCCTTGACTACAGTTTGCACATTACCTCCTTCTGTAGGTACTGAGGTTGCTAACCAGCCTACCCTGATAAAGGCAAAGACTTGCTTTGGTAAGAGACTGGATGCGGCAGCATTTATTAAAGTCAAGACCAAAACCAAATAAGACAACACAGCTACGTGTTGGAGTTACCTGAGCTCTTGCTGAGCAGCCGTAGAATCTAGCGTGTCTTCTAGCTCTGTTTTCAATGCTTCCAGCTCTTCTCCCAGATCCCGCTTCTGTTTTTCGGCTTTATTCCTGAATGCTCTCTCTGACTCCAGGTCTTCCTGCAGCTCAGTGATCTGGGATTCGAGTTCCCTGATCTTTTTCAGGGCCATGTTCTTCTGAGCTGCCTCTTCTTCCACCCTGTGTTCAATATAGGCTTATGGTCAGAGCCAGATTTAAACCACATGTAAATTAAAACCCCCTGTCCTACCAAGAATAGTCAAGAAAAAAGCTGGTATTGGTCAGTTCTACAACACTACATTCAAATTTTGATCCATATATCATCTACAATTTTTAAGTTCTATTTCTCAATACTTGTGAGAGCACGATTACTTACCTTAAGGAAGGGGACAGAGAGAGACTGACAACAGAAGAAAGCAGAAGAGAAAGCACCATTTTACATTGGAAATTGGACACTTTTCTGAATATAGCAACTACCAGAGAGAGTGTGTTGCCACTAGTTTTTAACCCCATCTGAAATCTTACTGCTCCAGTGAAACATGTGCAGTGCACGTTACATTCATAGTCTAGCTCTGTACAGAGAGCATGGCAGTGAGCAGCAGCCAAAGAACTCTGATGCTGAGGACATGGATCTTAACAGTACACAGGCTGAAATACAACAACAGCTACAGGTTCCATTTAGTCCCTAGTCCAAAGTGACACAAGACAAGAAATACTTCCCAACCTGGTGGTCCCTGAACCCCCTCAGGTCAGGTTCTCACCTAGCTAAGGCTGCCTGCAGCTCCTCTTCCTTCTTGGCCAGCTGCATTTTGAGTTCTGCAATCTGAGCCTGCAGCTCAGCAATCTGGTCATGCAGATCACTGGAGTCCCCTTCAAGCTTTCGACGAGTCTTTTCCAGCTCTTGCCTCTGCTTTTCTTCACGTCGCAGACGTTCTGACAGAGATGGAGACACATTAAGTTATACCGACAACACATACTCAAAGAATATTGTACAAGCAGAGAAAAGAAAGCTATTTAAGCAGTAGTTTCTTTCTTAATAATACAACTATCCAAACTGTAGCCGGAGTGCATTATTCTGTCAGGACCTATACATGCAACTGCCCCCATATTTTGCCATATTTGCAATTTCTCTTTCTCTCATCTTCCAGCCAAACCTCCTTCCCCTCTTTCACCGTAATAAACAATGCCAGCCTCTCCCAACGCCCACACCACACAGGCATAAGCACCCATTAAGTGATGCTGAACACAAGGTCTGCTCTCCCTTTACTGAAACTAAACAGGCTGACTCCTGCTGTGTTAACCTGGGCAGACTCCAGATGAAGTGCCTCCAGCTTGAACTCTGAAGAACTTGTGCGAACAGGGTATCAGAAACAGCACTAACCCGGACAGATTGATGCTGCTGGAAGTAGAAAAGTGGAGACACTTTCACAGCAGGAGAAGAAAGAGAACCAGCCTCTCTTCTCCATTGGCCTGCTGCTTTGCTGAGGATTTTTATTTAGATCAAGGGCTCAGCTGACAAGGGACATAACCTTCAGCCAGCCACTGAACAGCTCTATCAAACCAATCGATAGCATACACACTATAGACTAATTTTTAACCCCTCAGAAACTGGGAAGGTCTAAAAGTCTAGAAATGAAACTGAAGTTCAACAAATTTTAACTAGAAACCACCTAAAACTAAACAGGCAAGTCCTCTGCAGGATCTGCCTTTAAAAAAAAAAACAAAAAACTAAAACCACCTTCAAGGTCTGTGATCATGGCCTCATGCTTATTCTTGAGTTTGGCTAAACTCTTAGATTTCTCCTCTTCCTCTGTCAGGTTCGTTGTAAATTCAGACATTCTGTCTTCCAACAGTTTCTTCTCCTGCAGAATTGAGAAGGCAGTGTCAAAACAGATGCTGGAATTACAGGAAATTTTTCCAGAGCTGACTGTGCTTAAAGATGTCAATGTCATGAGTGCCTACGCCTGCTACAAGGGAACTTGGAATGAAAGAAATCCTTTCAGGATTTCAGGTAGTATTCAAATAAATGGTTGCTTAAAGATTTGTATTTGATAGCCCTCAAAACTGAAAGGGAGGTCTGTTTATGAAATAACTTGATACTGTTTGGCATAACAATGTATCAGAAAAACGTTTGCTCATGGATTGCTATTTAGTAAAGGCTATTTAAATATCATACAACAGTGACTTGTAAAGAATACAGGCAGGCAGCTTATTTCAAAAACTCAGGTCAGAGTTATCAAAGACAAGACTGAATTCATTCCTAAATTTCCCTGTAACCTGCGAAAGGTCAGCCTTTGGTGGGTGGCTCCAGGAGAAACACCTGTGCATCATCAGCCTGCGTAAGAATCTGTAGGAGTCTTACCTTTGCCAATTTGAGATTCTGATCTTCCAGAACTATCACATCTTCTTCCAGTTTCTTCAGTTTGGCCTCTGTGGTCACTTTTTCTAGCTGCAACTTCTGCCTTGCGCTTTCCTCTTCTTCAAGCTGCTCCTCTAGTTCCTTCACAACACCCACAGAAAAGCAAGGCATTTGTCAGTGCTGCTCACTAACCAATGTAACAGTACAGTAGCAATACTAGAACTTGGAAGGTTTCTTTACCCTTCCTTCCAGGTGGTATTAGTACTTTCCAGAAGTGATGTCTCTGTCATGACTTAATACAACATACTGCATTCTAACAAACAGGTTTTCTAGCAGAACAAACAATGTTATTTTGCAAAGAAAATACTACCATTCCTAAAACACCTGGCTTAAGCAAAGACTTGTCTAATTATTTGACAAGCGGCCATCATCTTTATCTTCAAGAACGGAACAGCTCGTTCCAGATGACTGAATGCCTCGGGCTCAGCACCAGAATCGCTGTATTCTATTGCTGTTTCCACAGACAGATTTTTCTCTGCTTGTTTTTGTTTGTTCTCCATCTTTCCCGTTTCCTTCCAAGCTGAGACAAAAGAACCACTCTAACCCTTACAATCCTCTTTACTGACTAGAGGCAGCATTCCTTAGGCATTACCTGGATGTTCTGCTGCATTTTCTTCTTTTCAGCCTGCAGATGTTGACACCGTTCTTCCTCTTCCTCCACCCTTGCTTCCAGATCATGACATATGTCCTCCAGTTCTTGTTTCTTGGCTGTCAGGCGGGCTCTTATCTCCTCAGCTTCAGCGCAGAGTTCAGTTTCTGCTTGCAACTGTTCCTGCAGCTGCATCTTCTCTGCCATTAGCTACAATGAACACAAAGCCAGAAATAAGACAAGCTCCAATTTACCAAAGGATTTAGCAATCTGTGTTAAGTGAAGTTATGTGCTCCTGTGTTCCACAGTTACAGGCTTAATCATTGCAGCAGTCTCCTGCTGCTAAATAAAAGCTAAATATAAAAGCATAGTTTTAAAGCGTTTGTTCTTCACAAACCATGCACTGCCACCACATAATATGTTAGCCTTAACAAATTTCTCAAGACCACAACCATATGAAATAAGGAGGCTGCCCAGTTTTGTCCTGCAAAAGTGACACAAATAACTATCAGCCCTACAGAAAAACAATCCTGCTGCCATCTTCTGTGTTCCAAACAAAAAGGATTCCATTGATGACAAGGTTGAATTCATCCAGCTTGCTATAACACTCAGCCAAAGGAGACTTTTCTTCACATAATGGCTATAGTATGGCAATAGGTGGTCACTGTACAAAATGACCTGCTAGAGCAACTGAGCTGGGAAGAAGGGCTAAAGAAATTGAACAAGATGGCAGCCAAGTCACATATTTCAAAAAACTCGAATCCAACAGCCTGTCTATCAGACTAATAAAGCAAAGGAGGTGCTCTCAAACAGTTGGCCAGGTAGAGAGAGAATGAGACTTGCAAACTCACCTGGGCCTGGAAGGTCTCCAATTCACTCAGTCTGTTTTCTGCAGCTAGCTGCTTCTCCTTGACCTTTATTAGTTCTTCTTCCTTGGCCAGCATCTCCTCTTCTTGTCTGCTTACTTGCAGAAGGGGCTTCACCTGAAACAGAAACCAAGGGAATGAAATGTGTATGAGGAACAAGGAAAACATGAAGAAATGCTCTTGTAGTTGATAAGCACTGAACATTTTAGATAAGTGTCATATTCGAAGGATTGACCAACTGTTTTGTTGTGAACACCGGGAGGATCAGAGAGGACTAGATATGATCTACTCTACCAGTAACTCATTTTCTCCCTGCCCAACTTTTGCTCCAGGAAGAGATGCATCAAGGAAAGGGTCAGGGAAATTCCAGACCCTCAATGGCTAAGTAGTAATAGCAGGAGAATAAAAAAGTTGCCATACAGTGGGGAAATTCACAGGTAGGCCAATGTAAACAAAAACCCAAACACCGCCCATCTCTGTGCTCCCCCATCAAAAACCCTTAGAAGTCATTTCATAGGAAAGAAAAGTTTAAACTCTGCTCTCAACTCTCATTTAGCTGCAAAGTCGCATGGCTAAAAAGCAAAAAATCCCATACATTTAGAGACCATTTCTTCATGTGTTCATTTGCTTTATAAAGGTAAAATATCTACAAGTCTAACAAGATCAGACCTCAGTACTTTTCCTTTGCTCTTACAACCCTGGAGAAAGAGATGGCAAGCCAACCTCATATTAACAATTTTTGTCTAGCTAAATTGACTAGCCACACAGTAAGTGACTCTTTGAAGTGCCATACCACCAAAGCAAGCTATCCTCTTACAACTCTTAGGCATAAAGCATCAAAATACGACTTCTGCTCTACCACCACATTACTTGGATATAGCCTTGCACTTGGTTTATGTAGGCATACTGCATAGCTATAAAATATGCTATGAAATTCTCTACCTAAATGAATCAAGGTGTAGTTGCAAGCCAGCCCAGTTGTAGAGGAAATGGGTTTTGTGCTCTGCTTCAACCCGAGAAGCTGAAATTGCAACCAAACTGTCAAAATTGCAAAGGGAAAAACATTACCTTGGTGAACAACCTCCACCATTGCCAGTTCCGCAGTTTCAAATAAGCAGCACAGTTCCTCTGAAGCACTTTCATGGCTGTCAATTGCTGCTGGCGCTTGGCAAAGGCTCTGCAAGGTAAACAGAGGTCAGATAAAGGAACCCACAGTGGCACAAAGTTCTCTCCACCAAGCCCTTTCTTAGATACTTCTACATTTTTACTTTAGAAGGTTCCCTCCAAAAAAACCAGCAAAATTTCCAGTTAACTTCCTCTATCTTTTCAAATTTTTCTTTTTTGCTCAGGTAAGAGTGGTTATCCTTTCCCTTATTCAATTTCCTATTTAATAAAGTTTTTCTCTAATGTCTTCTAATCTGAAAAGACTCACTGGTTCCACTTCAAAAAAGGGAGATCTGAAACAGAGGTGTGTTTTCCTGCCAGTCCCACCCAATAGCTTAAGAGAAATCCTACTACACCTGTATCAGTACTATTAGTACTGTACATTTGCAGTTTGTAGCTCTTCTGTCAAAACCTTCACCTGCTGTATAGTATTCTTATAGAGAGGAATAGACTTTATTGCTCTGGTAGCGTGTGGGATAGCGGTACAATGAGTTTCCTGCAGGTGCCAGAAGTCCAGTGTTACAGAGATCAGAAAATCTTAAACCAACCATCAACTATTATATACAACAAATAAATCAGACTTTCTGACAAAAAAGTATTTCTAGTCAGCTTTTTTTGAAGAGCAACTTGTACTTGAACAGGAGAAATACATATATTTATAATGTACTTTACAAAATACGGTCCTTACTTTCTGGCCAGGTAGCCTCTGCAGCATGCTTGGAAGCCAATAATGACATCTGTGATCTTCAGGTCTCTCTCTTCTTCAAGATGAGCAAGGACTCCAGCTCTGAAAAACACTTTACTCTGTCCAATTCGATAAAGGTTGGAATCCAGCTCCAATGCTTTGATCTAAAATGAGAAAGAGAAGAATTCATCTCCTGCAAAGATTGCTTTGCATGAAGCATC
Organism: Egretta garzetta; assembly: GCF_000687185.1. Lineage (NCBI taxonomy): Eukaryota > Metazoa > Chordata > Aves > Pelecaniformes > Ardeidae > Egretta > Egretta garzetta. The sequence goes on from NW_009258549.1 coordinate 1,749,725, forward strand.
ACAAAACATATTTGTGTTTCATGGTTGAAAGATACCCCTTCCCTACAATGAGCCACTCAGGCCAACAAAATTGCTAGCTCCCAATCAAGTCCTGTCCCAATTAGAGGAGTTGGAGCTCAGCCAAGCACAGCATGAAATGGAGGTAATCGGAAACAGAAGATATGACAGAAAGCATTGTTTAATGCAACACCATATCAGGTACCCAGAACTACAAGGATGCTGTGAGGAACATGTCTAGCCCCAAGAGCCCTCTTCCTTTGCTAAAGGAAACACATCTGTTGATACTTCCTATTTATTTTTTCCCAGTCCTAATCTTTGTCAGAAAAAGACATCTCAACCAACCTTCCTGTCCTTTAAAGGATTTACTGTCAACACTTATACTAGTTAAGAGGAATAAGGTACACTACTTTAAGACAGAAAAAAGGGAATCCCTTACAGCCAAATTCAATTCAGTCTTCAAGCTCCAGAGCCAAAGCTTTCCCTTTGAAGCAAGCAATTCTGCAGAAATTAATTGGAGCCTTCACTGAAAGCATCTGTCATCAGCAGGCCATTACAAAAAGTTTGTTGAAGCTCATACTTTAACCGTGTGCTAAAGATAACATTAATGCTTCTAAGCATTTTCATTCCATGAATACTGCTTGGATCTCAAAGTGTGTGCATCTGTGAAAACAGAAAGACCCTCTTTGCCTAAGATTATTGAACCTCATGCTAGTCAAAAGCCTCCATCTGCAAAGCCAAGAGACAGCTTTTTGCACCCTCCTCTCAGACAAACCATTTGACTTTGGAATTTTGGTCTGCGAGTATAAGATATATTTAACATGCACAACTCCAATTTCCACACCACATCCATAAAGTTTATTCTATTCACATAGGTTTCTGGGATGTCTTACCATCAGCACACAAGCCTGCTTTCCATCCATAAATCCTTTGGGAATTGCATTTGGAGTTAAAATTTCATATCTGAAAAGTAGAAAGCATTAGACTAGTTACACAAGTATATTTGAAAACAACAACAGCAGCAACCAGTAATGCATTCCCATGGCATTATGAGTTTGACAGCTTAGGGTCTTGTTAGAAGAAAAAAAAATTGCACCTCTAGACAACACAGTATGAACAGCAGTCTTAGATGGGGTCCTCCATGCCTCACCTTAACTACATGCTTATTAGAGAAGTCAAAAATGCTTTTGGGAGGCCTTGTGCCAGAAAATACCAAGGGATAGATGTTGTGTGTTGCTGCCTTTGAAAACAGTGGCAATCTAGTTGCAATAAAATACTTCAATTTTTGCACTTATGTCTTAACTTTGCCAGAGTAAAGACTGCTTGAGATTCTTTTCTAGGCCTTACCTTTGTCTGAATTCCTGGAATACAACTCTGTTGGGGAAACCTTGACGACAAATACGGATTCCTTCCAGCACTCCATTACAGCGAAGCTGGTCGAGGACCAAGTGGGGATCTAGTTTTCCAGCCTAGTGAGGAAGAAGCATATTTTATAAATACCATGAAGCTTTTACAAAAGGGGCTTACCCCCTTGCCTCCCCCTCTTTTTTGGAAAGCAGCCAGTTCTCTCTTTTGCAGTCAGCAGCAATTGAAAGCTTTTATGACACCTTAAGGACTGCAATGATCAGTCTCCAAAACTGTGGTAAGTATACAGTTATTTAGGATGACCTTAAAAAGACATCTTGAGAAAACAGGACATCTTTAAGATCTCTTGCAAAACCTGACAAAAGATAGCAACCCAGCCACATGCCCCCGGAAGCCCATGTAAGACTGCATGGGCTGTACTGTTATAACGGTCTTTACCTTTTTCTCATGGTTGGGGATAATACAACGGACAAAGTTAGGGTTGGTGTTCCTCAAGGTAGCCATCAGTTTAGCCAGCTGTTCTTTATAGAGCTGTCCCACCGTTCGGAACATACCCTTCCTGGTTTTAAAGGCCCCTGGCAATGCTGTATCTGACATGCCAGCTACCTGATCCAGCCCAACAATACAAAAAAACAAAGAAAGGAAGTGTTGGAATCTACAAAGAACAACTGGGTAGAACAGGATAAATGAGAGGAGCTGCAGGATCCTTTTTGCTTCATCTCTACACAGATGTCGACTCCTGTACAGAATTTGTGCAGGGATGGGAGCAGGAAGGAAAAAAAGCAACAGCTCGCTACAGGAAGTTTGAGTGATGGAATCAAACTTAATCCCAAACATATTCTACTGATGCTCTGGATGGCAGCTCTGGAAGAGCAATCTAGAAGTGAGTTTCAGATGCTTCTACTTACTTAGATTACAAAGAAAAAACACAGACCAAGAGTTCTAGCTGCTAGCCCAGCAGAGTCAACTGTTAGTTAACCCTGACCCAGAAAGGGCCACAGTTAGAGAAAAAGCCCAGCTTCACTCTTGCATTACAGGCAGAACTGCATGACCAATGATCAGAAAAGCCATGTCTACTTGTAAACTGAGTAAACATGGTAAAAGGCATGGTACAATGCATGATAGAAACTAAACCTCAAGATACCACTGTCCGAGTTATTTTTGGAGGACAAGTATTCTGTGACAGAGACATGAAAAATACCACTAGGAGAAAGTCAGAACTCCCTGTCCCAACAGTTTCTCCACTATGCCACAGTGACATCCAAGCACTGATGAAGCTATTGCCTTGATGGGTGGACTCCACAGATCCTTTTTTCAATAGAAGCCAGCTAGATCTGAGAGTAGCAGGGGCAAGAAGAAACTAAAGCATTACTCTTTCCCATTGCTCTTCTACACAGATTCACCCAACCAACCAAAACAAACTGTATCACTATGAATTTCCACACACCCAGTACATGTTGACTAGGGGCTTCAAGCTACTGCTGCTTCACTTTATCTTTAGTGGTTGGCTGATGCCTACACTCAGTCTCCCAATCCTCACTTCAGAAAATACATCAGCTTGTGCTCAAATGGCTTCTGATTTAAAAAAAAAAAATAAATAAGTAAAACCAAACAAAAACCAACGAAACCTGTTAAAAGAAACCCCTACAAAAGAAGAAATAAGAAAGGATACTCTGATTTAACAGCTAATATTAGTTTAGAACTGCTCATTTCTAGAGCAGCTGTTAGAATAGGGTCAAGGTTGCCTTATCGGAAAGAAAAGAAGGTTATGTTACTAGATGACATCACAGGGAAATCCATAGAAGAGTGTCCCAGATTGCGGCTGGAACAATCCTCTTAAAAATCTTGAGCCCTGCAATCTACATCAAGATAGCAAAAAGGACAATCACTTGCAACAGAAGATGCTGCTAAGAAAAATAAATGAGAACTGATCAGCTGTAGTTCAGCTGACATTCTGAGTCCAAAAGGAGTCTCACACAGCAAAGGCCTTGTTAGGCACAAGTTGCTGACAGCCATTTTTCATGCAGTACAAGTTCCTTTGCCAAACTAACTCTTTTAAATGATCAGCAGCTGAAGTCAAATCCCAATGCTAGAATCAATGTTAAACTGGATTTCAGTTTAAATGCAGTCTCTGAAATCTTCCTTCCAAATCTTGCAAGAAATACAGCCTTTCTAGCTCTATGTTGACAGGGATTCGCTTTTAGCTGTTCTATGTAAGTCTTGCAAGAGCAACCTTTAGCACCTGAATATGTCCATATTTTTCTTGTATCCACTTGCAAGGTGAGAGTTTTGCTTTCGTTTTAAAGTCCGTGAGGAGCTACTAGCACAAAGCAGAGGAAATGAACAAGAAAGACAAGCAGGTATGACAAAGGGACAAAGAGAAGTTAACGGAAGCATTTCTTGCATGGCTCTAGGATGCATTACACACATGACACGACAGCTGGGTTTCTCAGTCACCTGGTTCTAGATGAAGAATAGGAAAGTGTTGATAGAAATAGGCTCTCTGAACGTTCTGCATCTCTGCAACAGACAGAGACGTCAAAGAAAACCCACCACAGAAAGTGATAGCAACAGTAAGAGTCAAAAGCAGATAAACCCAGAGAAGATAAAGAGTAAAATACTGAACAACACTGGAGCAAGAACACACTAGTTGCAGGACTGAAAATGTAGATTCAACCTCAGATCTTGTGTTCGAGTGTTGCAGCTCTGCAAGCCGCTAGGATGCAATGGTGCATTTGTATTTTATCCTGGCATTCTCAGTTTCAAGAAATAATTACCATATATGCAGCAAGCTTAACATAAGTTGATGCAAGTGAACCTTTCTCTTGAGTCACAGTGAACTTTTAATACAATACCATGATCCAAGCAAAGGATGTTCCAGATAATGCTCATCTTGGTGGCTTAGTCTTCAGGGAAAAAAGCAACACAGCTCATCACAGACTTTCAATGATCAAACAAACTCTTCCACATAAAACAAGAGAAAACAAATGAGATTAAGTTTAATTACATACCATCTTTCCACAGCTCTGACACAAACTTATCCGACGACTGGTGGAGAAGAGTAGCAATGTTATCATTCAGTGGATCCATATTCTTCATCAGCCATTCATCTGCTTTATAATCCACCTGGAGAAGATAAACACGTCAAGAAACTTTGGTGGGGATTTTCTGCAGCACAAGATGCAACAAGATCCTGCAAAGTCTATAAAAGTAGCACTGAGGTTTGCACAATCAACAACAGATTACCTAATCATTCTTGGATTTACCATCTAAGCAAGCATACTTACAAATTTCAAACCCTAAAAAACAGCTGCATGTTCTGTTCTGTCAGTAAAGGGAATGGATTTGCAATGCTACTTTGCACCACCCAGAGTGTGACACAAAGCAACTGCATCATCATTTTTGGTGATGAAGTCTTGAGGCAAGGTTTCTGAAAAGTACCTCTGTGACTTAGTGAGATGGTAGAACAAATCTCAATTCATGTCAGTTTGAGATGTCTTCAACTATACATATACAATTTGCAGGCAGATCCCCTTAGGCCCTGTCAGGTCCACAGCAATGGAACAACTTTGTGAAGTCTTCCACTGGTTTGCTGCAGGCAGCCATTTTGTAAAGTAGCCATTTCTAAGAAGCACTAGTTATGCATTAAAAAACACAGCAGACATTCCAAAGTTCACATTTTAGCTACTAATTCTTTACCTTGCCAGCATAATGTATGATACAGAAGTCAGCCTTGTCTTTCAGCTGTTTTGGCTTCTGAAATTTGGGGTGGGTGCCTTGTTCTTGTACAACTTTTTCCACAAAGCTTTTGTCTGTTGCTTTTGGGAACCAGCACTCTTCATCCAGCAGGGCCAGTATACCAGGTGGCCCAGCCTTAAAGGAGGGAAACATCAAAACATCATTAAATACATGACTACACCAATAATCGACACCCTTAGATGGCTAGGGGGAAAAAAAAAAGTTAAGCCTGATCACCATCACATTCACCTGTTGTGTGGTATCAGTCCAACTACTTCCACACTAACAGAAATTGTTAATAAATCTTCCAAAGCCTTCATCTGAATTCTGAACATTTTTATGAGAAGGTCTCTTCCATGACATTTGTCTAGGTTGTTTTATGGGGAAAAAAATCCCACAACCTGTTTAACAGAAGGAACGCTATCACACTGTTCTCCAAATATCCATGTGTCTAAATGCAGAAGACCATAGCAGAACATTTCACAAACTAGTCTTTACTATTGGAACATCTATTATGAAATTTATAAAATTCCAAGTTTCATTAGAGCAGTATGAAAGCAACAGAGATTCACAGCTTCTCATCACACCTGTAGCTAAGTAAGGAATTTCACAGTACTTGTGGTAAGCCACACATACATCTGGCACCATGAAGATCTACACAAACCAAGACAATTTTGTGAGAGGAAAAAGTAGTCAACTAGATCTATTTTCATGCAGTATTTCCTACAGAACTGATACCAACAGTTCTATTGATGACACTTTCAGACAAAGAGGAAACTGTTCACTTCTGCTTCTAAGCATACCACAGTGTCATTAGAGGACTACAAAAGCTAGAAAGCTAGTTTCCAGTCTACAGGTAGAGGTTATGTGCTCAAGGACAAAATTAGCACAGCCATGTCTTGCTGTTCAACAATAGAAGAATAAGCTTACCGGCTTCTCTATTAGATCAATGCAGGGCTGCAGATCCAGGCCAAAGTCAATGAAATTCCACTCTATGCCCTCCCTCTGGTATTCCTCTTGCTCCAGAATGAACATGGTGTGGTTAAAGAGCTGCTGCAACTTTTCATTTGTGTAGTTAATACACAACTGCTCAAAGGAGTTTAGCTAATAAAGAAAAAGGTAGAAAGATGTTTGAACGGTTGCTTTTGAGGACACACTACTATTTTCTTAGCATGAAAGGTCACGTCTACAGTTAGGAATTTAAGCTAGTGTTCTGTGTGGGGTGGACAGCCCTTTGTCACTAACCCCATTTGCTTATGAACCGCCTTTCCTGTCACATGCCACTGCACCACTGCTGCAATCCCTAGGGAACTTCATACATACAGTTCCTCAGAGTTAGCAAAATAACGTTTAGTTGTAAACAGCAGAAGAATTACTGCAGCTACTTAACCCAGGAACAGGAAAGACTCTGGTTTTCTCACAAACTGAGAGCTGGCAGGTCCTCTTCATAGGAAGAGGAAGCAACAGAAGCCTGAAGACAAATTCCTAAAAGCATGTGGATTGCAAAGTTCCTTTTTAATCCTAATATATAAAATCAGAGCACAAAAAGTGAGGGAAATTTCTTCAACACCTCTATATTTCCTCAAACTGTAAGGACAAGGTTAATAACCCATGGTGCATTTTCATGTTAGTTCACACTAAATATAATGCAGCTGCTGAAGAGAATGGTCCTGGATCTACTTCCTCCATGTTTCTATAATTCCTAATCATGTATTTCCACTCCCCTCCTTTTCATGAGATCCAGCAACCATGAAACAAAAGGTAGACTCAGAGAGGGGGAAGGAATCAGTTTTTCTCTGTCTTAGTTTTCCATTTAATTAATAAATTGGTCCAATTCACCTTGCAGCTGCACATGAGCTAGATGCAGCATAATGCAGGTTATTAGGAGCTGCCTGGCTGGGATAATAGCAGGATAGTTCTTTTCTGATGGCAGCCTGTGGTTGCTTCAGACTAAGTATAATGCAAAGCCACATTCTAAAATTGTTTCATAGACATAATAGCTTGGCCTAACGGTTCACTGCAACCTACAGAGGGAGCTCCCACTTGCCCTCTTTTCCATCTCTCCCTCAGATTTCCTTCAGCTCATCCTCTCCTACATTTATATTGCATCAGTTTTCATGCTCAGATTCCCCCTTGCTGATTCAATTATAAAATACCATAAGAAAAAATTTTCCACAGGTCAAGAGGTGAATAGAACATGCAGTTGCAGCCAGGAGCAGCAGAGGAGAAAAGAAGCAAGTTCACTCCTTTTCTGCATCAAGGAGCTGCTGTTAATTCCGTTTAGCTGAATGTGAAACCACACTCTGATCCCAGATTTTCAGGCTTCTTGCAGAACACATACATAGGTCAGAATTTATGTTGGATCTGATTTGGTGTACCTG
>NW_009258549.1:1757224-1764106 GCF_000687185.1 Egretta garzetta
TGATGCTAATAGGTTTCCATGGTTCATCCTTTAAATGTTTTGGGATGGACTCACGAGACATAAAATTTTAGGTCCAGTGCTGATCCATAATTCTACATGACATTTTAGAAGACTTTTCTGTAAGTTAGCAACTCTTAAGCTGTGAGCTATAAAGAATCAGGAACACCTGGAACTTTGAAATTAAAATAATTCTAATATACATGCAAAAAAGGACATAAGCACCAGAATATACAGCAATGAGATAAACATTTGCAGAATACATAAAATACTAAAGAATGAACCACTTATATTAGTTACTAAATTCTCTGACAGTTCACATCAGCAGGGATCTCAAATAATAAAAGTGGAATACACATTCTTTCCAAAACTGTATTATTCTTTTCCAGTTTTAAAGTTATTTCCTTCAGTGGTCTTTGCTCCCTGGTAAACTGTGCTGAATGCAAGGACCTGACATCTCCTTACCTCAAAAATCTCAAAGCCAGCAATGTCAAGGATTCCAATGAAGGACGCACCCTGTCGCTTGGTCTTATCCAATGCCTTGTTGATACGCATAACCAGCCACCGGAACATACGTTCGTAAGTGGCTTTAGCCAGCGCTTCAATGGCAAAGTCAGCCTAAATAGAAAAAAAAGACAGAGATCAGGAGTTACATTATAATCCAAAGGAAGGCACAGATTACACTGTTTTGGCATCTAATGGCCCAACTGTAGTCTGAGATTTTCTCTCCACCACCAAACTTACTGAACAAGGCCCATTTCAGAGGTTACTCCCAATGAAAAGTGGATGGCACAGTGATACTCCATAAAAGAGCAAAGAATTTGTCTTACTAAATTAGTGTCTTAAAGCCAAATTTCAGGATCCTGCCTGTTGGAGAAACCAACACCTGGTATTCAAGAAAGGAAAATTACGCCCAGCCACCTTCAAAGAAAGATAATGTGTTTCGTAGACCCAAAGAAAAGCATTTAAATTCTTCTGTAATTTGTGAAGCCCAATGCCCTTCTCCCATGACACTACCCGACCTGTGATTGATACAAAAATACTATGTATCGTAAGAAATTAAGTATCAAAATGGAAAAGCAGCAGCTTGTTGACTATTTCTGGACTTCGCTCTCTTCCCCATCCCTTCCATGTTATGGGAGCACGTTTATTTACACTGAGAATAAGGATGTCTTCATAAAGAAGCCATGCAGTGAGTAAGCATGGGGGCTTAGCTCCATTCAGGAGGCTGCTAGCTCCTAGGTCAGGTTTCATTCAAAGCACAACCTGATTGAAGAGTGTTACAAAATTTACAATCAGTTTCAATGGTGAGCAGCAAATCCTTCCCACCCTAGTAGCTGACCTACTGAAAACCTGTGCTTTCTATATTACAGCAACTTGAAAACGTCATCCTTGCATACAGCCCTGAAGGAATTCACTCCCTTGGGACAGCCAGTCACCAAAATTAGGGGAGTTGTGTTCTCTCTTCCCCCCCACCTCGATGAGAAAAAGTACTACAGGAGCAGGGTAATTTCTATCTATCTTTGTACAGATCAGTGAGCAAATACTAGAAGCAATATGCATGCTACATTATTCAAGTGTGGTTGCTATACGTTACAGCCATAGAGATGGTTATTAAATACTACAGAAACCTCTAATACATTTGTTAGCTTAAAGATTAAAGACTAAAGTGCTTGTTCATTTTTAGAGAATGCATACCTGCTCTTTGGTCTGAGCTTTCTGGACATAATCTCGCCCAACCTTGATGCGAGGAGTCAGGATACCTCTAGTGAAATCAGTCACATTGATACCCAAGAGGTGAGACACTTTCTGAGCAGCTAAAGATGGTAAGAGGAAACAACAAAGATATTAATGTTTTTTTGTTTTCTCACAGAAAGCAAGAAAAAAACACCCCTGCAATTGCCTTCCCCAGAGATTCATGAAACAGCTTGTAAAAAACGTTAAATGAAGAACAGGTTAATGAGACAAAGAAAGGTATCTCCAAAGCCAAAAAAATCCCTCAAAAAACTCTTGCAACCCATACTACAGGTTATTGAGTTTCTCCAGAAGCCATGAAGGTAAATTTGAAGCAATACTCTCACACCACTAAGTCATAACACAGAACCTTTAGAAAGTTCATAGCCTGTAATCAATTTAAAGATACATCAAGTAATGTATTTCTTAATCAAACTAATTGTTCTGTCTTCGTCTACTAATTAGTCTTTGAGGTAACTCTGTATCTCAGATTCAAGATCCAAAACCCAAACCGTTTACTCTCCTCCCCAAAATGCCATTTAGAGCATATTTTCTGTAATAGCCAAAAATATAAATACTTTAAGATAAATTAGCAACCTCTTATATTTCTGCAGTACATATATAGTTAAGGTCTACGAGCTAAGCCTTCCAACAGATAGCCTTTTATCATGTGAAACATGGTACTTTACACATGCAACAATGGGCAGTGCAATTAAAATATGTACACATACTTTATACCCACCACAAAACTGTCCACCTTACTCTTACAGTTACAAGTCTATCTACAAAGTCAGCAAAGAACATTCCTTAAAGTCCAATAATATAGATTTGTAGGAGCAATCATTCTTAGCTTGGTTAACACACATGCTGCATACTCCAGTAGAGTAACCCTTTTCATCTGGTCATCACATGTACTTCCTGCCTAGCCCTGTCACAAGAACAGTGCCACATTCCTGCCCATGGGTGGCTGCAAACCCACGCCTGGCAAAACAGCACATATTTGTGTGAAGGAGCATGTCAGCTCCTTTGTCAAATAACTCATCTTATAGGAAAAAGGACTCCAGCATTCCCTACTACTGCAATGTATTATTCTACTTGCAAGAACTTCCTGCAGGCTTTTTTCTGCATTTTTCTTTGGGGTGGGAAAAGGAGATTGGTTACCTGTATTGTCTGGCATAGAGGCTTGGTCTGTATTACGCTCCTTCTTGAAGACTATGTTGCCAAGTTGAAGAACACCTGAGATAACCTTCAGCAGACCTTTTAAAAGTAATAATAATAGCTTAGTGTCAGACATCTCCAGAAGCCCTGATATGACCCAGTTATCTTTTCTGATATGGTTAAAGTGCCCTTCTCAACATCCCAAAGATCTTTGTGGAATTCAGGAAAAAACACCACAGGTAATTCCTCCGTATGACTCCCATTCAGGACACAGGACTTTCCCTGTCCCTCCTATGCAAGACTATGCAGCCCAGAAATTTACCCATTCTCAACATCACTATAGTGAAGTGGGAGACAGGATTGAGGGTAATGCGCCACTCTGCATCATCTGTATTTTTTGATAAAAAGTCTGTTCTCTGTTAGAGGGCCAAAATTCACTATTTTCCTCAATGACTACTGTTAAACAGAGGGAAGAGACAGTTATTAAGAGTACAAACCAACTAAGAGAAGGAAGATTTTATTCCCTCAACCCCGTATCACTTTCAGCTCCCTGACCAAGGTCCATAGTCCATACAGACATATGTAATAATGTATGAAGGGCAGCAGGATGTGGATGAAAGTGCCTGTACTGTAACTATTACATGCTGAAGCACCCCACCCACCGCTAATGATATATTCACACTCTTCAAATGGTGCACATCACAAAAACAGCATCAGATGCTAGCATAGGAAAGACATTTTTCAATGCCATAGCATCAATTCAATTTTCACTGCATATCAATCAAAGCGCATTGCATAATAGCTTCCAGTTGCCTTAAGCAAAGTAAACTGCCAGTCACTTGCAAAGGGAATCTTGTACCAAAGAATTTTTCAGCCCCTAATTTCTATCTGTTAAAGAAACATTTGTTTTAAAACAACATCCTTTTAACAGCAGAGAGAACAAAGGCTCCATATATGCTGTATCAGGACTAACAGAAAAGAAACACATATGTTCCTAGTGGCACGTTATGAAATCCAGCAGTTTGACAGCTGAATCTGGAGTCCTGGCACTTGGACAGACAACTTATTTCGATGTTGTCTCATAAACAAAGATAGTGTTTAGACTTTACATCAAAACGAAGCAAGCCTACCATCCAGCCAGCTACTGTATATATTATTCTTCTATGTCTATAAGGAACATTAATGCACTTCACACTTTGAGCAGGAAGTGTAAAACATTAAAGCTGTCTGCTGTAGTGGCTGGAACCAATAGTTCATCTGTGTGACAGCAAAGACATGCCCTAGAGCATACATTAAAAACCCAACTCAAAAACTGAGCATAGCAGGACATCCTGACAATAAATGAGGCTGCCAATTATTTTATTCAATTTAGGCAAATTTTGCTTCACCTCAATACAGCAGTTTCAGTCTCGGATGATTCAGGATATTAAGAAGTGTATTAAACTGCAGATAACTGTTCTTCCGCAGTCCAGCCAGCAATAAATCCACACTGCTATTAAGGCACAGGAACATATTCCCTACAGCCACAAGAGCTGCAGCCTCCAGCAGAGGAGGTGGTGACCTCAAACCACCACAGATGCTTGCTTCAGTGTAGAGAAAAAACAGTCCTAGTTTTAGAAGATCTTATACATTTAGAAACTGAGATTTTGTAGAACGCTGGTTTCCAACCAGTGTGGCAGATCATGAATGTGACAGCACAGAGCTCTGGCGAATATGTATCACTGCACTTTGTGCTGGCTGCATTCAATTCCAGCTTCACTGTCATGGTACTGTGCTCCCAGAATCAGACAATATTAATTTCTGATCAGCATTTCAGTGTTAAGCTGGAAAGAAAGGCACTATGACCAGACCATTCTCAAAAGTACTAATCCAGCAACGGTTGGATTAAATACTTTAAAGCCACTGCTGAGGGATAGGGGGAGCACACAAGCCGTGCACTGCACAGAAGAATAAGGGGATTCTTGTATCTTGGATGTATTATGCATAAACTGGATATACAGCGCTCAGATTGGGAACAAAAACAGGAAGCATGTTTTCATTAGCTGCTTGACTTCTAACCTTAACTGTATAAATTGAAACTGTGCTGGTAGATCCTGAGGTAGGTCACTCCAAAACCATTAAATTTATTGCTTGCGTACTGTTCACTTCGGGGCAGGGGGTGTGGTGTGGGGGTGTGGTGATGGACACCAGACAAAACAAAAATCAACAAAAAAACCAAGGTAGTTAAACAAAAAAAGAACCCCAGAATAAAAAAAGCTCTGTAGAGATATGATCTGTTCCCTCTTTCATTTCCTTGCATTTTCAAGCCCTTCAGAGGATTTATACCTATCTGCTCCTCATCCGGGATGCCCATGATCTTCATTGCCTCCATGGTCTCCTGAAACATGTCTTTGTCTTGCTGACCCGGGATCGTAACATGCCCATTGGAAAGGAAGCGATATTTGTTGTAAGGCTCCAGCAGCAGATCAGCTTAGGAAAGAATTGAGAAAGAAGTTACTATGGCTTTTTTTTTTTTAAATAGACAACAAGCTACCACTGAGATCAAATTTCTGACTTGCATATGCTAGCAGGTGCTGGATGATTCTGGGATTAAGCCCAGTTTTACCACAGGCTGAACATTTAATGTATTTTAGATAAAACTCGATTTTTTCTGCCTTATTTCTTTCTATTCCCTCCTCTGGAATACTCCACCACAGTAGTGTCAATCATCATTATGTCCTAAGTCTATAAGAAGCAGGGATTAACTTGAAAGTAGATTTGCCTTTAATTTCAGACACCTCATTTGTTTCAAGTCAGGTGAAAGTTAATATATAGCTCTTGAAACAGCAGCAACTATGAGAGAAGTCCTTCTGTCCTTCCTCCAGATCAGTTTGCAGCTTTTGCACAACATGGACCTTGATCACCACCAGGCTGAGCTAGGTGCACTAGGATCCTAGACTTCTAGACCTGCTTAGGTAGCAGCAGCTTTGTTCCATTCAGTTAAACGCCAAGCACATCACAGCAGGACCGTTCCTGCATTAAGAAGGGTTTACATCATGCAAGATGAGACTAAACATGGGACAATGATTTAGATAAGGAAGGGCGTACAGTCACTGCTGGCAAGGAGACAAGTGCAGGAAGGAACCAGAGAAGCAAGTTTTCAGGAACTGAGAAGTGCAGGGGGAGGGCAGAGGGATGTATGAGTGTATGGAAGAAGTGTGTGGGGAGCGACCATATCTAAAAGGCATAGCCAAGAAACTATGAAGGAACAGGTCCTAGCCTACAGGTGTTTTGGACCCTCTGCTGTTGTGACGAGGAAACCTCATCACTGCAACAAAATCATACTTACTCTTCAAATGCTCGCCTGCCCCAGACAGCAGGTAGTAAAAGATGTGGAAGGTTCTCTCCTCTTTGGCTTGACGAATTGCACGTGACTTCTCCAGCAGATCTTCAGAGAGTCAAGGCATATGGCACAACATACAAATCACTTCCTATTCTACAGCAGGAGAAAAGACTTGTACTACCTGATGCCAGTTAACACAGGTATTGATTTAGCAATCATCATCAAGTCAACAACCCACTGAGCTTCTGGTCTCAGTTCTGCCAGCCTCTGAACGATGGTTATGATAAGAGAGACTTAACTGATAAAAACCAGAAAAACTGTGGCATCCCTACTTGCCTTGGACAGAAGTGAGAATGGCTTATGAAATTCCAAAGCTATTCATCTTATCTCAGTTCATGCTTCCACTTCAGCCTCCTAAGATTAGAACTCATTCATTCAGAAAAGATTTCCACTATGAACACTAAGGTGACAAAATACAATATGAAGAAAATGGAGACTACAATAGTAATCTCACTAGTATTAATTTAAGCGCTTCCTACCACTTCCTCAATCTGACAAAAAGGCAGCTGTGAAGAGATTGCTAGGTACCATTACTGCTGGTGGATGAAAAGCTGGACATGAGCCGGCAATGTGCGCTGGCAGCCCAGAAGGCCAACCGTACTCTGGGCTGC
>NW_009258549.1:1764414-1789896 GCF_000687185.1 Egretta garzetta
GGCCCCATCCCTGGAAACATTCAAGGCCAGGTTGGACGGGGCTCTGAGCAGCCTGATCTAGTTAGCGGTGTCCCTGCTCCTGCGGGGGGGTTGGACTAGATGACCTCTAGGGGTCCCTTCCAACCCTAAACATTCTATGATTCTATGATTCTATGATTACTGCCACCTCTATAGCATTTGACTTCTTTTAAGTGGTTACAGAAAGGATACAGGTCTCAATATTCGCTCCAACGATGTAGCCGTTGACATCAAAGTTGATTCTGATGAACTTGCCCTAAGAGGAAGATAATAGCATTAAAATTAGTATTCATTCTATCTGGTAACAGCAGTGAACAAGCAAAGGTAAACCTTCTCTTTTTAATCCAGGAAAGGAAATTCAGAACAGGTCAGGCAGGTTTTTAGGCAAAACATAAGGTCACCCAATAGGCAATGCCTGCTGATCACAACAGCAATTTAACAAACAAGACACCAAACACTTTCAGACATTTCTGACATGCAGACAGCCTACAATTCAAATTCATTATGTTTCAGAGTAGATTTCCCACAAGCAGGGTCCCCTCAGTTTCATGTGCTATATGATCTAGACAGTTCCACCTCCTTCAACGTTAGCTTCAACCATTTTCATTTAGTTCCAGCTCTAGCTCCCCCCACCTACCTCTCAGACACTGTCCATTGCTCTCTAGAGCAAGTAAAATAAAGACTAGTATTTGCTCTCAAACATAAAACTGACTGTAACAAACTTAGAATAAAAATCGGCATAGATGATCCTGGCACAAGGTCAGGTTCCTTCATTCCAGAGACGTATCATGTCTATTCTGGATAATTCACTGAATTAAATTCACTTCCCAGATTAAATTGAGGGAAGTCACTCAGACAGTTATCCTATCCTTGACAGGAATTCACCCCGAAGCAGACCTAGTCTTCCCTCTGGGAAGTCTACAATACTGGCACCCACACTGGATAGTAATACTCACAAATCTTGAGGAGTTGTCATTCTTTACTGTCTTGGCATTTCCAAAGGCCTCCAGGATGGGATTAGCCTGGAGCAACTGTCTCTCCAGTTCTCCCTGGAGAGAAATCAGAAATTAATAAAGTAGGTAGCGGTTTACTGCATTAACCTTGGGTCAAACCAGCGCTGAAGTTTCAGTTCACACTGGCTTGGCATCTGTTGCAGTGCAGCCATATTAAACCTTAGGAGATGATCCCTTAAACCTTCAAAGGAGACTCATTAGTTATCTGGGTAAAACAGAAACATTCACAAATATGTCTTATTTCCTTCCTCAACACAAGGGCATCCCAGTGCTGTCTTTCTGTTAAGAAGCAGCCCTTCAAAGCCACTCGGCCATAACATCCCACAGACTTCCCAGGATCAAAGTGAAACACTGCACCATCCAAGATCAGGCCCTCATCCCAAAAGTGTCTTGCCATCTAGGCTGGAAGAGTGAGGAAAAACCTGTCTTGCTACTGCAAGACAGCCTTGAACTCTGCCAGCAGTAGGTTAAGAAGCTAATCCGAAAAGGTCTAATGTTTTTTTAAAACGAAACAAAAAACTTGCACTAAGACTCTACATCTTCTAAAATACAAAGAAGCAAAAACCTCCTTTGTAAGGAGGCACACAAAAAAAGAGAATTAGTGGTATGCCACAAACTACATGATTGCTTGCATTCTGCTGCCACATTTGCACACTCCTCCCCTCAAGGAGCACAAAATGCTGGAGCTGTAGAAAAAGAAAAATTCAGAACCTTTACCCCTGCCAAGTACTAGACCACTGGAGCACATACACCTTTCCCTGCAGGCTCTTGATATATCCCTGGCTGTTTTTAAAAATTACTTGTCCTCTGTGCTAAAAGCATGGAGTTCAACATACTTCAAGATTACCTAAAAAGCTTCTGGAGACAGAAAATGACAGTTTAGATTGATGTTTCTCTTTTTAGCAGTTATCAGTAAGTACTCAAGACTTCCTGTGCATAACGGATGGAAATGAAGTTTGATTCACGAGAACTGAATTTATGGGCAGATTATTCAAGGGTGTTTCTAAAGGAAAATTGTTCCCATTAATTCTCAAAGTGCATTACAGAACAGATTAGTCCTTACAGAGTCTCTCTAAAAATACATGCAATGAAAAAAAAGGAGGAAGATACACAAGAAACTATACAAAGGACTGCAAGTCTTTATTTCACACTTCCACAATCACCTCACCTCACGCTTGCGAAGTGCAAGGCCAAACAAGACCCTCAGTCCCTGCAGCGCTGCACATACACAGAAGGGGCAGCTGCTTCAAACACTTTAATTTGCTGTCAAGCATACGTAACAAGGGGGTTAGCCCTGGGAAGGGAACCTGAGCTGGGACATCTGCTCTCTCACAACAGAGCCAGCGTGTGGCTTTGTAAGGAGAAAACCTTGAAACCAGGCTTCAGTCCTTGAAACTTTGTGGCAGCCACATTTCCCCTCCTATTCTGGCACATGTATTGAAGTTGCAACACTCTTCCCTCACCCCATTCCTCATCCTGCAGTGAAGTCCTAGGCCTTTGTTTATGACTGCAGTCTGTTACTACGCAAGTGAGATATGCCAGCAACATAGCATTTCAACCCAGCTACGGAACAAGGAGGGGAGAAACTTCTGTTCTCTAAACAGAAGTCAAGCTTTGACACCAAATCTATTTTAATTATTTGGCTAAAAATAAAGCTAAGGTCATGCTTAGCTACACAAAGATCAAAAGTTTATAGAAATCCATACTACAGACCTCAGGAAGAAAGTGTCATTAATGTCAAGAAGGTGTTGGTGAACTGTAGTTTAAAGGTGATTAGATTTCTTGAACCACCAAGGTAGCAATACACATAGAGAACGCCAGCCCTGGGACACAGAGGTATAGAGCTGTGGGGAAAGGAAAAGGCTAAAGAGTTGGTCAAGTCAGTTAGCTCTCATGACTTGCCTTAGCACCACGATACAGTGGAAAGAGCAAGTTCTCAGCATGCCATGGCAATGGCACATAAGATTAAGCGGCTGCGATTACTGTGATGTATACATTCCTCACTGGCATGCACTGTACGCTGTCTTTGTTTAAAAAGACAATCCTTTTATCTTTAAAATTTTGAAGAAGTTTTTTGGGTGGGGTTTGTTTACCTTAAATTTTGACAGCCACCTTTCACTGAAGGAAGAGACTTCATTATTATTATTATACAATGGGTAATTTTGCAAAGCAAAAACAGTACAAGACAAACCTGTCCATCACAAGCTTTCTAGAAATTCTAAGGTTCCTATTAGGTTAAGATGCTGCCAATTTTCTGACACCTGTGGCTGCCATTTCTTGACCTGAAGCAAATTTCTTTAATACTTGGCATGCATTTGAAGTATGCTTCTGTTTTCATGAGGAATACTTGTACAATAACAGCCACTGGATCTGTTAGCCCATGGTTGGGCAGCACACACTCTTCAGTACTTTCTACTGGCCTGAAGTTGCAACATCAATTTAAAGCAACTAAACCCCCTGACATCTATCTTGTACTCTGAATTTTTTTGTGTCTCATACACTTTTTGGAAGGATTTCTATGCAAGGAAGAAGTTTTGCCAGCCATTTATTCTACAGGAAGCATGGAGAAAGGCATCTAGAAATCACAGCTAGCTTTAACAGCACGCAATTTAAAAAACCTAAAAGATATGGGGAGGGTGTTTGGGCTTTTTTGTTTTTCATGGGATTCTTTGTTGTTTTGATTTTTACACTTTAGGGATTTGCTTTTGTATTCTTTCCTACAATCATGTGAGAGATTCTCAAATAACTGACTCTCAACAAGTGGGCTGGATGGGGAAGGGAGAAAGATCATCAATAACCTAATCTTCATTACAAATATTTAAGCATTAGCAACTATTACCCATTAACTTCTGATTAGCTGCGAACATTCTCATCTTGAAAAAACTATTATATGATTTAAGAAGTCAGTAGGGAAGCAGAGACTAAACATGAGAAAACATCAATCTCAACCTCCATAAATAAAGTTTAATCAAATGAAAGAAAGTGTTTATGTAATTAGATTCAGTAGGCCCCAAAAACAGACTTAATGTGCTTAGTAGTCACACCATGCAGCTAGAACCTATTTAGCTGAATATACTAATGCACTGGGATTGGTGGAAGCTGCCACTACTTCCAAAACAAGAGAGCTAGAGTTGAAGAATAAGCTTTATAAATCTGGTTTTGCTCTGATACTTGGAAAACCAGGGGTTTACATCCAAAACTTCTAATAGTAGACAGTCAAGAAACCTTTCTGGTAGATAAAGCACCACTACTTTCTGTATTATCATTGGTTAAGTTCTGTGCCCAGTCTTGCAGCATAAAGGTTCAACACGATCATATTCAACCCTAAAGAATGTATCTGCCGTGACCAGTACACCTGAAATCCTCAAAAAAATTAACATATTCATCTTCATAAAACCTTACAATCTGCTTCCAAGTTTAAGGTTTGTAAAGAACTGTTGCATAGAGCTCTCATTCCAATTAACATTTGAAGACTCCAGTTCTAAATCCTCTCTGGTAAGGCCAGTGCTACTGTTTAGTCACAGAAGTTGAGCAAAACGTTAGCTGCAGGACTTTTCGGAAGAATCAAAACTTGAGGTGGGGGAATCAAACTTGGGCAAATCACCAACCAGTCCAACTTAGGACTGTTTTATTCTCCTAAGCAGACTGCCTGTCCTGCTTCGGTGATTTAAATTTTGCTCAAGGATAAGCAGTGGAAGAATACTTAACTCAAGCCCATGATTCTGTTTTCCACACTCAAAAAAAAAGAAAAAGAAAAAAGAAGAATGTTTCTAAATACAGCTACTGACAGACCATGGAAAAAGCCTTCATATGTCTGAAAGTCTGGCACATAGAAAGTTTTTTTTTGGTTGGATTCCAGAAGTTACTTATTACTATGTGTGTGCGCACACATAGTATGCCTGCACGCAGAGATGCTGCCTTATTCATATACTCTACACACATAAGACATGCCTACACATTAAGCTACTGTGGAAGAACTCTTATGCAGAGATACAGTGGACACACTTAGCATCTGGCTTTCATTACACCAGTGAACATTTCCAACATGTTCAGCTCTGGCTAACAAGCTCCCAGTCCTGGAACACCCTGCCTGCAGGGCAGCCTTCCCCCCGACCCCCGCCAACATTTCTTCGCAACCTGCAGCCACATCTCACTGCAGGGAATAGAAAGCTGAACACCTAACTACATTTATCTTACTAAGAACAAGATGCTTATGGTTCTAGGAAAGCCTGGTCCAGTCCTATTGCCCTGGAGGAATACGTCTTGAATGGTCTATCTGGGAAAATCCTGCAAGAAAAACCTTAAATGCAAACTAGTATTGAGCACAGAACACAAGTATTCTTGATATTACTTTAGTCTCCAACTGAACATCCTCACAAAAAGATTACTGTGCACCACACAAAAAAAATAAAATTGTGAGTTGTCTATGGATTTGTTTTAGCTGCAGAAAGTGATATTGGTGTGGAGTGAAAAGCTGCTCAAAAAAATCACACAATGGGACAGAAAACGCATTCCTGGTGCAGAACGTGCAGTAAACGTGCAGCTCACCTACGAGGATACAACTGACGAATTCGGCAATAGTCCATCGGGGGAGAGGGAGGGGGAAAAAAATATAAGTGAGACATCTTTAAAGTCCTCCCACCATCACCACCACCCTCCTTTCATGTGCTACTAACACTTGGCTGTTTTCCACCCTTTTTAATGTTTTCAACTGAGAACTTTAAAATTGTAGGATGTCCACTAGCCTTTCACGGTATTCTCCAATTCTGAGACAGTATATATAATAGCCACACCTAATCTATAAAGGTTTTACACTGCCTATACTGGTTATACGCAATACATCTGTGTAAAAAGATCAGTATAGGCGATGCTTCATTTATAGCATCTCTTGCCCATGCACTTGCCCATGAATCCAAGAGGTTGTGGATGAGTTTATCCCCATTGTAGTTCCACTGAATTCAAAGGAGTTTTGATTTAGAAAAATGTTCCCTTGCTTGCTATTTTTGACAAACTTTTATTGTTTAATAGTTCATTGTCCTCCTCAGCCCCCTGACAAACGTTAGTATCTAGACTTTTATTGAGCAATATGGCTTTTACCAACACCAGCCAACATATATTCATTGTCCAAAGTCAGCACAGCAACAAAGCATCATCAAACCCAGGTCTTACCTGGTCTTTTTTAGACTTGTGTGAGGAAGCAACGTGAGCCAGATACTGAATGACCTTCTTGGTGTTCTCTGTCTTACCAGCTCCTGATTCACCTCTGTAAAGAAAATCTGCAATTCATTCACAAACAAGACGTAGGGGGACATATTCATATTTCTAACCCCCAAAGGGCTACAGAGCTCCTTAACTGCATTCTGGCCATTATGGCACCTCTCTCAAAACCAAGAAAAAACAAGTTGTACTGGCAAGCGATAACAGCGCAGCTGGACTGCAGGCTAGCCCTCAGCCAATTTGCTGCTGGGTACTGGTTCTGTAAATGTGTACAGAGGAGGGAAGGCAATAAAGAACTAAGTTTTCTAGACACTTGGATACAAAGATTGCCAAGTGGCTGAGTAATAAGCCTGAGGAGGCTGCTGTAGAGCTAGGGGTGAAAGGTAATGGAAGAGAATCTTTCAGAAGGAAGCCTCCTGACTGAGAGAAGAAACATACCAATTCCTTAAGCAGAACAGAGGGCCAACAAATTTTGCTGTGTTTAGAAGAGAAACTGCTGTATCAAGAGTATCTGTTACTGTAATCGGCCTCATCAGTATGAATGTACTTAAACACAACAGCTGCATCAAATCTGAAGGACTTCTCCAAGCCTCTTCTATTGACAAAGCTGTATTTCTTTAGGCGTTTGAGCACAGGGGCTGTTTCAAAACCTCCCTTCTTCCTCCAACTCTTATGAAAATTGCAGAAAGGATTACATATATATTGGAGGAAATGTAGTGGGACCTTCTTGACTCTCCACTATTACTTCATTTACTGAGCCCACCCCCAGCATTTACAATTGAGACAGTCCTCCAACCAAGATTTTTAACACAGACTTTGACATCCAGACAAGCTGACAACTGTAATACTCACGTGCAAAGGATGGATTGATCCTCTCGATCTACAATAAAATATTAAAAAAGTAGTTAGACTGAGACTCTAAAATTAAAATTCTGTGACAAAACGAAATCAACACCAAAACAAAACCAGGAACTAGTAGTAAACTCTGCCAAGGATCTTCAGAAATATAGCCAGGTAACCCCTTTTCTGGTAATAGATGCTAATGCCCCACCATCTGCCAAAGTATAATGGCACCACCACAATTTAGTTTTCTTCATCCAGAAAGAATATAGCTTGCACTGCAATTTTTCTGCAAACAATACAGAACTCTCTCACTGAATGTTTCTTTACCACAGAGCTACAGTTTGATGTACATCTACTTGTTCTTCAGCCCCCTCCCCACCATTACACTGGGCCCATAATGACTTACAGAAGTCATCAGCAGAGCAGTGGGAATAGAGAGGCAAGTGGGACAGGAACCATTACAAATACCAAAGCACCAAAACGTCACACCAGACAGAGGTTTTCACCCCCAAAAGAAACACTGGAGACTCAGAAATTTTTGTTACTTATTTTGTACTGAATGGACTTGAAAACTACAATGATGGGCAGTGGCCTAAGTCCTATACAGCTGATTTATTTGTGGCACCATCCCCTATTATATTAACAGAGCAGCTAGTAACAGCAAAAATTTTTTTTTTTCATGCTGACATACCAGTAGACATACTAATTCCTGTGTTCAGTTCCCAGCTGTGGATGATAACACCTTCCCAGCTACAGAACTTACTTCACCCAGCCTATCCACCACTATCTTCTCCCACATCTTTAACCTTCTTTCAGCTTTCACCTATGACTCCACTTCCTCATACAGGAGGAAGTCCTGACTAGCTCTTCCACCATGCCAGCATCCCACTGCTCCCTCACCACTTCTGTGTGAACACACACCCCTGGTTCTGCCTTGGTTTCACCTTTCATCCACCTCTCCACCCTTTGCCCTCCCTCCACCTCCAGTCTGCATCCCATTCCTCCCCCATGACACCAGTAACCAGCTGGGAGCCCTGGGTAGACTAGAGCGGGCCTGTGCCTACACCACAACTGCCTTAGTAGCTTGTAGGCACCACAGGGGCAGCGAGACCTGTTCAGACATGGAGCAGACTTAGGCACAGCAAGTCATTCAGACAGTCCACAAGAGCTATCGGGGCACTCACAGAACAGACTGTGCCACCAAACTCAAAATCCCCATTAGTTTTTAAGCTATCCATTTGGCTGTTGGTGTGTGTGTGTTTTGTTTGATTTTAATTTGTTGTTTGTGGTTTTTTTCTTCTTAAGATCAAGACCAGAGGACTATCTGATCATCCAGTCTGAAAACGTGAATAACAGCAGTTAGATTTAATCCAGTTATTGTCACTCATTCTTTTTTCCACACTGAGCTCCAATTTTGTGTTGGACTGAAGTCTAAGAGAGAGAGTCCAAAAAGAAAAAGAAAGCCTCAAACATCCATGAAAATAGAAAATTCATCGGATTGTTCTAATAAACTATTTTAGCAATTGGTTACCTTCATCGGTACGTTTATGGATGTGACTGTCTCCATATTTTAGCTACCAGTTCTTTCTGTTCCTTTCTCTGGTAGCTTAGAGAACCCAAGTGCACTCAGTGTTCTCCCCACCAGAGAGTACTTAGACAATATAATTGAGTCACCACTCAATTTGTTTTGTGTAAGATAAAGAAATTGAGCTCTAATTAGGGAAGGCTTTGCAGTCAGACAGAGTTCAAGTACCTGAAACTACTTTCCATACACTTAAACACTGCTACTACAGGTGAATTTAGCATTTCAGTCCTAAAGTCATGAATTACACATTCATTAAGAAAAAGTTCCTATTAACTCATTTTATAGAGAAGTATATCTAGCATTTGGACACGTTTTCATGGAATAAGGAAAGCAGGTAAACCCACCAAATTTGAGATTCTATCTTTACTTAAATTATTCTGAAACCAGTAATGGAAACATTAGGTTCACACGCTACAGATAGGTAAGTCCTCCTCTCAAGCTTCTTTACTGGAAACTGATTGTATGCAGATGAACACAAAAATTTAGAGGAAAATAATCTGCTTTATCCCTGTTAATGCTGTTCAGAGAGAGCTGATCAGCCCTAAGAATGGAAGAAAGCAAGCAGAAGAAAATCATCACTCAAATGGTTTCAGCCCAGCAAACTCTTAAGGATTCAAAACTAGATACTGCAGCTTTACGAGCATTGCATATTCATTTTTACAAGTGCTGAATTTTGTTCATTGCCTTTAAGATATGCACCCCTTTTGCTGAGGCACAGCAAAGAGCAGATGTTAGCCAGCTCTGAAAGCCCCACCCACCCAAGGTTCCCAGCGGGTCATGGGCTCAGCAGGCACACACCAGCCAGCCCTCTGCGAGACTGGGCACTTTGAGGGTGCATCAGGGGAATAACTAATGACTCGTTTATGGATTGCCTAAGGAAATGTATTCTTCGGTAGCGCTACACCTGGGTGCAATTCTCTATCACAAAGCAGCTATGTGAAAGGAAAAGATTGTGCCTCTGAATAACATCTGACTTTCAGGAGCTTGACTATAAACAAGCAGCCCACTTGTCCAAGAAAAAGTTATATTCTCATTCAGGTACTACAGAGGCTCTTCTAAGCAGCCAATTTGAGAGGGGGGGGGAAAAAAAAAAAAAGAAAAAAAGATAAAGATAACCATAAGGAAGGTGCTTCTTATTCCCAGCATTCAACTCTAATGTTGCAATTACCATCTGGCGCTCCTCAGACAGAAGCGCAGCCCTAAGTACTTGAAAAGTGCATGCCTTCCCGTTCCCTCTCCTCCAGGAGAGGATTCTTATTCCAGGAAAAAAAACCCAACAACCCAAACATTGGTAAGCAGACAGATAAATTAACTGCCCAAAAGAAAAAGATGACCAACATCAGATAACACTCAGAAGCTCTCTGAACACTTTTTGATCATGACAAGTTTTGCTGCACTTAGTTGAGAAGCTCTTTTCGAGCCTCATTCCAATGAGGCAAGGTAGCGACAGCACCCTGGAGTGACCCTGGGAAGTCCCAAAGGGGCAAGCACAAGATTTTTCCACACCTTAACACGGAACAAGGTGCTGAAAGGCGCTCGGGCAGGAAAAGTCAGACAGTGTTCATAAATCCTCTCAGCGCTACATTCTCCTCCCCCAACGTACTGTCCTGGTGGCCTGCTGCAGCTGCATTAGTCACCTCTGCTTTAAGCCAGCAGGAACGTACCTGCGAGTGCAGGCAAGCCACCGGCAGCGTGCAGACACTGCCATAAAAGGCAACATTCCTGTTTGCAATCCGGGGGAAATTCTTTCCCAGGACTGCAAAGCGGCAGTCATTGGGATAGCTGGAATTCTTCTAATTGTGTACAGACAGACAACTCAAATAATGTGTTGAGCAACAGGAAACTGGAGCCGACCAAGGGGCCAAAGAGCTAACGCATACAAAAGCGTAACTCTGAGACACGCTACCAATTAAGAATTGCTTTAAATGCCAATATTCATTCACCATACAATACTGACTTGTGCCATCACGAATCAGAATTCAGTTGCCCAGACAAGAGGCCACCTCCACCCTTTTTTTTTTTTTAAAGGATCATTCAACATGGGCGTACTGCACAACTTCAGTCAGTCAAAACTTGCCTTTACTCCATTGTCAGTTGTGCAAGCAACCTACTCAGCAAAAGAGAATGTGCTGGGTACCATAAACTCGGTTGCTTATAATAACACAATCAAGAAACGCCTCATTAAAAGAAATCTGCATCTGCTTTTCAATCCTAAACAGAGTCAGTTATTAAAAACAATCCAGAATAACAACTCATTAGTTAATTATAGCAACAGTTCTGTATTTCAGACCAGCTGGCAAGGAAAGCTTTTTATCTAGGCTCTTCTTTAGCTCTCATCATCACAGTATTCAAGTGATCATAAGAAGCAGCAGCCTCAAGCATCTAGAAATTCAGGAAGAAAAACATCCTTCAAATTTAACATCCTTCAAATTTAAGCTATACAGCAGTATGGTATAAGAAGAACAGTAGATTAATTTTTCTATATTAAAAAAACCATAATATCTAACTCATTCTTGACTTTCTTCAGTCCAAAAATAACGGACCTCATTTTAGACTGCTTGCAGGACCTCCAGCATACATTAAAAACTTTATTAAACCAAAATTTGTTTTAACAAGAGAGACATCTTGTACCTAAAGAGTCCTCAGCCAAATATTCTACCACAAAACAACAAATCTGAATGCTGAAATGCTGTGGTGAAATATATTGGCATAACTGATAAATTAATAGAGCCCCAAACTCTTGAATTTTGTTTTTAGACGTTTAAGGATGGGAGAAGAAAAAGGTTGGGAGGCTAGAAGAGAATGTGCAATTTAAGCTCCACATCACAGTTACGGAACATCCTAGCAGGCCTTTATCACCCACTTCCTCTGCATGAGTGACTCCAGTTTCAAGCCTGTTCATCTCCATAAAAGGAGAAGTCATATAGCATTCACACAATGGTGACATCATCTCTCCAGCTAAGAGGAAGTGTAGCTGAAAGGCAAAGGCTTGGCTTGCAGTTCCCTGCCTATAGCTGACTCATTAAGGCTAAAAGCTTAACCATAGCTAGATGGTACCACCCACCTCCTAACCACCGAGCGTCTGGCAGAACTGAGCAGCCTGGCCCTCTGGGTTTCCGTTACTATGCTGCTCCCCTAGCATCGCAGTGAATGCCTGTAGCTCAACTTAGGCAACTGGCTGGCTGACCAAGTTAGAGAGTTGACCTAAAGCAAGAATTAGTCTTAAATGCATGTAAGTGCTTCACATGCAGTAGTTTTGGTTCCTCAGTCCATCCTCTAACTTCTGTTCTGACCTCAACATAATCTTAAAACCAATGCCCTTCCCTCAGGGCTGTAACACAGGAGGAGCCGCAGGCACTTGACACGCTCTGCTACCCGGAACAACCCCACTGGCAAAAAATCTAATCAAGTATGTTCACTGTGGTGCTTTAACCTACATGCTGGTTTGAGTAGGATCAAACTCACTCCAGGGGAACACCAGAACGGAGCCTGAGAGCCTGCTTTTGCATTATCACGCAAGGAATGCGTTAGAGGGACGTTTCAAAAGGCTAATAACCTATCACCAAGTACAAAAAAAAAATACAACAAGAATAAAATGAAGGACAAATATAGCACATTAGAGACAGCGCTCAACAACAGAGCTTCAAGATGCGAAAAAGGAGAAAATCACTTGAGTTGGCAGGAACACTGCAGTGCCAGGATTCAGCTTTGCATTATCTCTAGTTTGAGCACAGTCACGAGGAGAAAAGTAAGTTTCATTTCAAAAAATGAAATATATCCTACTGGGTCAAATGCAAATATTTATTTCCCCAAGCCATTTTTGGACTAGAGCCCATACCCCTCTCTCCTTAACTGAATCTGGAGATAGCAAAACAGGAAAACAAGTTAGGCCATAATTTAAGGTTACACAAATGTTTATGAAGTTCTGACAGGAAAGAAAAACTGGTATACAGCCTGCAAAAGCTCAGGCAGCTCATGATACTAAAACAGTGAACTGCAGGGAGACTGACAGCAAGGGCTGAACCATTATATAAGTGACTGCCAGAGAACTCCTGCTCTGGTTTACAGGAATGAAGCAAAAAGGGTGTGGTAACTACCAAAAACCAAGTGGGCAAGAGACTCTTTTTTTAGCTCCTTGTTCTATTGAAAACCACACTTCAAGACACAGATTTTTAGAGCTGCATTTAGAAATCTCAACTAATTCAAAGCATGTAAAACATTTAAGAAAATCAGAAACTACATACATCTTTTCTTGCTATTTGTATACAAACACCATTAAAACAAACATCCTCTGGAATTAGTATCCAAACTTAACGTTGCCCTTTGCATCAGAAATCTGGCCAAATCTTTGAAACAAACTAGTGAAACCACAGGCTATATTCCTTTGGGTTTAATGGAACTAGAACTCTACCTTTACATGCAACTTAAAAGAGACATCTGTACCTCTACATAATCTGAACAGCTCTGTCAAACAAGTATCTCTGAACTGGTAAGCACGCCCAGAATACTGTATAGAAAATAAAGATGCACTTCAGGACAGTGCAATATACAGTGCAGCATAGCAGACCAATGCCAAGAAGCAAGCTGAGAAAGAAGACCTGAGACCAAGGAAGTTAAAACAGAAGTGTTCTACTAGCTCGGAAACTTAAGAAATACATAAACATCTGAGAAGTACAAATAAAAGACTGCAAGGTCATGTTCTTTAGAAGCAGATCTAGAGGACTGTGTCTTGTGAAAATGACAACTGGGCCTCAGGTCCACACAAAGCTCTACAACAGCAACCAATTTGTCTCACAATAGCGAACACTGTTTCTTCCCCTAATGTATCGAGGCCAATAAAAATCATGAAGTTACTATGCTTAAGAATTTTTTCTTTTAAACACCAAACCCAGAGACTGACTAGCTCCCAAGTGAATACCAGCAAGGTGCTGGCTGCACAGGCTCCTTTGCAGACTAATCCATCATTGTCAAGGAGGGTTTAATCACCACACAATGATTTTAAGAATTTTGTTCAGTGAACCGTCAGGAGCCCTATACTAACGTGTAGAGGAACTGTATGAGAAAGGAAATGGAGCATATTCATTAGCAATGTGCTGTCAATTCCCTCTCCTGCCTATCTCTTCGTTGAGCCAGTTGAACTTTGGAGACCAGAATAACCATACTGATCTCACCTATAACAAAAGTTTCAGACACTGGCATTAAAACAGCCATCATGCTCCAGACACCAATCTCTTTCTAGCTTCTATCAGTATTTGATGTAGAAAATTTCCCTGTATGTGTTCCAAATAGACAAACAGGTGCTGTTTAACAGTTTTAAAAATATTTTTCTAAATAGAACCCCTGGAGACTATGAATTTAGGTAAAGAATGTACCCCTTCAGTGTACATCTGCTGCATTTGAATAATGATTTGTTTGCTCAAGAAACCACTCCACTTGCAGGCACTGTGCTTCAATCATCAGCGCCAGAAGAGTAATTCTTCTGAAAGCAGTCAGACCTGAAGCTTCTGCCATCCAGGTTACCCAGGGAACAGAAACATTAAGATAAAGCGTTGTCTTCTCTAAAACCAAAAATGTTACACTTTTTTCAGAGTTCTACTCTAGAAAGACAGGAAGTCTCTCTAAGTAACACATAGCAAAATTATGGTTTTGTCTCATTTCTGAGTCTTAATATCTTGTATTAGGGAAAGGAGGAAAAAAGAAATAAAATCACTTTTAACACCTCTATCTCTACTGCTTCAAGGAAGTACTTCTGATGACATTTAACAAAAAGCAATTTAACCTCTTGGAATATAAAAATGCCACATGACACTTTTGTGAATGGAGTAACCAGAGTAAACACAAAAAAAAAGAGGACCAAGCTCACCCATAGTGCATCAGCATAGATGCCTGAAAAGGGTTAAATAGTTTCTGGATTAGCAGAGGTTGGAATAAAGCTCTCATCCTCTCCCTTCCCAATTCCTTTCCTGACAAACGTCCCTTTGAATGGCCTGCTTATTAGAATACCATAAATTGACTGAAAACCAAAAAAAAAAAAATTCAGAGTCCAAATCAATTAACATGCAAGGCTTTTCCGCTCTGTCAGCTTAAGAGATAACTATACCCCATGCTGACAGATGTCAGAGTCAACAGCTTGCTATCCTTCTCCAGACCACGAAGGATTCCCAGTCTTCAGGGCTCTGAAAATAACCTAGGGAAGGCAGCCTAATCCTAAATGCCTCTGGCTCATGTGGAGCACTCGACCCTTTCATCTTCTATTCTCTGTACAGATTCCTGCCATACCACTGGCTGCTGCACCAAGCCTCCCCCACCGCTAAGCAAAACTGAGAAAGTGGAATAGGAATGCTGCTTTCCATTGGTCTAGAGGCTACCCAGGACCAGAGACACTGCAACAACCTACTCACCTTCACTCCCAGTAGCAGACATTGGAATGCTACTGTTACCTTTTGCAATAAGGAAATAAGGCAGTGAATAACCTTAAAACCATCTCTAGGTTCTTGGTAGCACACATACAAAAATCTTTCCAAAACCTAGTTAAATAGTTCAAAGCAGACTAGTTCAAAAGCTAACTGGGAATGATACACACATCCAACAAGCGTTCTGAAAAGTCAGCAACAAGATATCTCAAACCAGGCAAAGAGGAGCTGGAGTATACATCCAGACTGTCAATACTGCTGAGAATATTGCATAGCTAGAATTGTTATGGGAAAGATAAACACTCCAGCAGAGCGCACAGCAACTTTCCCGTGCTAGGAAAACAGAGGCAGAGCTGCCATTCTTTAGCTTTGTACACCAAAGCAATTCAAGTCTGGGATTTCTGAGTTTTAGACGTCACTCAAGCAGTGGTCCAACGGAGACTCCTTCTCTTTTCAAAAGGAAAGCAAATATCCACGTAGATTAATCACTAGCTCCAAACCACCAACAGACCAAGGAAGGTCACCTGTCCCTTGTTGCAGAATTGCAGCTGTCTGGACATCCACTGCCACATACTGATATAAATGTCAGGGATGAAGGACAAGATGCGTGCACATGCAGTTCCACATGGTTTAATTGTTGTCTATAGAGGGAAATGGATGTTTTCAGTCTCTTTACAACAATGCCAAAGAAACTGTTTCTGATTCTACCTAGAAAAGATTTCTTTTTAGGGAACAGTAACTCTGGTAGGATTAAGTCAATAACTTGTTTAAGAAAAATATATGTTGGTACTTAAGCTGACAAGGAATGGGCAAGGGAGAGAAAGAAGTAATAAAGGAAGCAAAACAGCAATAAAAGGTTTATAGACAACCACGCTGCCACGTATAGCATAAGCAGCGCATCTGTCCTCGTTCTTCATGGCAGATCCAGTCTGAGGGAAGTGAGGTCCTATATAGGTGCAGGTTCACAGGTTTTTTTCCTCTGGATAAAGCATTCCTTTCAGAGTAACACATCAGTGGCATAGCTGTATTTCTTAAAGAGCTGTCACATCTTCAACAAATTGCCATCAGTATCCTGCCACCAGTTCACTGCAGCATGTCGGTATGGCTCACCCCTCCCCACTCAAAGCTTTTACAAATACAGCTTAATCAATCCATCACATTAGCTCTCCCAAGTGCTCTGCTCTGCATGGCACCATGCTCCAACAACCTTTCTCAGCATTCTCCACATGTGAAATTTCTTTAAAGCCACTAATGCAGGTAAGTGGAAGGATTTATTCTTGCTCCCTTTCCACTCTGGAAAACCATAATGTTACAGTCCTCCTATGTTTCGAGGTGCAAATGGTAGTGAGGGCAGGGGAAAAGCATAACTCCTTAAAACTGCATCTAATTAGGATTTTAAAGCATGTTTTTATTATATCTAGCCTTTGTTCAAAGATGTGAGGCTAATGACAAGACCTATGAAAGACAAATACCTTAATCATTACTCCTTTATTTTCTGATGACTAGCAATCAAATTCACACAAGCCACACCAAATCAAACTATCCATTATATCCTTTAAACCTTACAAAGCATGCCTCTTCATATAACCCAGCTACAAACAGGAACAAAAGCCCAAAACATCTCCATTCCTGAACTCTCTCCAAGCATCCCAAACACAAGCACAGGCTCTGTGAAAGACCTCCTCTCAGAAGGGGGGATATATGCAGGACATTCAGAGCTCCATTTTCAAAAGTCCTCAAGTGACAAACAAGCAGCAGATAACATATAAGGTTCTTTACTTCTCATTTAGATACACAGGGGGAAAAAAATAGGTCAATCTGCTTGCTTTCTTTAATTCTATGAAAAGCCAACACATGTATATAATATTACTGCATAGTTTTATTCTTAATGGAATAAGAATGTAACTAAACAACTCTTCATCAGTAAAACTACCACTGACCGTTGCACTTATATTAAGCTTGTTTCACCCAACCAGCTTGTATGACTGCATTTTAAATACTTTTGTTAAAAGCCTCTATCAACCAATACTCATACTTGCCTACCTACAGCTATCATTCCATAGGTTCATCACTGAGAGGGAAAGTTCACTACCTCAGTTCTCCTTGCCTGCTTCTCTGAACCCCATGCATTCACACCAGCCTGTTCGTGATGTTAAGGTTAGCTCTTGCCAGACTCTTTGTAAGGTTCTTCAATCCACTAGAGCATGAGAAAGCTATCCACCTGAACACAAAAGCTGGTACCAAGTAGGTGTCAGGTGTCTGTAGGCAAAGAGGGGGCAACAATGCCTTCTGATAGCAGCAAGTTGTTCTTCTCCTACAGTGTTTTGACTGCAACTTTGATTTGTGATTTCAACATGAGTCATTATCTATCAGCACTCACCTTGCATCATACTCCTGTAGGCTGTGTCTGTGATGGCATAGATATGAGGGGGCATCTCATGTCTCTTTTTGCCTTTGTACATCTCCACTATTTCTTCTGAATATATGGGCAGGTTCTTGTAAGGATTGATGACCACGCAGAACAGGCCTGAGTAGGTCTGGAAAGAAAACACCCCAGCAAATAGGCAGGAATTAAAAACAGTGTATGCTTGTACATTTTAACAAAGTATTACTTGGAAAAACAAACAAACCAACCAGTCCTTTTTTAAGTGCTTCTTCCAGTGATGCCATGTGGGATGCTTCCCACTAAGCAATATTAGCAGCTGAAGTCATATCAACTTGACTAGCACTCAACATTTCCAAGTACGCACAGAGCATCAACTGACACATTAGTCACACTGATATCAAACTGGCCTGTTCCCTGGCTAATTAGCAGTCCACTAGACCTGGATTTTCTTCCTTTCAAAGTTCCTATATTCAAGTCAAGTGTCCATTTCATTATATAAGGTAGGTGCTCAGCTCCTAGAAACATGCATTTTATTATGCTCTGCCTCATGTTTGCTATGCATTTATCCAGTAATTTATCAACTACAATGTAATAAAACTTCCAAGCCAAAATGGTTACTAAAAGAAAAGTAAGACCAGTGCACTCCTTAAAGGTTGTTAAGATCACTGGACTAGGCTGAATTCAGTGTTAACCCTGCTCTGAACAGGAGGTTGGATTAGGTGGCCTCCTAAAGACCCTTCCAGCCTGAACGCTTTCATGATTTATAATGTAACGAGTATACCTAGAACTAGCTTCAAGACTGTAAGGTCATTAACGTAGTACTGTTCTGAACTAGCCAATATAGAAAATAATTCTGAAGTATGCCATGCTCAAAGAACAACTTTTGCCAAAACTTACTTCTAATTCATCTCAAACTGTTAATTTATTGATCTGTGACAGCAAACCCTGATTTCTCAGTTGGTTTCCACTGGCTTAAATTCTACATTTCCAATGGAAGACAACTGCCAAAATACTTGTAGCGAAAATATTAAGCTTCTTAAAAAAATCTTTGTGATCTGAATACCTAAAAAAATCCCTAAAAAACATTTTACTTGCAGAGGGAATAGGAGGAGCAGAGGCTTCTTAGATATTTCCTAGATATTCTAAGAATAGCATTCCAAGCCTCACTCCTGGGGTTTAGAGCTACCCCAATTTTAGAGGCAGCTGTTCAAAACATCTGGATAGCAACTTGCAGTGCTACCAGAAGAGAGTACATTTGGCACTTTTTATTTCTATTGCTACCATCTCTTCTATTGTTTACTCAATGAAGAGTGCTTTGGAGCAGCAAAGAGTTCTCCACAATGAGCGCAGAGAGTACTTAATCAGATTTAGCCTCTTCAGCTAGATAAAGGTAAGGATTAGACTACTGTGATCAGAAGGGTGAAAATAGCATCTACTACACAGTTTATGGTCTTACAGGGTTGTCAGGCTCTGGAATGGGCTGCCCAGGGAAGTGGTGGAGTCCCCATCCCTGGAGGTATTTAAAAGACAGGTAGATGAGGTGCTTAGGGACATGGTTTAGCGGTGGGATGGCAGTGCTAGGTTAATGGTTGGATGTGGTGATCTTAAAGGTCTTTTCCAACCTAGATGATTCTATGATTCTATATCCAAATTTTCCACATGCTGGCTTAACATTAAGTAATTAGCCTACTCTTACATGCAGCAGGTTCAGCTTTAGGTATTTAAGGTTCCTTTTCCATCCCCTGTATTAGGAAATGTTTCCAGACCTACCTTTTTTTTTTTTTTAATATTTGAGGAATACTTGAATAGCTTACAGAAAATACTAAATCTCTTTCCAAAGTGGGAAACTATGAAAGTTGGCTAAAAACCTTTTAGTGTAGGCTTTCTATAGTTCCACGAAGCTAAGCTTCAGTGAGACATTCTAGTCAGATTAGGTTTGAGGCAGTAGTTGAAAGGAACAGTTAAAGGAGTTTGCAGAAACCAACTTGGCAATGCTAGTTCCTTTTGCCTCAGCCCAAGTTCTCCATCATGTTAGACAGTACTTGTACAGCAAAGAATAGCAAGTGAAAGACTGGGTCATGCTTTCCCGACCTTTGACTACACTAGTGGAAGACAGAGTAGGACCAAGGGGTAGAAAGGAGTCAACTCAAGAGTAGCATGTTCACAGTACATGCAATATGCCTTTTCTTTATACTGGCATGGGAATAATTGACATTGGCATCAACTGAACTGTTAGAAGAAAAGCTGTAATTTCACCGGAGTTTTGGAAAACAAGTAAACAAAACCCCTCTAGGCTTCCAGTTCCAGCTGTCTGCATTAGCAAGTATCTTACCTCAAATCCCATGGCGGCAGCAACATGCATATAGCAATCAAAAGATGATGCCCTATATAGTCCCTGTTCCCCACCCACCCTGCAACAAAACTGTAACTCATGACATAGACCAAAACTACCTCTCCTTTGAAGGTGTTAACAAGGCTAAATGCCTGTTTGCTGCTTCTGGAGGATTAGAAGTGAGAGCAAAAGAAAAGTGGAAGTACTGTGGTAATACTCCATAAGGAATGTAAAAGGTTTTTTGTCTGTCTTTGTGTGACTTTTTATGGCCGTGTTTGCTGACAAATTAGAATTGTCACTTTTCAAGTAAAAATAGCATAAAGGTCTGAAGCTGGACTGAAGCAGTCTTATGGATGAGAGCAGCAGTTTAGAAAATGGAAGACATTAATTTCAATTAGAGTGAGAAGCCATGAAGCAGGTATGCAGGAAGAAGCCATCACCTTCTTCCAGCATTCTGGTTGCCAGGAGAAATTTCATTGCAGTATAATGATCTCAGACAGATGTGTGAGGTGATATTTTTGTCTAATAAAATAGATGCAACTAATCATGGCTGGGATAGGCAACGGAGCGAGACCACCATGTCACGACTGCTGGTCAAGCACACAATAGGAATCAAGTTGAATTATATTGAGCAGAAGCTGCCGGCCCTACCACAGAGAACTGACCAAGAGTAATCTTCATCTTATTAAAGTACAACCAAAAACTGATATGCATAAATCCCCGAATTGAACCCAAGGCTCCAGTTGAAAGGCTAATCTATTATAAGCATTGCTGGCTTGGAAATCTGTACTTTGTTTCAGACATTACTATCTCAGAATTTTGGCATTACCTTTTGCTAACTATTTCAAGTGACACATCGGCCAAACTGAAACTAGTTTTATTTTTCTAACTGCTAAACTAGCTCTTAAGAGCTGAAAGGACCATCTGCAGCACAGCACAAAGCTGACAGCATCAGAAAGCTTATTTTCCAGCAATTGTTAACTTCAGTGAAATAACTAGAACATGTAAGGTTGAGTTTTGAGCTTCACATCAAATAAAAACAAGTCAGTTCAGGTAAGCAACACAGAAGTTGAAGATGATCTTCTGATAAAGCATTCCAAATAGAAAGGGTTAATATGAAAGCCAGTCTATTAGCAAGTCACCTCAGTGCAGAACCAATCAGCACATGGAAACAGCAAATTGGTGTCAGACTCAAGCTCTTAGTTTTTTAAATGTTTGGCACTCCCTGCTCAAAATTTGTCTGCACCAGCCTTAAGATTTCCTCCCTTCCTTTTGTAGGATGGGTAAACAGAAAAATAAAGTTAAAAGAAGAGAAAAGAAAAAAAGCCACAAAACCACACAGCTCTGCT
Organism: Egretta garzetta; assembly: GCF_000687185.1. Taxonomy (NCBI): domain Eukaryota; kingdom Metazoa; phylum Chordata; class Aves; order Pelecaniformes; family Ardeidae; genus Egretta; species Egretta garzetta. The sequence continues at coordinate 1,785,571 of NW_009258549.1, forward strand.
GGCAAAGAAGAGAAAAAGGACAAGAGCATAAGTAAATTATGCTTATGATCTTTCCAGAGACGTTTATGTTAGAGATACATTGCGTGTATTCTCTTTCTTCAAGAGGATTAATGATCAACTAACAGCCAGTCTAATGAAAGTATTTTAAGCCTTTGCATTAATCTCCTGACTTGCTGAGAACTGCTGACAGGTGAGATCAGTCCATTTCACAAGTGCACAGAAACACGGTTTTGGCAAGACTGAGATTCTGTAATAGAGCATTACTATGCTAGGTTTACTTGGGTGAAGGGTGTGGGGATTTTTTTATACTTCTTACAATCCAATTAGAACTCAATTTATTACAGTCACAGACTATGCCTGAAATTTCAGAGGATATCTTGCAAGATATGTGAAAGCCCATTGCACAGTGTGCAACAGAGTTTGAGATGTTGAATTATTTTCAACAACTTATTATATAACCTAGCAATGTTTCCTGTTCTAAAAGTGTTACACATGCTCTTGCACATGCTATTTCATCTCAATACAAAGATTCATCCTTCTGAGAACAGATTTTGACCTATAGTCAAAGGAGTTATTGACTACAAAGAATAGTTAACTACATCAACCTCCAACCACATTAGGTCTCAAAATTTTGAGTTCAGAAGGTGGGAGTTGGACTAAATTTGTATCAGCTTTGCATCCTTCAGATGTTCTCCCGTAATTTCTGCAACAGCTGTCTATATGCCTTCGTGACTCTCCAGAAAAGGAGTGGTCACAGCACTAGCCAGAGGCAGAGCTTCTAGCTTGTGTTCATGCTCCTTAACTTAGCAGGCAACAGTTCACAAAGGTTTCTACCCAAGACGGATAGCTAGAGTGAATTCCTGCTATGTGGCATCTTAGACAACACCAGTCCCTGTAGGGCAGAAGATATCATCTATAGCTTGCCACATAAGATGACTGCATAAAGGACTGTATCCCTTCTGGTATGAAGAAGTAGTAAGCATTCAAAAAACCCCAAACATACATATAGATATTGCAGAGTTTTTACTTATGTTGCCTTCTCCGTATGAAAGGGGCACGGCTTTTGGGGTTTGGCAGCACAAAGAGGGGGAAAATATCTAGACAGACTTTCTTCAAAGACTGTATTAATAAACATGTTTACATATGCAATTTATTCTTTAATACATTTTATTTTAAAAGGTCTTCTAATCTACTGTGAAAAAGATTTCATAGTGCCTAAAAACACTGAACATCAAGCATTTCTACATCCCTCAAGATTCCATCTCAGGCAGTCTCATTTTAATTCTGTAAGCAGAGGCTAGTTTGAGAATAAATACACCAAGAAACACTAGCTCTGTTTGAACCAGCAAATGCACCCAAAATTGTACATCATCCCTGAGTTTAATCATTCATTCTATGCCTGCAGAGTATCAATAAAGTAGAGGCTATCACAACCAACATCTGCTAGCTAAACAGAGGCCATACAAAGAGGAAAATCAGAAGGGCACTGAAGAACCAGGGAAACTTTGTTGTGGCCTTTCTGTACTTAAAGGAAGCCTATAGAAAAGATGGGGATGACATTTTTAGCAAGGCATGTGTGTGACAGGAGAAGGGGTAATGGCTTTAAACTAAAGGAGGGTAGATTTAGACTGGATATTAGGAAGACATTTTTTACAGTGAGGGTGGTGAAACACAGGAACAGGTTGCCCAGAAAGGTAGTGGAGGCCCCATCCCTGGAAACATTCAAGGCCAGGTTGGACGGGGCTCTGAGCAACCTGATCTAGGTAAAGGTGTTCCTGCTCACTGCAGGGGGGTTGGACTAGATGGCCTTTAAAGGTCTTCTCCAACCCAAAGCATTCTATGATAACCAAGTCAAGGTTCCAAGTTCTCCTTCCCCACCTTTCCCTATTTATTGCTTTTGGTATTCAGTGAAGTGGTTGAAGTAGTTGCTGCATGCTTCATTGGGTATGACCACTGGTCCCATAAATGGCATCTTTGTCATTTCCACAGCAATAAGTAGGAATTTTTGTCCATTTTGAGGTGTAAAGAAAAGGAAATATTTCCCATCTGTAAGTACATGCAAGCACACATGTGCCTTCTCTACTAAGACACTCCAAGATCCAGAATTTTTGTAACACAAAAATCTTGACATTAGCATTCCTTCGCACTGAAGCTCCAGACGTGGAAAAAAGCAATTCAGACATCAGGTACATTAGGACTGTGTTTTTATTATCATTTGGTTCAGTTCAGATCAGACTCCCTGTTTACCACTTTCCAACTGCTCTCACTTCTTGCTAAAAGAAAGTTAAATGGCATTCAAAACATCCTGCAAATGAAGACATTAAAATGTTAGACAGATTTACCACAGCATTCCTTGAAAGCTTCAACATTAACTGGAGGGGGATTGGCATAGTTTAGTGAAAAAAATTTTAAGTAGAGGGAAGAAGCTAAGTCACATGAGAGTTGCGTATAGGGGCAATGAAAGGTTAACATACACATTTTAGAACCAAAGTGATTACAGTAAGTTCACATGCTATGTAATCAAGAACTCTTACCCCAACAGGCAAGATTACTTACATAGATCAGTCCCGAGTAGTATCTCTCCTTCAAGTTATGAAGCACAGAAGCCTCATTCAGGCATGTCAGCTCTGCCATATCTTCCACTTTGGAGAATTTGGGGGGGTTCATCTTCTGGATGTCATCCTTATTTACTTTCACTTTCTTCCCATTCTCTGCCAGTTCCACGATGGCCTCATCTCCTACTTCCTCCTTCAGGCTAGCTGCCTCAAACCCATTCTTCTCTGAGGGAACCCATACCAGCTTCTTGGCTGCCCAGTCAGCCTGAGTCAAGGGGTTATTAATGATGTTTTTGTCCACATAAAGGTACTTATCTGCATCTCTTTGCGACATTGTGTTTTAGAATCGGGGACCTGCAAAAAGAGAGGGGGGGGGGAAAAAAAAAAAAAAAAAGATATTTTTAACGCCTCAAGTTGCCTTGCAATATCCTAGAGGCAGACAATCACATGCTAAGTACTCTGAGTCCCTGGTCATCACAGCATGCCTCCCCCTCCTTTAGTTTCATGTTAGTAAGCACTGGTAAGTTGTCAAACTTCCAATAAGGTCAAGGTTTTGCTTGCCAAGAGGATGAAAAAAAACAAACTAGCAAGCAGTTAAAAAAAAAAAAAAAAAATACAACAAAACACTGACCGTTAAGCATTTGGAAGCCATTATTTGGCAGAAAAGAGAAAGCACATTACAGTGGCAAGCATCAAACAATTTGTAAGATGTGCCAATACTCATAGCATCAGATACCACGTTGGTAACATTCAGGTCAAGATGAGCCCTTCACTGCTCTTCTTGGTAGAGATATTAGCTCAGAAATATAATCATTAATGTTTAATCAACACTTTTACTTCCAATCTCCTTGTTCTGATAAGCTATGAATCAAATACCACAATGCCTTAGAAGTGCCATATACCAATCTAGACAATATATGAGACGCACCTTGCTTCTAAAAGACATCATTGACAATTTGAGGATACCAGTTGAGACTGACATTAAATACTTTCCAACCCCAGCCTAGTAGCAACAGCCAGCCTGCCAGTTTGTATCTTTTTTTCTAGATAATGTTAAGTAGTAAAATACCTCTGACAGTAACAGAATAAACCTCTGGTCAGGAAATTTTACAGCCAAAAATCCTCCACTGAGATCCTTGTATGAAGCTGTGGTCAGGTAGAGGAGAGTGTACCACCCCTACAGGAGGAAGATTTAGGCAGTATGCTCAGAAAATGGCACCCTAGATTTAGTGTTTCATCAAAACCAGAACGCTACCGCCAAGGATTTTCTCGTTTATAAGGCAGGCAGCAATTTTATTGGTGCCACTCAGAAATCCTTTCAATCAGAAGAAAGGACTGCATGCGTCAAGGCTCATTAACCATGTAACAGCAGCCTCTTTACAAGGTCCCATAAACATTACTTCTTGGATCCTTCCTCACAAAGATACCAGTGTCCTCAATACATGTTTTTCATAACTTGCATAGAAGCTAGAGCTCTTTACCACCAAAAGAACAGGAAATTAAAATATCAATATTCACGTCATGGAAGGCTGTCAGGATCTACAAGAATAATTTTTCTGCAGAACATACCCATATTTACAAACCAGCCTGCAAATCAAATAGGTGAAGTCTGACTATAGATACAGCAGACAAATAGGTATTGACAGCAGAACAGAAGTAGTTCGACTCCTGAAACATGCATGAGAGCAACAATAGATGTTGAGTCCCAGCATTAACAAGCAGTGAATGAAGCCAGAAAAACATCAGCTGTAATAATGATGGGCACAAATGC
>NW_009258549.1:1789954-1804109 GCF_000687185.1 Egretta garzetta
CAACTTTGTGCCAGAGACTGTACGGACAGCTGTATATTCACAGTCAAAAATTCTTTAGCAAACAAAGAAAATTACTCTATAAATAATAATTTCCTTCAGCTTGAATTTAAAAATCTTTGTCTTAAGCCTTACAGGATACGCCAAGCAGCTACCCCACACTTTACCTCATCTTTCCTTCCCCACAGAATCACTGACACTTCCACCTCAGTCACCACAATGGTGATTCTCAGAGCAACTCCTTCTCCCTGGCTTTTCATATTTTTATTGAAAATCCAGATTTTAATGGGAAAACAACAAAGAGATTTGCTGCAGAAATAAGATGTAGCAATCAGGATGCTGCCATGAAAAAATTTGAGCTGTCAAGAGAGCTCCAAGACCACACTACAACAGCTAGCCTGGCAGAGTACGTAGGAAATAGAGAAGACTAACAATTCCACAAAAGATACTGAGACTCCATGGCATTGCAGAGTATCATCTGCAGTTTGTGGTCAAAGGGTTAAGAAAAGGGAGTGGAGGGAAGGAGGGGAAAAGGAAAAAAAAAAAAAAAAAGAAATGAATATTCAACTGTGTATCAGGTTTGGCAAAGCAACAGCTGTGCTCTACCCTCCATTACACAGTTTCCTGCCTATGCAACTCCCAGAATCTAACCAGTTGCCTTTTTTGGCTATAATCAGGCAGGACACAGAGGCGGTATGCTTGAGCTAAATTCAGTTTCATCATTTCCTGAGGAATCCTAAGTAACCAGCCATCTGAAATATCCTACATTACACTGAAACATATTCCTCACTTCCTTACCATTAGAGTACATGCATTCAATACACCTTGGGAGATTTATTCTGGGATAAAGACTAATTTTTTTTTGATAAGAAATACATAAGACCACAAGAAATCTTTCGAGGGGTATCCCCAGCCAGTTCTAGATCTGAAGAGAACTAAGGAAAGAAGGTATTAAGGAAAGAAGCTACTGAGAGGTTAATCAAACTCAATTCAGGGGTTCTCCTCCTATAAGATCTGATACACAGCAAGACTATGTTCTTCAGCCGCTAAGGGGTCATTCTGTAGCATCTACCCCTTTTTATTCCCAGGACTGCAAATAACCATCACAGTAAGAAAGGACCTAACATGGCTACTCTAAAATCTCACTAGACAGCAAGTTTTTTATGCCACTACTACTAAATAGTGAGGAGATTCAAAGATGGTCTGTACCTCAAACTTCAGACAGACTTGCAAATTGCCCTATTGCATGGCAGCAGCACACAGTCTTATTTTCACCATCTCAAACTAGTTTTCATATGCTCCTGAAGAGAAGAGTCCTCAGGTACCAGGACTAAAAAACTGGCGGATCACACTAAGATAACATGGTATTAGTGCTATTCTCGAGGCTGACTTCTAACCCACAGGGCCTCTAAACTAGCAATACCACAAACCAACCGTTAATTTGCCTTCTCCACAAGAACAGTGCCAGAGGAATCAGATTCAGCAAGTTCCATCTCATGGGCTCCAAAACTTAGCTTCCTAGCTTATGCTGCATTTCACTGGGCATTTCTAAAAAATCCTTGAGTGGTCAACGAAGTCCTGTAAGCTCTTGCAGCCTTACAGCAACTCGCAATGAATGCAAGTCATTACCATTTTAGCAACAAATTAGGAAGCAATTTGTTTACCTAGTAGCTTGCATTTTGGGTGTAGATAATTATGTGGGGCAAGGACATTTATCTTTACATGGCTATTGTGCAACTGTCAGATGAGAATACCGTTAACAATATTCTTTTTGATGCAAGACCAGTCTACAGGTAAGACGACAAAAAAATACAGAAGGAAGACAGACCATCCTTGTTTTGAGTTTAAATGTCTCCTTCCTAGTATTGTTTCCAAAAATGAAATACCTCAGTCTCTTCCCTGTTAACCCAGTACGCTCCCTTACTGTGTTTTGTAGCGGTCTGAGGAACAGGCTGGTCAAATGTTGCTTGCTTTACATTCTTTCAGGTGCCAAAAGACATTCTTTTGCCATTTTATTAACTACGTAGTTGCCACAAAGATGCCATACAGTTACAGACAGAGGCAAACTGATCTCTACAGTCATGAATAGGACAGGAACAAGACATTAATAAACACAGTTCAACCTTTAAAAAAAAAAAAATCAAGAACCCTTACATACGTATTTCCATGCAGATTCTTTTGAGATGAACAAATTAAACACTGGCTTTAAGTTAAGATGCCATGCATTCCCTTCGAACTAGGCAGAATTACCCAAACCCCTCATTTGAATACAATCATATGGACAGAAGTTTGCCTTAGCCGCCTACAATTTCACAGCCTTAAGGCTTGAATTATGAGACACTTCACATGCTCCTCTCCCTAAAGTATCAAGTGCTTCCCAAAAATACGGAAACACACATCTTGTCTGGCTTGGAAAGGTCTAAAAGCTGCCTCTGCTATAAAGTCCTTTCCTTTGGATTACAGTGTTTTGCAACTGCTAAAACTGTAGAACATTATCTGTTTGCAATTCAATTTTCCAGAACTATTTGTATTATTTCCCGCCCTCCCCCCGTCCCCCCAATGTTTACTCTGTCAGCAGCCACTGAATGGTTTCTGGGACTAAGCCACTACTCAGTAAGAGGAGCTTGGGCTATGCTAAACTATCAAGGTATTGGTTGAAGTAGAAATAGAATTAATATATTCAGAAGAGTATTAATGGCAACAGTTAAAGCATCACACTTACTAAAAAGTATTATAGCATTAGCTAGGCAAGGAAGGCACTTTTAGTTTGAGTTAGATGAACCTGCACTGAAGTAGGGATCCCCACACTGTTCTTTTTAGGCTTCAGCCTCACTATTAGCAAAGATGCATTACTACATTGGAATAGACAGCTTTAATCACAAACCACTTCCCTGCTTGAATGAATTATGAGAAGTTTGTGAAATAGCAGACTATAGAGAACATAAAATAGCTAGATACACGTACTGTATACTTGTCAATTCAGATCACCACTTCAGAACTTTGCTATAAGACTGAGCTTGCGTGAAAAGGGCCATATGTGGGCAATTACTCGAAGTTTTCTTCTGCTTCATATCCACCAGTAAGGCACTGTTATAAAAACTTTCTGTGATTTCACATTAAATGATCCCCCCACATGGTTTGCCTAGTGGCCTTTATATTAGCAGTGCAAGAGGAACTACCCTAAAGATCAGAGTGACAAAAAGAATGAACAACAAATAGCAAACACATTTAGACTAAAACAAGTTCATTCCCTTTGTTCATACAATTCATATTTTAAAAGTATTTCAGGTACACAGTTCCCATGCCATTTTCCAAACTGGCTTAGCTTTAGCAGGTTGTGAGAGAATGGCATACAAGACAAAAAGAAGCCCTTTCAACAGAGCAAAAGGAATGCACACAGTTTCTACAGGCAAGACAAGACTTTTACACTAGAAAATTACAGCACTACCAGTCACTTACAGTTCCATTTCAGTTACAACTAAGTTGTTCTCAGTGAAGAAGCTTGACTCTTTTTTAATACACAGCATTTAAAAAATAATCTGACTTTGAGAAGAAGCTAATGATTCAAACTAAGCTTGGTCAGTAACATTCATATGATGGGAATCCTTGTTAAGCGTGCAATCGGAACAGCTAATACTTGCATTATTTTTGCAAACTCAACTATTTCTCTTTCCCCAGCCAGCTGAAAACAGCTCATCAAATCAACAGAAACAGTTGCATTAAGTGCAGATAGAAGGCACAGTAAGTAAACTTTAGTGGCCAGACTGCCTACAGTGACCATGAACATTAGAAAAAAAAAAAACCTAACCCGCAAAAAAAACCCCATAACCCTATAATTCCCTTGTATTCATTAAGAAACTGTTCAGATCTCATCTGTTTAGGATGTACTAGACTGACACTTCACAGCTCCACGTGCTGGGTTGTTTATGGGAAAGAAAACTGTGAAGTTTGTTAGCACAAACTGCTCCAATCTGTAAATAACACCTATATAAAAACTGAAGCCTGAATTGCTACGGGTGAGAAATGAATCACAGGGAAGAGAGGGAGAGGAAAGGAAGGGGAAAAGCTGGCAGGAAGCTGAACTGATGGACTGGTTATATCTGCTTGTTTCTCAAGTTCAGTATATTGTGACACCCTGGTGCCTGATGCTTCAGACTGAACTCAAGAATCATGAATTTCTGTTATCCCGCTGAAGAATACAACATCAGGCAAGTACACAGGTTTGCAATTAATACTCCCTCACAAATAGCCCCGAGCTGAAGGGATTCAGCTGCACTTACCCTTACCCTTTTTGCTCAGAATGCCGTTCTGCCACGCAGACTCATTTCTTCTAGTTCAGCTTTATTTGGTATTCATAACGATTGCTATTAGGCTTGTTCACTGCTTTCCTCTACAGTCACAGTCTGACGCACACAATACATTGTTGAAAGATTTATTTCACAACTGGAATGCAGATTGCTGGCAATTATTGTTGCATCTTCAGTTTGACTGTAGTGCTGCCCAGACTTGCCAGCCACCGTGTTTATTACTGTAAGTTAAACTCAAGGTAGAGCACTAAAGTGCCTTCTCTGTATGCACAGGGCTCCAAGAATCAAGAAGGAGCAATCTAATTATCTAATGTATAAACGATACCTGTATTACACAAAAGTGATCTACTGACCAGACTACACATAAGACAGAAGAAGGAAGTTGAAGGGAGTTCTGTATCTTCCAGGTGGCCTAAAGGTATCTGGCATGAGTCCTCAGGACAATGAACATGGAATAAATGTTCCTCCATATCTGTGTCCCCAGCTCTCTTCATCAGCTGTCAAGCACCACTTTCTGGTATGCGTGAAGCAGCACTGCACTTGCACATTCTGCTATAACAGCTGACACAGGAGGTTTGCTCTGTGAAGCTGGGACTTTCCATGGCAAATTGCAAAAGCTACAAAGCCATATGCAAGTAAGACACTGTTCTCACACACCACTTAGTAGTCACCTTTTCTCTCCACTGGGTTCAAACGGAAGGCAAGATTGGGAGAACAGAAGCTACAAGCACAACACATGTAGATGTAACATAAATTAATGCCAATCTGAACAGGCTAGTTTTGGGTACCAAACAGTGAAAACGGGATAGCGCAGGGTTCACCACTGGCTATACAAGCACAGAAACAATCTTGGGCAACTGCACCGCATACCATAAAGAAATTAACCACTGTCTGTTATGGGCAAATACAGCCAGGCATAGCTTTCTTAAGTTAATGCTAGGGAGTGTATGCTTGTCCCTGTTTTAATTGCACCTTCTCAGTTCAGTGAGACACAAAGACCCATTACCATGGACATGGCACCAATAAAGTTAATCAGTTCTACGAAGCCTATGCACATTGTTTAAACACACCAAACACTGGTTTAGGGAGGGGGAGGGTAGCCTTCTGTTGATTTCAAGTCCAGTCCTTAGCATGACAAAGCTAGGCTGGCTGCCACCCAACCCCATTCGCTTTGAATAAATATTCAAAGTTTACAATCCTGCATAATACACTTTCTGCAACTGTTGTTTCTCATTAGTGCGTGTACAGTACATGCCTTCTCAGCAGAGGAGAGAATTCCTCTTCCAGAGACAGTGTGCCCACAAGGAAAACATTCCAGGGGGAGAACACATTCTTCGTGACCACTCAGCAAAGTAATCCCACTTAAGGAGACAGCTGTAGTTCAGAAAACGGCAGCCCATCCCTGCTGTTCAAGCTGTTTTGCTGGAAGACTTGTTTTCAGGAGGCATAATGGACTGCAAAAGTTCTGATCAGGCATGCAGAATTCCCTAGGGACATTGCATGAGGGAGGGAGGAAGGGAGAGAGGGAGGAAGGGAGAGCTTGGAAAGTTTCGGCCTGTCCTTGTTATCTCAGGGTCACTTTTCAACCCTTCCCTAATATTCTGATTTAAGACTAAAAAGGTACGTGCCAAGAACTCTCTGGGGCACTGAAGTGTTAAGGCAGCTCTTCCAATATACAGTTCTTTATCAGTTAGCACTGCCTATCATCTTTGTTAACTCCGGGTTTCATTTCATCACAAGAAGGATCAAGGAATAAACCAATTACACCTAAATACAGAGAAGAAAAATACCATTCTGGTTCATTCTTTTAGAGACAAATATTTTGCATATATGTGGCTAAGATAAAGTCATCTCACAGGAGCAATTATTCTTACTTACATTAAGTGAGAACTTGCTTTGATCTCAGCATCAATACTACTAATTTTCTTCCAGCTCATATTGGAAAGAACCAAGAATCAGCACAAATACGTCTGGCAAACCATTTTTAAAAAAGATTGTTTTCACACTGCAGCTAGGAACCAAGTTTCTCTAGATACTTACAGCTCAACCTATTGTGCCAAACTATGACCATGTACAAACAGCCTTCTGCTAGGTCTCATATTTTTATTCTTGTTTCAAACAGTTCTGCTCCACCATTAACAGCAGCTATAGGGATGGCAGGCAAAAACCCTGGCACAAAGAAGTCTACCACCTTTACAGGGTTCAAGTTTGATTCTCAACTCTTCTAGCTACACATAGCGATTCATTAAGAGGACTACCTCTGTTTATGAAGGTGACCTTGGAGGTAGGGGGCAGGAGGAAAGTGACTCTTTATGGAAAAGAGTCCCACACTGAAAGAAAAGCTACACAGCCTCAAGCTTCGGGATGTATAAGGAGGCCAAGTTGAAAACAACCTCGTAGAGCATAAATTATCGAGTTCAAGATGGTCTGAAAAACTTTGAAATATTCCGATTGCAACATTTCCCTATTGCGTTCAAGGTCTTGCACAGCTTTGAGGCTCCTTATTTAGCCATCCATTATAACCAATGATCTAGAGAACATTGCTGGTGCAGCAGAGCGCACAAGGAACACTTGCCTGGTCTGTACACCTCAGTCTCATACTCGTTTTCTGGTTAGCTTGTTCCTTTCCTGACCTATGCTTTCTTCCCTAAATGTCAAATATATCAACCTTTAAAAAGGAACAGCATTACATATCTCTTATTTTAGAATTCACCCAACCGTGCTCTCCTGTCTGGATCTCCTGAAGCACTGATTTTTGCATTAAAGAAAAAGAAAGGACTCATCTTTCAATCTGAAATGAGTAAAAGCAAGGGCACTTGAAGTAGGAACCTAGTCTGAACTGTTACAATCGTGGCTACATGGTGTATACATTTTTCTCTACTCTGGTGTTGCAGGAAAAGACTTTTTCAGAAAAAAAGAAAGTTATCCCCTTCTGACAGGAGACTGATGAACTGTGACACTCCACAGTCCCAGTAAGAAGAGGCAAATACAATTTGGAAGTTTCCAACGAAGTTTTGCTTTCTGGCATAGCAGGATAAAAAACAACATGAGGAAACACTGATTGTAGAGTAGCAGAGATGTTTCACATGTTCTGACCATAGTTAACAACATTCTCCACAACCATATACACTACAGTGCTGTGGTGGTGAGACCCTGGAAGAGGTTGCCCCAAGAAGTGGTGGATGCCCCATCTCTGGAAGCGTTCAAGGCCAGGTTGGACAGGGCTTTGAGCAACCTTGTTTAATGGCAGGTGTCCCTGCCCATGGCAGGGGGGTTGGAACTAAATGATCTTTAAGGTCCCTTCCAACCCAAACCATTCTATGATTCTATGATACTCTCCTCCTTTCCTACACAACCAAGAGCTGAACCAAAGAAGTGGTGGATGCCCCATCTCTGGAAGCATTCAAGGCCAGGTTGGACAGGGCTTTGAGCAACCTTGTTTAATGGCAGGTGTCCCTGCCCATGGCAGGGGGGTTGGAACTAAATGATCTTTAAGGTCCCTTCCAACCCAAACCATTCTATGATTCTATGATACTCTCCTCCTTTCCTACACAACCAAGAGCTGAACCATTACTGCAGTTGTACTGTTTCCTGACAAAATTGGTATAATACAGTGTGGTAATATTTATCAGTTAAATCTACATTGAGTTTTTAGAGCATTAAAGAAATAAAATCTACTAAAATCTAATAGTTCTGCCCATTAGGAAAAAACTTAATCTTTTTACATTGCAAATTCTAACTCCCACTATGTCCAGGAATAAGATAGACTGACTATGCACATGTATATGCCAATGCTCTGCAGACAATATGTAGATATTTAATTTTTAGAAGTTACATCAGTTTGTCTAATAAATTGGCAATCCTTTTTTTAAAGAAAAAATATGACTAATACATTCTTCTCCTCACATTTGTGTGTTCTCATTTTACATTTCCCATCATATACCGCATTAAACTGCAGGCTCAAGTTCATCTACGCAAAACTTGGACTTGAGAAGGGCCATTAAAACAATTCAGAATAATTTCCTGAGTATGAGAGGTCAAAGATTTCAGTATCTGCTATAAACATTCATACTGCAATATAACCCAGATGATAAAAGCTAAGTGAACTGGTTTAAGTCACAAACCTTAAATCACAGTTTAAAGAGTTTTTGTGCCTGTGGAGAGATCTTATTTTGTACTTATGCTCCTCTAAGAAAGAAAATTCCCTTTGTCAGTAAGCAGACATGTCCGTTTGAAACACGACAGTTTCAAGTATCCAATTACCTAACTATTGTAAATAGTCTACCATATACCTGTATCCATACTCCCATATCCATTTATTTAAACAACCCCGTAAAGTCTGAATACATTTTACTTGATGTTAAAAAGAGATAAAAACATCTCTATCACTGAACAATAGAAGTAAAGACATCTGAACAACATCTATGAAAAAGAAAATACATTAAGTGGTATTCTGCTAAAAAAATAAAATTCCATTAATACAAAAGAATGTTTTTCCTTGACTACTTCAGATGCATTTACAAGCAAAAAGTGACTAAAATGGTTTTCTAGATAGTTACGTGCAATCAGCAACTGATGAATTAGATACACTACTTCTGGATACCTTCATCTCAAATCCACCCCTCTGACCTGTTCCACTAATTGAACACAGTGAAAAACACAGCCACCCACACCCTCAACCACCCAAAAAAACGGAAGAAAAAAAGACCAAAGAAAAACGTCAATACCTTCCCCTACATTTTAAACTATGAATAACAGGGCCAAAACGGAAGCCAGAGAGCATTTTTCTTCATCTACATAAAAAACCTGTCAAAAGTCAATTTACCTCATCAACCAACTAGTTCCAAGTGCTTAGCCAGGAACTTTCTCATCCAGTTCATTGGTTTGCCTTCAGATTTACATTCAGTATTTGTTGCCAACTTTTTACACTTAGGCATATTCAAACAAATGTAAGATGCTTAAGTCTTAAGATAGACTATAAATTTAAGAACAAGAAACACTATCAATGAAAATTAATTTGTACTCACGCTTTTCTCAAAATAATTGATTTTATTGATTCAGAGCACAGCAAGACTGGAATCTCTTGCACTAAATGGCAAGCAGACCTACAGTGTAACAGTCACTACCAAAAAGAGCTTGCTGACTAAAAATTTACCTACAAACTGATATAATAGTTGGTTTAAGTCACATTTGGAAAAAAGACAGAAGCAACAGAAATTAATTTTAACTGAAATGTTGCTGTAGGTTCAATTCAGTGTTTCAATTTTTTTTTTCTTGGATATTTAAACCAACTCTAAGTACATCAGTAAAACCAGCTGGATTGAGTGCTGGTCACAACCAGCTGTAACCAAAGTCAAATCTACTGCACCTCCAAGGCTGATTAAAAGAGCCTAAATTCAAGTGAACTGGTGAAGTCTTGACCTTAAAAGAAAAACACAGATGAATGTACTCTCATCACTACAAACAATAAAAAGGGAAGTAAACTGTTACAAGAGCATGCTTGAAGTCTTAGATTTTAAACAGGAAGCTGCCGAACAGAAAAAAAAAAAAATCTGACTGCACAGGACTATCAAAGTTGGGCTGTAAAGTTTCTCTAAACCTCTTTTCTTACAACTTTGAACATCTAATTTGCTTTCATTCAAATCAGAACTCCAGTTCTGTGTTGAGGCATAGATCACAATGGATTTCCTGCCCAGACTCATTAAAATGGTAGTACTTGATGAATATAAGTATTCATCAGTTAAGGAGACTTCATGATACAGATTTCCAAGTTAAGTTTCCCTCAACATATATTAATTATTAGCTTGAGTTTACTGAAATCACTCATCCATGTGGTTTTGCTTACTACTCTCAGTAGAGTCAGCATACATGCATTAGGAGAAATTTAAATTTCAAGTCATGAAGACAAGTAGAATCCAAACCCTATGTACAAAACTCCAGAGGCATAAATTTCATTAAGAGGTCATGGAGTCAAACCACAGTATGCAGAATTATATTTCATTATGCCTCTCTACATCCAAGAGCAATACATTTGTAATACTTCTATAAAAAATAATATTCAGAAGACAAGTATGCTAGATCAATTTTACAGTTTCCACTTTGCCATGTTTAAAAAGGGCATGACTTAGCAGTACTAGCTCCCAAAGTATTGTACAATGAAATCAATCCCAGTTGCATCACTGGAAAATTGTAGACACTACTATTGTTTTACACTTTTTAGGATGATCAGAAAGGCAACACATTGTGCTGAACAGTAACAGGCTAAAGGTCCATTAACTGAAAACAGGGACTAGTCCATTACGCTGAACATGACTTGGTTGGAGTGAGGTCAGATGTTAAGCCAGTACAGTACCCTAGGATTGCAAGACAAATCAGCATTGAGATTACTTCTTCAAGTACTCAGAACAAGTTCTCACAACCGCTAAAGAAAAAAGTGAGGCGGATAAACCATAATTAAGATGAGCTTGTAAATTGCTGCACTTCATTTAGTTGGACAACACCCATTTGCATTAGCTTCCAGGGCAGAAGTTGCATTTGTGTTTTTGTCTCATCATACTCTATTTAAATCAGGTTGCTAGTTTCCATCTCTTTCTACACTAGGAAACTCAATTAGAACCATGGTGTGCTTAAACTGAAAAGAAATTTAAGGTACAAGGTCACCAAGCCACCATTAAGCTAGAGCAATTGCCAGCAAAAACAATGCTGCTGTAGGCAATCCTATGCTATTATAGTTTTGTTCCAACCCACAGAAGACTTAACAGCAAGCACACAATTTCTCTACTTAACATGCGAACAGACGTGCCTCAATTATAAACTAAGAAAGCAAAGACTAATAAGAAATTTATATGAGAAAGATAAAAATGGATGTTAGAGAGCACCAAGTGCATTGAGTCAAATAAATAAAGTCAAATAAATAAATTAAAGTTTTGGACACCTTTTAGTAGATGTGTACATTAACTCCGGGCCTCTGAAATACGCTTTATTCATCAGTTAGCTTCAGCATGTTACCCAATAACCTGAAGTTACCAGGCAAGAAAGCAGATGTAGTACACAGGGATGGCGGATAAAACAACCTTAACATCAACTTCCCCTTTTGGTAAACCTTGCATTAACCAGATGGGTCCTGTACCTCCAGTGGGTCCACTTATAATCTCACCCTATTATAGTCACACCAATTCATAAGTGACATAAATCTGGGCAAGACACGGGCCTAGGGATGGAGATAGAAGCAGAAGATTCAGCAGAATCAGCTTGGAAACCACAACACATATGACATGTGTCCTGTCCCATCTGTTCAGTATCCTAGAGAGTAATAGAATAAACCCAAATTTTGGGGTATAAACAGACGACTTTAATCTGCCAGTAAAACTCAAGTATATTTTCATGTAGTTAGTAGCCATACCAATATACATACACTCCATTGTACCTGCATGTGAATAGCCTGACAGAGGACTAACTTGTAAATTATTAAACATTTAGTACCTTATTTTTAAAGGCCTGCCAAGACAGCAATGGTTCAAGTTTTCAAAATAGATAGTTTGCTGCAGTGGTAAACGTTCAGTCCCAGCATTTGTACCAGAAATCTTTGCAACACCAAGTACTGTTGCAAAGAGATTTAAGCACCTGTGGCATCTGAGTCCACCAGGCAGTTATCAACTCAAACATGAGTATTAGAGCTACCACCCGCCACACAGCTTGAACACTTTCCAATATTTTTCATAATACCAAAATAACGTGCTGGACACCACAGATTATTTCAGCCTCCTAAGTGGGAAATTCTTCAAATCTCTGTCCTAAAACTTTACTGGACAAGTAATTTTATTCTTTTTATTATTATTATTATTACTCATTCATTACTGATTCACTTAAAAGATTATAATGTAGCTCTCTCAACCTATTTGTTGTCTTAAAACATTCTGAAGTATATCAAAATCCACATGGAGGATATAATTTTAAAAGCTTATTCTTTCTTTTTCTCTTCAGATGAAAATACCACCCTGGCAATTTTCTTCTTATGAGAATAACTTGAAAGAAAAAAATCATCCCAGAACCATGGTAGCAGTGTCCCAAAAATCTGTGCAAAGTCCATTAAAAGGCCTTCAGTTTCTACACCCTTTCTTCTGGGACAGACAGGACCTGACTATTCAGTCTTCCTGTTTACCCAGAAACAGCCACGTGCTACCCGGCAGAGCAAACTTTGAGGTCGAAGTCTCTTCTCCAGAGAGCTTCCAGAATCAGATCCTGGCTATACAAGACAAGCATCCAAGAGGTGACACCGTATTACAGAAAGAACCACATAACTCACCAGCTTGGTGCTGGTCATACCCACTCTGAGGTTCCAGGTCAATAAATATGAGAAGTTCAGACATGCGTTTCTGTCTACTACCAGCATTTTTGCTACTACCTTAGGATTACTGAAAATTTTGCCTGTCCACCTCCAGAAAGACAGTGCATACACTGAGTAAGTGCAACAAATAAAGCCATCAAGAAGGAGAACACGTCCATTTAAACAGTTCTACCTGACATGGAGCTTCACAAAACTGTTGCGTGATTTCACTCTAGTTATTTTTACAAGGTCAGATTAGCAGCACAATCTTGTGTTTATACAGTTTTGGCAACTGTGATTAACTTCAAAACTCTTTTGTGCTGAAGGCGGCTCTGCTTACATTTATGAATTGCTTCCCCCTCATTTCAACTTTCTAGTTAACAAAAATATTTGCTTATCTCATTTAAATTTTGGGAGAGAGCGCTATGGTTGCAGACAGGGCATCTATGAGTCAATACATATCTGCACCATGATTTGCCATTTTTACTGGAACGCCACGGATAAGTGAACTTAGTCACGTTGTTACCTAGTGACTAATTTCAAAAGCATCTTTACACAAGCAGTAACTGATTAGAGCGCTGTTACTTTAGAGTTAAAACTTTACCATATCTAGGCTTATGGACAGGAGACGTATATGAGAGTTTAGGATGTGTAATTTAATCTTTCAAGCCATGGTTCAACAGTCTCCATGCAAATTAACTTACATTTCTTCACAGTGTAGGGCTGAGGTGCAGAAATTATAGTTTGCAGGCCAAGGTCCATCTACTACAATATCCCTTAAAGTCTGAAGCACATATTTCTTATGCATTACTTAAGAGATTACTCTGTTTAGTACAGACCTGCTCACTTAGAAAAAAACTTAGGTTCTTAGTCTGCTCTGATGGAGTGCGGCTCAGGACATCATGACATAGGATACAGAAGAAAAACCTACAGAAGAAAGATGAAGAACACAAACAGTGTTTCAAGAGAAAAAAAGGAAGAACGAAAGGAACTGCAAAGGAGGAAGAAGGAAAGGAATTTAACAGCCACTGCATGAAGAGCTTCCCGACCAACGCAGTTTACTTCTGAAAAATTCCAACCTATTACCAGAAGCATGTTATTGCTTTAAAACTCATTTCACCCTGTGTTCAGGCAAACCCTTATTAAACCCACCACCCGCAAGGGCTATGAAACTTGTTACTTTCCACACCTACTGGAGACAGGTTGGTAACGATACTGCTAAAAGCCAGAGAACTTTTCCCACTCAGTTGGAGGTGATGCCCGAAAGCACAAGCTATCTGCAAGAGTTTTCACTGCAAGCTTCATCTTGCCCTGTCACTCCCTCCTCCCTCTCTCCTGGCTTCACTGTACAGACCAAACCGAACGAGGAAGTCGAGCTCTGAGGGCGGAAACCAAGCCCATTGCAATGTCTGCAGGAGGATTGTCAGCCTGTGTGACTCAGGCTACAGCCCTGACAGCTGCCAAACGGTCCTATTTTCCCCTACCCGTTACTTCCAAAGGACGGACACTTAAACGCGAAAGGGGG
>NW_009258549.1:1805128-1821417 GCF_000687185.1 Egretta garzetta
CCGGCCTCTGGCCCTTTGGAAGCGCTGCCTCGCTGGCACCCTGGAGGGCCGCGGGTGGGCCGGCCCTAGCGTGCCCCCAGGGCTGTGAGAAGGGAACTCGGGGTCAGCCTCCGGTGGCGGGGCGATGGGCTGCGGCCCCCTCCTCCGGAGGCCGTGCCAGAAGTCCTCGGAAATTGGGGGGAGGAATCCCCACCCGGTCAAGAAGTCCCCGCCCAACCCTGTTGTCTTATCGTGCAGAATAACTGCAATGGGAAGATGCAAATCAGGATTTCCTTTCTTCTGATAAAGGGACAGGACTGAGGCGAGCAGAAGCGTTGGCGTAAGCAGCCCCCGATGCCGCAGAGGTGCCTGAACAGGCAGTGTATATGTTAAAAGAGGCTCGAAATGGATTAAGAAAGGCATGCCAGTAAGAGTAGAGGTGTGAAGAGGTAGAGGTGATGTAGTTCTGTCTCTTTGCATTTGCTAGAGGTGATGTAGTTCTGTCTCTTTGCATTTGCTACAGTACTCTGCAATGGCGAACTTCCAAGATGACTACAGGGAAAAAGGATGAAGCAGCAGCCAAGATGCAAGACAAATGTCCTTCTGAAGAGATCACAGCATATATGATCCAGCTATGCAGAAGAGGTTTATTCCACATTTTACAAGCATGCAGAAATAGAAGGCTTCCTCCCTTTAGGGCTTCCTGCTTTCTGTGAGGAGGGCAGATTTGCAGGTGTCAATGACAGAAGATGCAAGTTTACTGATGACTATCAAAGTTACAAGAAGACGCAAGTTTACTGATGACTATCAAAGTTACAAGTGGACAAGGCAAATGAAGTGACAGAGGCTTGAATAAAGAGACAAGTAAGCAGAGAAGTGTCTCGAGTATCTCTTGTCCAAGTGAAACACTTCAGGCTTATATTCACTGCAGCAGTTTGGAAACAATGCTAGACCTTTGTATCTCAAAACACAAAAGGCAGTGGGAGAAATCACCGAAAGGTTTGTACAGCTGAGTATCAGGGATACAGAGGTGTCATTGTTAAAGGCAGAGATGAGATGTAAATGCAGGTACAAAATAGAAATGAGAATTTAATTTGGCAGTGGGAAGGGGATATACAGGATAGGTCTTCACTAGTACATCAAGGCAGAAAATGAAAAGCAGCAGAGAGATAGATACCTACATAATTAGATACCTTAGATGGTGGAATGATCTGCAGTAACCAGTGACTCATTTTGATCCATGAAAAAAAGTGACCAACATATGGATATTTACTAGCTGAACAATAGGGTTTTGAATTCTCCAACAAAAATGACGCAGAATGAAAATAGTGGAGGTAACTAGCTACATATCAAAAGCTTGTTAAGAAGGAGAGGCTGCCTCTTCAGCCAAGTGGCTGAGAAAGGAAAGGGAAGCGAAGGAAAGCAGTCAGTATCGGTCTAAATAAAACCTTTAAAGGAGAAAAATAGCTGATCTTAGCTGGGAAAGCAAATACAAAAGGCAGAATGAACTGACAGCAGCAGTGATGTGGGAAATAAAAAATAATGACTGCAAGCATGAAATGCAGACATAAAAAAGCTGCCACAAAGTCATTTTTGAAGAGCGTATGATACTGGGCATTTAAAATTTTTTTATTATTTTCTGACTCTCATACTTTTCATATGTACTCTGCCCCTCCTGATGCTTAGATTTAAGTCTAAGGTCAGGCTGGGCTGTCTTCTTAAGGTTTGACATTGCTTTTTTTGTTTAATTTGAGAACTTGGTTCCACTCCTGTTTAATCAATATAAAAACTTCCTTGATAACTTCAGCAATAAAACATCAAAACTGAGCTCAGAACAAAGATTTCTGCAGGTTTACACCATCCCTTTCCCTTAACAAAAGGTGTATCATCCCACCTTTTTTGAAAACTCTATTTCCCTCATGCTCAGATTTGTAGATGTGTGACAGTCTGTTTTCTGTAGCTTGATTACTTTGAAAGTAAGTGCAACAAGTTTTTGTGTTGATCTGGTGGCAGGAAGTTACCCAGGAAAGGAGACACACCTCAGAGAGAAACAAGAATGACTATAAAAGCTATCGTATTCATTTGATACATCTGTTACTTTCTACAAATCCACAGGATGTTTATTTGCATCCTTTTGATGAACTTCACTCACATTTTCCATCAATGTTTGCAAGCCAGCGTCCTTTGGAAGAACAAACCCGTAACGGTCACTGAATTCTGAAAAACATCATCTCAACAGCAGACAGATTTACCAGTTGGGTGGGAGTAAAGTAATGGTACTGTAGTATTTCTAGAGGGGAAAAAAAAAAAAATCTACTACTTCAATTTGCCAGCCTTAACTGCAGACCAAGCAAATGCCCACTTTGCTGAACTACAGTGTTTTCCCCTACACTGGTCTAATCCAAGACAATTGGGCTTAAGTTTGTTGGCAAACAGCAGTGCCTGGGAGAAGCCTGCACTTCTGTGATCAACAATAAATGCAGGGATGTTGGATTTTTGTATCTGACAAACAGTTAAAGTGGCTAAAATTATTTTGGTGAATAATTTCCAATGCTTTGTGAGGCAGAAGAAATCTCTTCCAAAACTAGTTTCTCGCAGACAAGCTTGAGAGACCAAAACAAGAAGAGCAACAGAGACAAAAGGTGTTTACTTCATTGGAGAAGTCACATTGCTAAATGCTAACCACAGTGGCTTTAGACAGAAACCGCACGTGTACAGATCTGGAGAATGTCACAATCTGGTATTGCTAAGAAGCCTGAGCTCTGCGTTTGCAAAAGCCTGAAACATCAGTAGCTTAAGTGCAGATTCATAATTAGAATTTCTCAAAAAAAAGCAGCTGTGGAGTGGCTTTCCCATGTACACCCATACAAAGCAGCAGCTGTAAATGCAGATGAGAACTTGAAGGGTTTTCATGTACTGTAACAAAAGGAAGTGGTTCTTTGGAGGTGAGTCTGTAGAAGAAAGCCACGCATGTCTGTGGACTTCATGCCTGTGTCCTCTGAACAACCTGAAACTTGGCTGCAATTGAGGTACCATCTCTTAGCACATAACTTCCTTTTCCCCTTACACCAATTCGTTATTGTTCTGCTCCTGTAACAAATGCCAAATCCAAACTGTGAGAGTACAGAAGGTGGAAAGACATGAACTGAAGATGTGGAAGGAGTGAAAGCAAGTTGTTTCCACTGGGGGGTCAGAGCTTACAAATTCAGTGACTAACCGTGTAAGCCCAAGTTCTAGCTCCCTTCATCCAAATTCTACCAGGAGCAGCTGACATGAAAGAACTGCACCGCACCACACTAAGGGAAACATGGCCTGATAACCTGTCTCAAAAGCAGCCAGTAGCAGATATTAGGAGGAGAGTAGCCTTTTTCTAACACATTGATGTTACCCTTAGCATGACTACCCACCTTCTGGCATGGCTGTGGAAAAGGTATGGCTCAATTGGCTTGTTTTCATATGTCAGGTTACAATTCATCAACGAAGCTGGTTTAAGATGTCTATTCTCCCACCAACCCTTCGTTCCTAGCACTGTTGTAGTTTGCCGTTGCTCCAGTGGTGCTGATGCAAGTGTTTCAAAAGCCATATTGTAAACTGGATCACTGAAGCAGAGTTAAAAAAGAAGGTTAAGAAAAAAGATCAGTTCACTGATCTAGTTTATAGGCCTACAGAGAGATGCGTCAGCACAACTGAAGGGACTAAACTGAGGCACTGTGACAGGAGTCTTTCAAACTGACTTTGCCGATGGAGAAAAGAGGGAACTATACCTGCCCCCCAAGACTGGGGAGGAGCCGTACCTGGCTCCCTCATTGTGGTTCTTGCTTCAGCTTTAGTAAAAGAGGAAGATGTCATTAATGTGTTAAGAAAGTAAAAAGGTCTGCAGCTGAAAAACAAAGCATTTACATACAGCATCTCTGCTCATTTGGGATACCATTCAGAGGCATAAACCTCTACCCATCTGTTATGTAGGGCAGTAAATATATTTATCTTGTGCCAGAGTCCCTCCTTTCAATAAAATGGGAGTGACGCCATCTTATAGAAGGGACCCTTTATTGAGGAAGCAGGTTAGCAAACAGCTGAGCTCTGACAGCAGTCATGGAAGTATCCTCAGAAACACACCTAAATGAAAACTTCTGTCTTGGGTAGAGGAAAACTCTTCTTGGAGCTTGTGAGTTCCTCCAAACTCTGAGATGGAATTACAACTCTATTACGCATGGTTAGAGACACCACATTCCTGATCTGACATACTAAGTAATGGCCCAGAGCTCTTTACCTCCAAGGAATTCCAATATAATCATCTCTGCCATCTAAATGCAAGTACAGCGCTAAGCAACAGGCATTTTCTTAGTTCAGTATACCCCCTTCCTGTTTCCTCTGGCCCTGTTCTCTTGCTGCTCACTATTTTCTATTCAGCTTTAAAGCTGGAGAAAGCTGGCATCCAACACCATTATACAGAAGGGCCAACAGGAATGCAAGCCATCTAGCAAAAGTATCTTTGCCCCAAAACTGAGATTTGGAATCTTGAGTTTTCTGCCTTGGCCCTACCCAGACTTGTCCAAAATGCCAGCAGAACACAACCTGTTATCTGCCTTAAATAAGCACAGCAACTCTTTGCCGCAGAAACCAAACTGAGCATTTTCACACAATCTGTTATGGCTTTGCTCCTTCGGTGATAATCCAGCGAGTACGATGCATGTAATTTTAGGTTTGTCTGTCCTGGCCTCACAGCTCCCTGGTTCAACAATTGCTAAGGATCCTTTATTAACATCTCAAATACCTCCTTTTCCTTCTCCCTTTCTCAGAGGGGGTAAGAAATACTTCAGATTCCTGAGTTTGGAGGGGCCTGGGGGCATTCTTCTTACTCAGCAGAGGATAAGCTGAAAGGAGAATAAGTTCCCTCCCCAGCCCCTCTGCCACCCTGCACCTGTCATACCCCAGACGCTCGGGTAGCAACATATTTGCCAGGCTTGGGTCAGATATTGCTAAGGAAAAAATACAAGAGGTTGACAAATCCATCTAAATGCTGTTTAATTCATCCTAATAAGGTAGGGCTGTGAAGAGCTTTACACCACCCTTGCATCTCTTTTCCTTCCCTATGTCTCAGGCTAGGCCGTATTTTCACACAACCAAGAATTCAGTAGCAGGGTGACTATGCTGTTTGGAAACAGGACTAAATTCAGAGAATACGTAAAGGTGATAGCATTTAGCTACTTCACCTTTTTTTTTCATTGTTTTAATTGCTTTTCAGCATCAGTCACCTTTATGGACCTCTAAACAAAAGGCATCAAACTGGGTGTTTGCTTCCCTCTTTCTCTCCTCAAGCATCTTCCTATAGCAGGAATTTAGTCTCCCCTTATTTTTTCCTTCTCCACAAAAACATGAGAGCACCCCTACTTTCAGCTTGCTGCCTTTCCTGAGGTTACTGTGTGAGCTTTTGCTCCAGTGGTGCCTCTCAGCTTACTTCATGTTTGCTGTTTGTTTTTGGGCTCAGCCTGCAATAGTAATCAAGGCCAAATATTTGCTCAAATGAAGTGGCTCTGTGGGTCTCATTCCAGGGAGCTGCTGGCTGAGGACAAAGTGAAACTAGCTTGAAATATTCTAGTATGCCCAAGAGATGCGAGGAACAAGGGATTTTTCCAGTGCTGTAGAAAGTAATCCAGATTCTCGTTGTAGCTTTGTTGTGGGAACTGCAGGGGAACTAACTCGTTTATAGCCTGCCACAATTAAAGACACCGCTTTTGTCTGCCAGAAACCAAAGTCGGTCCAGTCAAAGCCAAACTTTGGGACCATTCTTTCAGGCTACAACCAGAAAGAAGACTCGATGTGAAGTTACGCAAGCATTCGTTCTCCCTCTTCTGAAAGACTGAAGCCCACATTTTTCTGATAAGAGGAGGCTACATCCTTTGTGCTTGCAAGTCAGCGGCAGGTCTTACAAACACACCCACAGATTCTCAGCGTAACATATTGCAAGCTCTGTGAGTCTGGAGCCAGTGCATGCTTTGCTCAACAACCCCCCTTTCATTTCTGCCAAGATTCCCTCCCACATTTGCGACTTTTTTCCTGCTCCCTTGAGAGCCTCCTCAATTCTCCCAGCTCCCCCGGCCTCCCACTGTCAGCATGGACTGTTCTGTACAGCTTTGCTGGTCTGCTCTGACTTCAGAAACATATGGGCCAGGGCAGGAAGCTGGACACAAAGAAGATCCGTGCATTGCCCTTATTCTCAGCCCCATGTTTGGGTGAGGTGGATGGGCTGTAAGTCTGAACTGACAGCACCGGCACAGAAAGCTGAAAATTAGCCAGGATTTACTGAGGTATTAGCTTTGTAGTATGCGAGAAAATACCAACAGAGATACATGAGGTGCCATCCCTGTGGGAAATCACCTTTTAGCCAAGGTGCAGATGAGCTCCATTTAACACAGTCGCCTTCTTTCCCATTTATCAGAGCACTGTTTCCTGGGATTATTCTGGAACAAAGAAAGTAACTCACTGGGCATCCTACATGTTTGCGTAACACACAATTCCTGTCAAAAATCAATACTTCACTGAGGAGTAGCAGGCTGCTGAGTTGCCCAACTGCAGGCTAGCACCTGCTCTGCAATATTTCTTAGCTACCAAGAGACAGGAAAGTGTTAGAGGAACCAAACCCACAGGGCAGAGGTGCTCGGGGGCTTCTTGTGAAATTCCTCTACACGAGGCAGCAGCTTGTGTTAGGCTGGGATGGAAGGAGTCCCGCAGGCACTGCTGCCTCCTGCACTGGCTTAGGAAAAAGAAGAGGTTAGAAGGTTTTATGTGGAAGAGAATATTTGGACTTTGAGTTACAGACCCAAGTGTGATACAAATCTAAAGCACAAAATAAGAAGATAGCTCTGCTCTCTTCTACCTAGTGGGTCAAGGCATTAAACCTGTGGTATATCCTGTCCACTCCCTCCTTTTCTGTCTACACCTGGTATAAAAGCATCCTTAAACCACTTGCTGCTTTACCATTCTCCTGATGACAACTGCATCTAACACTGAACTTTAAACACACACCTGTACATAAGTTTGCGGCTAATTGCAAGATGGCACAGAGGCCTATAATTCTTTGACTCTTTATAGAGGAATGTACATGCATAAAAGCCTTTTGAATTTTCATAAGCCACCCCTTAGATGTGGGATAGCAAAACACAAAAAGATGAAAACAAGATGCTCACCCGATGATTCAGCTTTCCTGCAAAGTTTCTTCTAGCAGCTATCATAACCCTGAAAATAATCATCCCAGCCCCTTTTTCCTGTGGGCTAAAAACACATCAGCGATGAGGATCATAATTTAAGGTTTTTGTTCCCACTAGGAATCCATGAGAATGAGCTTTACATTATGTGGAAAAAAAAAGAATTATATGCAGGAAAAGAAGGTATGTGCATATATATATATATATTTTTTTTTTTTTACTTAAGGAATGCTAGATCAGGTTTGGCTTTTCTAGGGGACATACCAGCTGTCTCCAAGCTCTTTTTATTATGATCTCTGTTGTACCTTAATTGAGAAAGCAGGGTGTGGAAGTTTCAACAAAGGCTCCCCTTTGTAGCATGTTCATTAGGCACAGGAATTAACAAACCCCCTCAGTTATAAACAATTACCTTTCCCTGGCCTTGCTTTCATTTTCATGCTACCATGTTTTTACTAATTTTCTATTAGTTTTCCAGAGTGGACAAGACTAATTTCTAAAATTAGTCTTCTAATTAGTAAAGAAAAAAAAAAAAAAACCAAGCAGGAAAATATGTAAAGCAGGAGGGGGAAAAAAAAGGTATAATTAGAAGCACTTAAAGATGCCTTTTTTTGTGCTTCTTCAGGATACAGGAGCCCAAGGTCAGATTCCTGTAAAGTCTCCTCTAAAACTGAATGTGTAGATTATGGGCCCCTGGAAGCGACTCTGGGTGTAAATGCCTGGGGATGGGAAAGAATCTGATCTGGGTTTGTGTGCCCTGAAATGAGTGCTACCCTCACCCCCCCAGGAGGAGGTAGAAACGGAGGAAATCAAGAGGGGATGTGAGCCGTAATTCCTCCAGACCCTCTCCATCTATTCCATTTGCAAAGCACAGTTTGCTTTAAAAAGAGGGCCCTGCTTGGCCTGCAGGACATCTTTTTGCCTGCTGGTGTCCTGGCTGGCCGCTCGGTGTGTGCTCAGACCCCGAGACACACAACAGCTGGGAAGGGAGAGGCCTCTGCCCTCCTCCCTGCCAACGCTAGGCTTCTTCCCGATGGCCACCACCGTGTCACCTCTTGGCACCCAGCTGCCCTGCAGGGGAGTGCCAGCCACCCTGGCACTGGTACCCCTCCCGGCAAGGGAAGTAAAAAACCCAGGGACTTGGGGCAGTCCTTCTGCCTCAGAAAGAGACAATCCCAGTGATGGAAAACTGTATGATAAGGACAGCTGCTATCTTAATGCTAAATGTTTCGCACCCTGCATTGGCATGAAACCTTTCACACTGCTGCTCTCTAACCTTGTTCCCTGTTGAATTTCTGGAGAAAGGTCAAGCCAAGGCACTTTAACCCACAGTATCGGGAGAAGCATGTTGTGATTCAGTTTCCAGTCAGTGTCACACTTCTCTTGCCACCTGTGATAGTGCTGTTTGCCCAAGACCTTTACAATGTAGAAGGCACCCTGATATTCAAGCACAGATGAGGGGCTACAGCTGTGTTCCCCAAAGGTTGCCTTTGCATCCAAGGAGCTACCCAGAAAGCAGGGGAGCAGTGTTTATGTTGGACGGGGGAAAGGGTAGCTCAAGCTACAGTCCCAACAGGGTCTGTGTCTCCTGGCCTGCCAGCAGACCTGGAAAAGACTGTCTAGGGGAAAACTTGTAATTCTCAGTGGCAGCTTCCCAAGCATAGCAGTTCTCATTAGGAACAACCTTGCCTCTCCTCTTTGGAAGAGACTGAGGATAGTCTAGTGAAGATAGGCATTCCCCCCTGTATTGCTACACATCAAATGACAGTCCTCCTTTCTCACTGCATTGCAGTAGCACGGACTAATTCTCAAGCCAAGATCAGCTCCCGTTGCTTTCCCCGAAGAGCTTTCAAGCTCCAACAGACCAGACAGACTCAGTGTGAGAACGCAGTCAGAAGTGAAGAAAGACTGAGAATGGCCCCAGTGCCTGCAGCAGGTCTCAGGCAGGAGCTGGGTATGGGATACTGCCCCGACTGACCAGGTAAGTCAGGGAACCAAGGACCCCATGGCAGCACAGAGCTGCTTCACGTACGATGGAAAAATGTTTAAACTGCTGTAGTTGGGGCCCACAGGAAACTTTTGGGAAGTGTGTGCTGGGCAAGACAGGAACCAAGAGAGTCAGTGTTTAAAATATGCATTGACGATGAATTGCTTCATTACTTAGAGAAAAATTGAGAAGGGTGGGGGCAGGGGGGGGAAGGAGTAAAACTCAGCCACATCAGGAAACAGGCAAATAATTGTCTGGCGGATACACCAGATCTCCTGACTGCTGGTCTAGGGCTGCCACTCAGCCCATAGTGTCTTCCTCATCCTGATAAGCTTCTCCTTTCTAGGAGACAGCTAGGTCTCCTTTGCATTTAGGTATTCCCCATGGGAATGCACTGCATCTCAGAAAGGGCAATATGTCCTCGGAAGATCATTTTCCTAGAGAGAAAAAAGATGGTGGAAGGTGACCATTTGAAGGCTCATGTGCTAAGCATAGGGCCTGAGGACAGGCTCCTCCCTCGACCCCAACAGCAGTGGCTGCACGGCACAGCTAAGTCTCCCCCAGTGTGCCCCCACGTGCATCAGGTCCCCAGCAGCTATGTAGGGTGCAGGGGACCCCACAAAAGAAGTGCCACAGCCATGCTATGGGATTAGGGCCAAGTTCAGCAAGGTGGTGCGATCCCTGCCTACATGCTGGTCACCACAGCTCCTTCCCTGTCATGCAGTCTCCTGCCTGGGTGCATCCTTTCCTGTGGGATCTCACACCCTGGAAAAGCAGCAAGCTGAAACACCTTCCATAGGGCTGCTTACTGTCTCTGCTAGTGTCTTGCTTTGCCCTGCTGTACTGTTTTTCTTTCTCCTCCTCCACCTTCCCACATACATACGCTCTCGTAGAAAAGCGAAAGTGCCACCTTTCAAACTAAGGAAACTGACGGCCCGGGAGCAGCTGAAGAAAGGCACATGGACATGTGAGCCGTGGCCCCCCTCCCACAGTGCTTTTTGTAAAGCAAGTGAACGGTCTCAGGCAGGAGGCTTCCTACCCTTCGAACAGTCCAAGGCAAGGAGTTGTGCAGGGCACAGCACCTGGAGAAGCTGGACCTTGAGGCCTGGGCTTGCACATCCGTGAGCAGAGACATGGGAAACGCTGCCTTCCCGGAGCTGGGGAGGGGAGCCCTGGAAGCCGCAGGCAGGAAGAGTCTGAGTTGGGAAGGTGCCCAGTCCCGCATGGAGCAAGGCAGGTAATGATCGCACAACTATTTATGGCTCTTTCGTTGTGACAGCCACAGCCTTATTTGGGCAAGAGTGCTCCTCTCGAGGCAGAGCTGCGGAGGTGGAGCCTCAAGGGGCACTCCTGAGGCTTGCTCCCAGGCTATCTTGCCTACACAAGCCTGACCTCCTTCCCGGGAAAAACCCTGGGAACCCTCACTGAATCCAGCTGTTTAAATTTCAAACTACAAAATGACCCAGCTCCCCTCCCCTTCTGCCCCATACCTCCTACTGGCTGGAGCTGTGGTGAGGCAGAAGCATCTGCATTTGTAATGCTGTGGGTATCTGGGAGGACTGGGTTGGAGAGTCCCCCACATGCGATGTGGGAACCCTATTCCCATCTGGTCGTGACAGTACTGAGAACCGGAAGAAAAAAGAAAGGAAAAACAAACAACCCTCCCCTCGGCCCCCCCAGTGTTGCTTGTCAGACACTAGCGAGTGTGTGAAAGGCTGCAGCTGGCAAATCTGGTGCTCAAACTCTGTTGCAGATCCTTTTGCCTCTGGATGTGCTTCAGAGCCCCCCCAGTGTCTCTGGCTGCGCTGCCAGTGTGTGTGTTGGGTTCTTACACATTTCAATCCCCTCCAATCCACCCAGCTGAACTATGCTGGAAACGGGTTACAAATAAAACTGAACATAAACATGCTAAAAATGTCACTGTCATCAGATAAGGTTGCTATGCACATAAAATTCCTGACACAAGTTCATTAAACCAAGGACATGAAAAGTTAAGCCACACACATACGGTGGCTGGGATGGGGAGGGGGGTACAGTGAGTGGGGATTTGGGCTGTAACTCTGGTTTTGGGCCTGCTGCCAGCCCATAGGGCATCATCCCAGTGCGACTCAATTTCTCCCAATGGGAGGGAGGGGGAAAAAAAAAAAAAAAATCACAGCACCCACCTCCTCCTGCAAACACTGGCGCGTTTTGGGAAGGAGCAGCAGGCGGGAGGCAGGGATTAGCCACGCGGCTTGTGAGCTGCAGAAGGCTGGCCTTTCAGAGGACAAAGCACACGCTGACCGCCAGCCCTCAGCAATCTTTACCAAAACCAGTCGTATTTAGCACTCTAGGAGGCAGTTATCTGTGTTTTATAAAGAGGAAGCAGGCGCCAAGAGCTTCCTCTATAATACACTTCTTGTAGCTGTGGCAATGCTCATGCTGCAGAAATGCAGGGTTGAGCAGGCTAGGTGCTACCACGCAGGCTTACCTGTTCTCAGACACCCAGGCTTACACAGAGGTACATGAGCTGCCAGGTGTAACAACCTTCCCTATCACATACCGAGTTTTTAAGTTCTCCAGCCACATATTTTGCAATCCAAGGTGATCCCCCCTCTCCTGAGCTTACTGCAACAGCCACCCTTTAACTGCTTGCAGGCTGTCTAGGGCAGGAGCTGTGGGAGTGGTTCACAGGAGGGAGTAATTTCAGGTGATCCCCCCTCTCCTGAGCTTACCACAACAGCCACCCTTTAACTGCTTGCAGGCTGTCTGTGGCTCAAGAAAGAGAAACTGTGCACCCTTTCCCTCCAGATGAATGATGTAGGTTAGGTTAACCTACAAGGGTGGAACATCATGTTCCTCCTCAGCTTCACAAGGGGCAGGGCTGGGGCTTGACGACTGCGCGAAGACAACAACCCAAGTCCAAGCAGCCTCCGAAAGAAGAAGTCCTGTTCCCCTCCCTCCTCTGATCTTCGCACTCCCACGGCCAGCCCCAAGTGACACAGCCAGCTGAACCTGGAAACAAGCTTGAACCAAAAGAGAGATGTTTCCAGCTGGATGATTTTCTTGGTCCATTTGACTACCTGGGTGCTAGAGAAGCGCTGGAAATGCAAGGTCATGGGCAGCGAGACACAAGCTGGTCAGAAACTATGAGGGAATTGCAGCCCAGCAGAGGCCAGAAAGCCTCTTTTCTGGTGATACTGTGAATGAATTTACCCCAGCTATGTGGCTGGTCACAGGGAGGTTATAGCATCCCATGTGCAAGTAGTTGCAATCAATATCTGAATTAAGGAACATCTATTGCCAAACATGTAGGGTTACCAAAATCATAGCATCATGTAGTGTAGGAGGTAACTTTGAGGTCTCCAGCCCAACTACCTGCTCGGAGCAGGACCAGCCTTAAGGTTAGATCAGGGTGCCTAGGGCCATATCCAGCTGGGTTTTGAAAAACCTCTGAGGATGGCAAATCCACAGTCTCTGTTTTTGCCTCTTGTGCTTTCACTTAGCACCTCTGACAGTCTGACTCTACCTTCTGCATAACCCCCATTTGGGTACTAGAAGACAGTGGTTAGATAACCCCCCTCACGAGCCATCTCCTCTCTTTGCAAACCAACCCAGCTCCCTCAGCCCATGTGTCGGATGCTCCGTGCCCTTGGCCAGTTTTTGCGCTCCTCTGCCGGAGTCTCTCCAGTTTGTTAACATCCCTCTTGCAAAGGCAAAGGACCATCGTGAAGCAGCCTGAGGCATTGTCCGTCTCACCTTCTGGAGAAGAGGAGGTGTCTCTGCCTACTTGTAAAAGGATGAGTCTCTGCGACTGCGTTTACTGGGGTCCGTATGCACAGTACCAGCCTGTGTTAGTGCATGTACACAGCGTCACACAGGGAGTCGGCGCATCCACCTATCATGTAAATATTGGCTCGGAAGTTTACGTCATAAGAATGGGCACAGATTCAGTCAAGTCCGGGGAGCCGTGCTGGTTTCTGTGAGCGGAGCTGTGCTGCACGTACGCTGTGTGAATGCCGTCCGTATGCGTACCCAGGGACGCCTGTGCACCGTCCTTCTCCTTCAGCGGCTCTGTGCCTTAGCAGGCACAGAGCCTCCTTCCCACTGTTATCAGAGAAGGTGTTTACAGTCAGGTCTAAATCTGGTCAGGTAGCTTCTCGATTACTCACCTCTCAGTTATTATTCTGCTTCAGTAACCCTGAAGCTCGGGGAGACAGGGTGTACCAGGCGGTAGCTAGGACTGGAAGACAACAGAAATCATGTTCTGCTCTGGTGATGTTGCCTGAGGGCAATGCATCACTGCCATGATGTCATAACTGCGAGGCACAGCCTTCAGAGCGTAAAAAAGAACGCCCACTACTCTGTGGGCCAGCCGGTGATATGAAAGGAGGCAAGTGAGAAGGAAGACCTCAAAACTTTTACCTGCATGTTGCCTTGGGGATAATGGCAGGCAAAACGCTGTGTAACTGCAAATCAGCAGTGCCTTTTGCAGTACCGGGACTGCAGCGGGACGAGTGATCCCTCTGCAGTCTTCATAAAAGATGGGAAATGGGGAAGGCTGAGATGAGCTCCAGGCTGTGGGTGGGGGAAATGCACCGGGGCGTGGGGCAGTCCAGTGCAGACCACACTCCTGTTCCTGCCATGTAGGTGGAGTGGGCAGGGTGGGGCCAAGGCTGGACCAGCAGCTGCCCCAAGCTACAGAGGCTGCAGCAGAATGAGAAAGCCCAAGAGTGCTGGTTCTCAGCCGATCACACCGGCTCCTCATTTTGCAGCAGGAGCTGCCATCCAGCCTCTGTCACAAGGAGCTTTGGCGCTGCAGCCCAGGGTGCCTGGATGTCTGACAGGGAAGGACAAGGGGTGCCGGGTCAAGACCTCTGAGGTGTTCAGCTCCAGGCCGGAGCTGTGGCCTTACAAGGAAGAGGAAGCAAAGCAATGTAGTCTGCTGTGGGGAACAGAGATGTAAACCTGGGTTAACGTAGGGTGAGGTTCTCAAAGGACCGGCCCAGTTCAGAGCCAGGCAAAGTTTGGTCCCCAGCTGTAGAAGGTTATTACAGAAATGCAATAAAAATAATCTTTACTACAAACCAAGGACAGGAATCACCAGCTGTTCATGCCACCCAGTTCCCTCTAGTCCAAAACAATCTGGGGACTGCCTTAGGTGGCATGAGCAAAAGGCGGTCAGGTCAGGTTTGAAAGGCAGAGCTCGTTCCAGGGACCAACATCTCCTTTTGAAAGCCTTTGATAAATCCCAAAGCAAGGCAGGAAGGTAAAATACAAACTCAGCTGATCTTCCTCATCATTTTTACCTCTGGACCTACTGGTCCGAGCTAGGATGGATGGGATGGGATGGGATGGGATGGGAAATGTGTCTGTGCCACTGCCACTGCTGGATATGGGTTAGAAGGCCCAAAATATGTGCACAGCCACTGTGAGCCATGGGACTTTGCTCTCTGCTCAGTGCAGAGTGGCCCATCCCTCCCAGC
Organism: Egretta garzetta; assembly: GCF_000687185.1. Classification (NCBI taxonomy): domain Eukaryota; kingdom Metazoa; phylum Chordata; class Aves; order Pelecaniformes; family Ardeidae; genus Egretta; species Egretta garzetta. The sequence goes on from NW_009258549.1 coordinate 1,819,762, forward strand.
TCTGCAGCCTGGCATATCTCACCAGGTTTATCTGGTTGTGTACCCTCCTCCCTCCCCAGCTGTACCCCCAGAGCCAGGTTTTCCTGCTTCACCCTAAATGCTTATTTTTATTATTTTAAAACAAACAGAGTTGGTGTGTGTTTTGATTTCCAGAAGAAGGTTAGAGGGAGGTCAGAGCTGACATCTGGGCTGGAGATAACATTCCCGTCTAATTAGCAAGCCCTGAATAATGAGGGCCTTCCTGTCCCATCCCCCTCCCCCAGCAGGAGAGGGCACAGCCAGCTGCAGAAATGGGGCAGGAGGATGCCCCATTAGGCAGCATTTCGTTTCCGAGTGCCCCCAGTCCGAGCTTGTGGGGCTGCTGATAGGTGCCTGCTCGTCCTTCATCATCGTGTGGGCTCCATTTGCAGGCGCTCAGCCTCTGCAGACTTTTTTTTCCAAGGAATCGACCATGGCTTTCCAAAGCGCCAGTGGTCCTGCCAGTCACCCCCCAAGCCTATTGCTTGGGGAGAGCTTGTTCACCCTTTCTGCAAAAGCAGGGGTTACGGATTTAAACACCCTGGGTGCTCCCCGTACTGCTGTACACGTGGCAAGGGATGACACCGGCAGCGGTGATGTTGGTGGCAGACACAGATGAGATGCACAGTGAGGTCCCCAGAGCATGGCTGGACCCTCCGCGTCCCTCCCCTCGGTCCGGGGAGCTGTACATGGGTGGCTACGTCCCCACTCTGGGGAATGGGGCCACTTCTCAGGGCGGCGCAGCCCGCCTCCTGCAATTTGTAGACATATTCCCCGCCCCCCCCCTCCCCTCACACCCCGCAGCAGGGCCCGGAGGTGCTGGAATAAAGGCTGACTCAGCTGGGAGAGGGGCTCCCCAGCTGAATGACCCTGGGCTCTGCGCCTTGCCCGCAGCCCCCGCACCATGCGCTTGCAACACCCCATGAGATCACGGGCGCAGGCAGGCATGGCGGGGGCCGAACCGCAGCCAGGGGCGCTCCAGGTGAGATTACAACACCGGGCGCATCCGGTCCATGCCAAACCCCGGCTGACACCCTTTAGCAGAGCCGGTGACACACCAACCTGCCTGCCCCATCAACCCCGTGCCGGCAGCCTCCAACACACGGCCGCCCTCACCAGAAATGCCACAGCCTGTTGATTCCTCGGAGGGGATGTGGCCGTCATTCCCTGCCCGGGTATAAAACCCCATGAAGGGGAGGAAGAAGGAGGCAGGGGAACAAGGCTTGGGATTTAACACTGGCAGAGCTCAACCACTGTACCCCCAACTGCAGGCTGGAGAAGATGAGGCTGGAAACCGTGCCTGTGGGTCAGCCCTGTGCTGCTGGCCACCACGGGCTGGGCACAGTGTCACAGGGAGGCACAGCATCACGGGGAGCAGCAGAACAGGGAGATGACAGGAACCTGAGGAGTTTGCTTGCAGCCATGGCCACGTGCTGTCAGTTTCTCTGCTGTGGGCTCCAGTGAGACCAGCAGTGACAGGTCCCTCATGTTCCCACATGCTTTCATCTCAAGGGTGCTGGCAGCTTCTGCCTTCCTGTGCAATGCCAGACAGATTAAGGAAACCCCAAATGTCTGAGTGTCACCAAGAAAACCCAAACTGAGAACAGAACTTGAGCCCAAGGCCAGGGGAAGAGGAAC
>NW_009258549.1:1821430-1822538 GCF_000687185.1 Egretta garzetta
GGTACAAGGGGGTTGGTGTGCTGGGCAACCACATAGTTTAGCCTTAGACATGCAGTGGCAGGCATGACAGAAGCAAGCTTTAACATTGCCCCTGCTCTATGAAAAGTCTCCACACTCCTGCCAGAATCTTAGGGTGAAGCCCACGGGACCCAGCCCGGCTGGGAAGGGGAAGCTGGACCTCCTCAGGTGGCGAGCTAAGCTGAAAGAGCTAAGCCAAAGGATCAGCCCCTTGAGAGCAAAGCAGGCGAGCAAGAAAGAAGAACACGAGGGTTTTGTCTTGTAGCTTCCTGCTAAAAACTGGCACGGCTGTAAACACGAGCGCAGAACAATAAGGTCTTCTGTCCCAGCAGCTGCTAAAGCCGTCACCTGGAAAGCTTCCTGCAATCAGCCAGTGGAAGGACAAAAAGGAGCTCCCATATGCTTTCCTGCAATTTGTCATATGCCTGATCTGCTCAGACCCTGCCATCCTCCCTTCCCCCAGAGCCGCCTGTCTCATGCTCCGACAAGAGGATGTGGTTACGAAGACCAACCTCTGGTGAGGAGCAGGCTCATCGTTCAGCCTTGCTTCTCCAAGCGGCAAGAATTTCTTTTCTTTACGACTTCTGAGTCACCCGATAGCCTCCCCGCAGACAGTATTTCCCCTGGGCTGGTTCTGCCCACGCTGTGTGGACTTCCCCCATACCTGGGTCCGGGTGGCCCAGAGGGTCCCACAGCGCTCCATGGGTCCTCTCTGCCTGCTGTGCATTGCACCTCCAGGGCTTGCAGTGCCCAGAGATTTGGCACGATGCTGCCACAGGCTTCTTTTCAGACCCACCATGCCTTTCCAAGGCGTTAATCTCTGGGTCTGAACACTGCCATGCTGGATCTCTCCTCACGGGTGAGTATTTTTAGAAAGTTTGAGCTCAGACCATGCAGTCACTCCTGAGCTATGCCAGGACGAAAAGAAAACAACCACTTCTGCCTGAACAATACAGGCACGCAACAAAAAGCCACTGCAAACGAGCTTTTTCGGCATCACTCAAAACTAGCTGAGCTTTGAAAGCCGAAACTTGCAGTCAAAAAAAAAAAAAAAAAAAAAAAAAAGAAAAAGGTTCCTAGCCAACAGAAA
>NW_009258549.1:1823472-1824071 GCF_000687185.1 Egretta garzetta
CCGCGCCAGCCAGAGCCGGGGCGTTCGGTCCCTGCGGCTGCAACGTGGCACGGCCCTGCGGTCAAAGCCGCCTGCGAGGAAAGGAGCGAGAAGGCAACCTCGGGGGATGCAGCTCTCCTCTGTCCCGAGGCCGTGAAGCTACGGGCATGCAGAGCCGGCCGGGACAAGCACCCTCTCGCTGCCAACCGTGTGGAACCGGCATGGAGGAGTTGCAGCTGCGTGGGTGGCAGGAGGTCACCATTGTCTCCGGAAACCACCGGAATCTCTGGTGTATTTTGTACCCTCTAGACAACCTGAAGTAGATGTTTCTGAGGACTCTCGCTGCAAAAATTTCCTGTTTCTCAGTATTGCTCAACCACTCCTCCGCTCAGAGGGGAGATGGAGCCGGGGTGCCTTCAGCAGCAGAGGGATGAGTAGCGTGTGCGCACGCCAAGAAGGGCATTGGGAGCGCAGCCTTCCCCTGAGCGGGAGAGCGGGCAGGCTGGCCCCTGTCCACTTCCGCCAGCAGCTACAGCTGCTGGGGACATCTGGGAGCCCCAGAAGCTCCTGGCACTCTCCACAACAGAGAAAAAGAACGTATGAGGGGATAAACACACACT
>NW_009258549.1:1824128-1830040 GCF_000687185.1 Egretta garzetta
TATGCAGGGACATTTCTCCACAGAAGCTGCAGGCCATGGAGAAAAAACCAGTTGATTTGAGTGCATTTTTACTGCGCCCGTTTGGATTACGAGGCCCTAGGAAGTCCAGGCAGGCAGGTGGGAGGTTGGGTGCTGCCCTGTTGCCTGCACCCACGGGCAGCTCTGGTCTGGCCTCTCCGCCTGGGACCGGTCTGCCCATCTCACCACCCAGCAGGGACCTCTTGCCACCAGGAAGGCAGCCACAGGGTTTCTCCTCGCTCCATCCCCACTGGGATGTGGGGTGCCACATTTTTGAGGTTTTAAAGAGGGAAAGTGTTACCAAAGTTACGAAGCTGCAGAGGCAGAGAAACCACGAAGCTGACAAGTGCACCCCGTGTCCTTGAGAAGAAGTGTCAGGAAGGCACCTGCGTGTGGCAGTGGACTTGAGCCTGGGTGGGTTGCAGGGGCAGGTAAGGAGGATGGGACTGTGTAACAGGTGACCTAGTTTGGTATTGGTCTGGAAGTCAAGCCTATGGTAGTTTTATCTTATCTTTTTATTGCTCAGGGTGGTGCAGCTGTAGCAAGCTGTTACTCTTTAACTTGCAGGAAGCAGAAAACTCATGGGGAGCACTTAATGCAATTTAGCAATGCTTTTGAACACAACTGACCTTAACGTTGCTGCTAACAGCCTTGCAGGGTTGGAGGTTTTAATTGCAGATTCTGTCTGAATCCTATAATTACTTTGTTGAAAAAAACTGGGGGGCGGGGGTGAACAAACTGTTAGGGCAAAGAGCCCGTCCGGGCTACTGAAAGGCCCTGCCTAGGGCAGTGTTAGTGGCGGCCGTTTCCCGGTTGACATGGAGCTGGTCTTTGTTTTGTTCTTTGCACAGGAGGAATCATATAATACATTGATAAAGCAAAGGATTTACTGTCCATGCTGGGTGGCTAGGCTGCTGAGGCCAGACCTTGTTGGAGCCAAACATGGCCAAAACTGTCCCCTTCAAAGCTGTAGGGGACCACATACACACAGGGCCCCCCCTCCCCCGCGCTGCAAACCAGGCAACCTGAATTTTCCATCGTCTCCCAGCACTTGAGGCTGCCCTCGGTGTAGCACCCCTAGCCGAGAAGGTGACACAGCTCTCCTGCCTTGCAGGCGTTCGCCGTGGCCAGGAGCAGGCGGAGGTTAACACGGAGTCAGGCACAAACATCTCGGGGAAGGGAGCAGCTGCGTTAGGGCTTGATGCGAGCCTAAGGCCAACAGAAACAAATGGAAAACCTCCGCTTGCCTGGGGTCGGCCGCCTCGGGGGCAAGAATGCGAGGACAGAGGCACGGTGCCTGACCTTTGTGGGGGGGATCTCGGTGCTGGGTTCAGAGCACACCTCGGGAGGGAGAAGTGGGTTTTAGTGGAGCTTTGCTCCCCTTGGGAAGGCACCGACTGCCACGTCCTCTTAAAATAGCAACCAGGAACATTAGGAGCCGAGAAAGCTGCTGTAACGCAGGCAGGCTTGGGCGGGAGAGCAAATGCTTCACAGATCAGAGGAGCATTCGATGTGTTTAACTCCAAAAGGAAAGCCAACTGCATCCTTGCCAGAGCGGAAACATTTTCACAGCTGGCATGAAAAAAGCACCTACTGCTGAGGAATTACCTATTGCTTCAGCTCTCTTCTCTCAGGATAAGACCGACATCACGTTCAGGTGGCATGAAAATTGCTGTGCAACCCCTCTTTTAAACCACCACATAAATACACTCCTGGTTGTGCTTCCCACTTGCACCTCCTGTTATTAACGGCAGCTGTGGGAATCCCTGGAGCCTCCCCCGGCAGTGGGAAACAGGGAGCTGAATTAAAATCCTGCCACAGAAAACATCCTTGCACTTTTGAGTCCTGTCCTGTGGTGAAAATCGTGCAAAGCGCTTGGGGAATCTCAAGGTGCCCCCAAAGCCCTCCTCCTCCTCCTCCTCCTCTCCACCCATTGACGCTGTTTCTGAAGGATTTCCACAGGGCACCGTGCATGTGGACCTTCAGCATTTATCTCAAAGAAACAGTTGTGGCTTTCACATAATGTACCCTGAAGCATGCTGGCGCTTTAATAGCTGAATGGCACCTTAGCTCTGCTTTTCCTTAGAAGGAAGTGATAAAATAGCTAATTTATACTGCCCCGTAATTACACAATGCAAAGTCACTCTGTTTTTTCCTGTTCTCTAGGATGGTGAAGCATTAAAATTGACTATTGTCGGGTACGTGACGCTGTTCCCCTACTTTTCCTGCTCATGCAGGAAAATGGAGATGGGCTTTACTAGAAGTGTTTACAGAGCAGGAACACTGAAACTGTGGGGCATATTGCCCGGCCTGAAACATGAGCAGGACATGAGCAGCATAGCTTCTGTGGTCTCCCAAATAAAATAAAATGCTGGTTTTTACTGATCATAACTGACCAAGAGTTCTTTACCAAATTACATCCAAGTGACATCATCCCTAGCAGCAGGCGGGGGGTGAGGTCAGCCCAGCCCGGACAGGGCTGCTGCCCAGGCTCCAGGGGTGATGGAAGCAGGGGGAGGTACCCATCTCGGGGGACCAGCACCACCTCCTGCTGCTGCCCAGGCTCCAGGGGTGATGGAAGCAGGTGGGAGCAGGGATGCCTGCAGCACTACGGCTGCGGCAGGACACGCGGGACTTGAATCACCACTCCCCTGCTCCTTCAAAGGTCATAAATCGGTATTGCAAAGGTGCAGAAAAGCATTGCCTCGCCGCCCGTAACAACCTGTGCCAGGGAGGTGAAATGGAGCAGAGCCAAAGCAGAGTTAAGAGTGACTGAAGGAAACAGAAGCTGGGAAGGAAGGGAAAAAAAAAAAAAAAAAAGAAAAAAAAAAGAAAAAAAGCAGCTTGTACATGGTTATTAAGTGCTTACAATGTTCTCATGCAGCTTAGATAAGCAAACTGGAATTAAGCATTACAGTAGGCATCAGCCCTGGTGCTGTACTCTGCCTACAAGCGCAGGAGGAGGCTGGGAGCACTTAGCCAGGTTGACTGGAAACAGGTGTATATGGGGAGGAGGAGGAAGAGAGGAGAAGGGCTGAAGGCTGCTTGCGATAGGAGCACAGAACTGCCTCCCTTAGTCTAAAGGTCAGGGCAATTAAAGCCAAAAGGCTGCCTTTTAGCAGGGCTCACCCCCGTGAGCAGATTTCTTCACACAAGGGAGAAGGAGGCTCTCGGGCTCCTTGGGCAGAAAAGGAGTGAGAAAAGCATGGAGGGAGCAGGCACAGCGCAGGTTCCTCACGCGCAGGAGGCCCAGTCCTTCCGGTGGCCCGCAACCAGCAGTGCCCAAAGGGGGTCCTAGAAGCAGCACTTGAAAGCCCCATGAAAGTAATCAGCTTTGGTTTTTGGCACGTTACCTTTAGTAGGGATCAAGTAGGCAATCAACCTGCACTCTCCCAACCCATCGTTAGGAACCAGCCACTGTGCTGCTGATACTCCCTCTCACCTCTGGACAGACAAGGGACTTCCCTGTGACTTCCAAGAATCAAGTTTTATTCTCCAGCTAGACAGCAGTGACCGATAAAGTTCTCATTATTACAGATCTACAAAAGGAGATCCATAAAATACTTCTATTTTCTCTTACAAAATTATGATGGGAGCCTGTGGATTTGTGGAGTTGTACCCGTCCCAGTGACACGAGGACAGAGGGACAAAGAGGTTTCAGAGACAAGGCAGAGGCATTCTCAGCTTTAAACAAACCCACCCAGGGCAGGTATGTACCCACGTCTTGCAGGGAGCAGCTGCCCTCTGCTCTGGGCTATCAGATGCTAGGCAAAGAGAAAAACATTCCTCCTCTTAACTCAGCAGCAGCTCCGCACGTCAGCTCTTTGCTGATAAACACAGGCTCCTAATTCCAGCTGCATTCCCCATTTTGAGAATAAACAGCCACGCTCCTCAGCGCCCTTTACAACTACTGCTGCTCGAGAGAAGGGGGAGTGGGAGGGGAGGGTTACAATACGGTCCATTTCCTAAAAACCCTAAAGCAGAAGAAAACCCCAGGTTGTACACGGCAGGCAGTTCACATGCCCCTCGGCTCTCCCAGGCAAGGAATGCACAATGTGGATGTGTCCAGAGGCACAGCCACCCTTTTACTTCAGGCTCCAATGAGTTTCTTGAGGAATGCCTCCAGCTGATCCTCATCCTTTATTCCCACAAACTTATCCACGACGTCTCCGTTCTTCATAGCCAGCACGGTTGGGACTGCTGACACCTGGGGGCAAGAGAAACAGGGGAGACACAGGTGAGCTGAGGCTGCAGGGAGCCCAACTGCACCCGGCCCCCAAATGGAGCTCTACAGAAGAGGACGTAGCTACAGGGGAGCTGAGCATACGCTGCTCAAGGGTGACATGTCCACTCGCAAAACACAGGCCAGCTGAGCTCAGTGTTCCTCCTCTTCCCGTGGCCTCATCTCTGCACTGATGTCGCACTACTTAAGTCAAGGCTGAGCAGCTTTTAGAGTTTAAATAAGACCCAAAAGTTTAAAGGCAAACCCAAAGCTAATATAAAAACAAGGCAAATCTTCCCCCCATCCCCCCAGTACAAACTCCTCTTCTCCTTCCCTTTTGTGTCTTCATAAGCAAACAAACCCAGACACCTCTCAGGCAGGACAACCTTTGGACATTTTATCACAGGGTGGTATCAGACTGGACCCGTGTTCTTCTCCAGACAGGACTGGAGCTGGAGGAAGGTCCCCCACCCATCACCACACAGGCAGATTTCCTGCTCCATCCTACCATGGTAATGACAACCCCCTCTGACCCATCTCTCCTTTTCTTGTTCCTGTTCTCAGTGGTTCAGCTGGTCACACACCAGTGGCAGTCCACTGCAGATCCCCGATGATTAGGTAAGAAGTGAAAAAGTCCCTCTGACTGGAGCCAGCAGGCAGCTGCGCTGCTCCGGGTGCTGCTTTTTTAGCACAGAACAAAGTTTTCTGGAAATTATCCAAGGGAACAGTGGTGGAAATGACAACGCTCTCCAGGGACTTTCCAGCTGACCAGCGACAGAAGAGACCCTGGGGTCACAATCGAGAGAAAGAGCAACCAGGGCTCGGAGAGCTGTAGCGGCAGAGAGATCTGGTCATGCATCTGACCCCTCAGCTTCGGTGCCCTTATGTCTGCAAAGCCTCCCCCCCAAAACACATCCTGTCCTTATCTCACCGCCTGCTGCCTCCCCGACAGCCTGCGAGGCCTTCCCACGTGCACTGCCAGCCCCTCTGCCAGCGAGGATCTGCAAATCCTTCCTTGGAAAACCCTCCAGAGGGCTGGCTCTTCTCCCATTGGGAGCCTGAGATGAAAGGGACATTTTGTGCTTCGCTTCCCTTCCCACCCGGCCAGTCCAGCATGGCTCCCCGCAGTCTGTCCTCCAGGGCTTGTGCAGTCTCATCTGAAGGGATGGGAGCGCTGGGGCTGCTGCAACGCACGATCTTCAGCTCCTCCTAGTGACTGGCAGGAGCAGAGCTGGAGGGCTCGGGCCCCAGCACCGGCGATGGTGCTACCAACATGCTCCCTTGTGATTTTAGGGGTGAGAAAGGACAGTGCCAGCACTGCACTCAGCTGGTCTCTCCCTCCCTGAAGAAAGGCAAAGCTCCACTGAGCCTCCCTCTGGTTTGCAAAGTGGGTTAATAACGAGCAGAGTTGCCCCAGCTCCATCCAAAAAACCCAGCATACCCAACCAGCAACAGCAATTATCAGGCCATTACGGCCCGGGTGAGGAACCGGCGATTCTTTGAAGCCCTACAGAGAAGCAGCTAACACCGAGTTACAGGGCTCTGCATGCCGACCAGTGCACCCACGAGCTTCACAGAGCCTCGATGCCTCCTTCTCTTCCCCTTTTTGTGCTGGTAAGCAAACCCCACAAATGGGTGGCAGGTCTGGGGCTGGCGCTGCAGAGCTGGGCGA
>NW_009258549.1:1830065-1835253 GCF_000687185.1 Egretta garzetta
GAAAGCCCGGCGCTTTTGACAGCTTCCTTCCTGCTAGCTGCAGCTAGGGCAGCCCGTTAATGGAGCACGTACTTTGTTTTGCTGCTTGAGAAGCAAATGTCATGGGAATTTCTAGAAGGCGAAGTTGGGGCCTTTTTTTCCCTTTTTTTTTTTCCCCTTTCTTTTTTTGGGTCCCATCTGCACTGAAGCTAAACAAACCCCCCTCCTCCCTCAAGAGTATTTCTAGAGAAAAAGTCAGGCTGCTTTTGATCAGCGCTGACCACACAGACAAATAAACAAACATGGCCATCCAGGCCGTTCCTGGCAGCACCCATACCAAAGAATTTCTCTCCTATCTGAAACTGGAGCTTTTATACAAGCTTGGATGCCACACAATGGAGCAGGGGGGAGGATTTCACCCAGGCTTCAGAATAAGGCGTAAGACAGGACAGAGCTCCACTGATGTCCCTGTACCCAGCAGCTCTCCCGAGCTGCCCACCTGCAGCGGCCGGAGAAGGGGCTGCCCTTTCCCAGTGGCCATGCGTGAGGGCAATGGGCCAAGGCAAGAGATGAATCTAAAGAATTTTATGAGACGGCAGATTAAACAAAAGTATTCCTTCTCCTTTTCTGCTCTCGGGGTGAGAGGTCAGGAGCGGGCTGGAGCAGTGGAGAAAGGCCACAACCGGAGATGAAAGGTGTTAGATAAAAGGAGGAATCCCCAGAGAAAGAACTTTTGTGCTGGGCATAACCGGACGGGGAAGGGCGCCGGGGATGTTTCTAGTAGCAGGAAACGCGTCCCCACTTCATGCTAAGCCAGGACGGCTGGGAGCCAAGGGCAGACAGTGCGTGTGAAGGAATGTGCCGGCAACTTCCAGGGGGGTCTCTCCCCCTCACCCTGCCTCCCCCTGTGTCAAGGAGGCCGCTGAAGACTACGTTGTGCAATCATGTTGGCAAGGCGGGGGCTGTATGTGTGGGCAGGGGAATAAACATGGATGGAAGGAAACTTCCTGGCAGCTAGTGGAGGAGTTGTGGGGGTGGCATGGATGCTGAAAACCCCTGAAACAAAAACTTCCTCAGCCTGCAGACATCTGATCCCCAATGGAATGGATTAAAACAAATAAATCTTTCCTGATCCCTCCCAAACCTCTGGTTTTCCTGATCTCTCCCAAACACTACCTTTGGTCTCTCTTTGATCTTGACTTGGTGTCTTCCCATCAGCGCTTACGCTCACATCTCCTTAAGTGGCTACCTCCCAAAAAACAAAGCAAAACCAAGCACGTTCTCAGCACACGAACCAAACTTCTGCCTTGAAAAGGATGCCCCAGACTATGAAGATCTAAGCAAAAATTTCTCCTTTACCCCTACCCATTTGCAGCCATCCTACTCACAGACACTGCCTAGGGATGGGGTTTTAGCCAAGGGGATAATGGTCAAGACCAGATACAGGCATCACTCCGAGAGCGGAGGACGTGGCGACAACCCCCAGGCCCTCCTGCAGAACAAAAACTTCATCATGTTTGTATACAAGGCTCCAGAACGAATTGCTGGAAGCCGGCCCTTGCCCGCAGCCTCAATCCTGCCTGCACCTACGCCACCAGGGCTGAAAGACAGGCAGAGCCTGCAGACAAATGTGTGCACACAGCAGGCTGTGCCAGCAGCTCCCTCACCATCTGGTGGGAGAGCACACCCAGCGTGTCATCAAACCTGCATAACTCGGGAACTTTCAGCCTCTTTTTAAGGACCTTTCTTCACATGCTCACACTCTGTTTGCCATTTTCCAGTCATCTCAGATTATCCTCTTGTAATCGCAGCTAATTCGATCTACTGGAAGGCTCGGAACAATTATAGGAGTTAAGCTAATAACTCTACTCTCTCCTCCTTAGGGTGGGTGCTACCAGAGCCTTGCCTGCATCTATTAAGATTTACACACTTTCTGACCACTGCAGAAACAACCTCACCCTCTTCAGCTTCTTCTCACCAGCACCCTCGAGCCACGCAGCCTTTGGGCTTGCAACACGTAGCCCTGCTTGGGAGCCAGCAGCCACCCTCCTTGGCCTGGGGCGTATCTGTGAGCACGCCACCGCCAAGGAGAGCACCGGAGGCCCTCATGCTCAGCTCGTGGAAGCTGCAAGTCATGTTTGTGGGCGCCAGCTGGGTGGACACGCCACCACAGCACAGGCAGAAAGATCTCCTTGGGAAAGAGGGGGAGGGAAAAAGCTGTTTCCACTTCCTTCTCCTTCCGGCACAACAGGCTGAGGGAACGGCAAGGAGCATCTCCTCTGGGCTCAACAAAATGACAGCTTGCTCAGGAGATGGTTCACACTTTGCTGGACAACTTGAGGAGCTTCCTGTGCTAGCCTCCGCTCTCAGAGCAGGGCTTCATGTGCAGAGGGGGAGCAGCTCCATCTGTTTGATATGCGAGTGAAAATTAAGTGCTTTCTTCCCCATAAGACAGCAGCAGGATGCCCTGACTCTGTAGACTGAGCTGCTGTTTACAAGGAGAGCCAACAGAGGTGAGCACAGTCATCAGAGGAGTTTTTGCCTTTCTTAAACTACCTAATCACTGACACAGGGGAAAAAAAATAAATCATGTAGACCAAAGCCGTGGCCTTCTCCAGTCACTCTGCTCCTCCCTGGAAACAAGGCAGCACAGGGAACACACCCAACAGGCATGTAAAATCCTAGTGTAAGCACCAAGCACTTGTCAAGAGCAGTATGTGTGCTCCTGTTGCTTATGCGTGTTCTCTGACCTGGCTTCTACCTGTCCAAAACAAATCCCACGTTATCTACTTGTGCTGCGGCTTAAGGACAGAACATTATCACCCAGCAAGAAATCTTGAACAAGGAAGGGGAAGAGAGGACGGGCTGGCTGCAGGAAGAACCATGTTCAAGAGCAGAGCAGACTGGGGCTTGTTACTTCATGTTCTGGCCCTGAGCCTGAGCAGCCCATGCACGCAGTAAAACGCTGCTGCAGGCTCCTCGAAGCCAGGCAAGCATTTACATTGACAGATGCCTGCAAGGGTTAGAGGACATCTTTCTGCAGAATTAGAGGTGGGGGGTGCTGAGCACAAGCAGCAGAGCTGGAGGAGAGACAAGCAGCGAAATCCACCTACTGATCATGTTCCTGATCCCTCAGGTCACTCCAGGCACTGGGCTTCCCCTGCCATGCAGGCACGCCTCTCCCCAGGGAGGGACCTTCTCTGCATCACCAGCAAAAGAAAGTCTGTGCTCTTCTGGCTCCTACCTCATACTCAATAGCAAGGTCCGTGTGATCATCAATGTCCACTTTGGCCATCAGCACCTTCCCCTCCTGCTTGGCCACCATCTTCTCTAACCTGGGGCCTAGGATCTTGCAGGGGCCACACCACCTGATGGAAAAAAAGGAGAGGGGACATTAGAGGAGGCAAGCACAGCAGCAGCTGTGGAAGGCTTGCTGGTACACCAGTGCCTCTACCACCAACGTTCCATTCGAGAGCCAGCCTGGATACACTATTCTTGAACCACAGCTTAGAACAAGCTCTCTCACACAGAAGTTGTCCAAGGGTTTTTTTTTCTGTGCGTGCGGCAGTGGTGGGAGCTGAGTGGAAGAAGAGGTCACCATTCAGCATTCACAGTACTTTTGATGTCATTTTGATCACACCGCAGTCTGCTCTGTCAGCCTTGGTGGTCCTCCTGCCCCCTCTTCTTGGCCGTTCATCCCTACCCTGCTTTGTGTCCTTGCTGGTGCGTACATGCAGAGCTGTGACCTTGCTGACCACAAAGCTGCCCTAGAGCAAGCATCGCTGCCGGGTGCAGGGGTCCCAGCCCACATTCAAATCCGTTTATGCCAATCATCAGACCATAGACTTCCCCTCTGCACTCATTGCAGGGTTTACAGAAATTCCCCTTCAGCTGCAAAACTCGCGGAGGCATCGCATCTGTTCAAAGACAGACCACCTATTCCAGACCCAGGTGCAGCAACAGCAGACTTTGCGAGGCCCTGTAGGCAGAAAACACCCCCTGCATCCTCTTACTGCACCAGCTAGGATGGCGTGAACCTACTCAGTTCATGGAAAACATGAGTTAAAGTTCCAAGTGCCTTTTTCTTTTAAAATTGAAGCTCTGATAAACTTTGTTCCTCCTCAGCCTCCCTCTGTATCATGTTCCAGGCTTTCAGTTATTTGTCCTCTCCTCCCTGGATGATCCCAATTAATGCTCATTTTGGTTTGTCAGTTTAATCTATTTAGAGCAGAAGTTTTGGGGCTGTTTCATACTCTGTTTGCCCAGACTCATCCACAACAGGCTCACATGACAGCACTGTGCGACTACCACGAAAGTATGTGAGAAAACAAAGAAAATCAGTATCGTTAATCCAGCAGATAACATCTAGGAATATTTTTACTGGCAAGAGGATGACAACGTTTTTATTGATGACAAATGCTGCAGTTGGTATCACGTGGCTGTCGTTAATACATAAAGGCAGTTGCTGGCAAAAGCCCTGCCTCAAGAGCACACAGCGTAAGAAAACTGGAAAGACACAATGTGACAGTGCAGGGGTATACCAAGTGCAGTGTTCTCCCATGGCTGTTAACATCACTTAGTGTTTTTAAGAGGACATTTAATCCACAAAGCTAAAAAAGGGAGATATCAGTGCTTTTTCTTGAGGTGTCTTTTGCAGGATGATGCAACACTGGGGCCAGGGTGACACCTAGGCACTTGGGAGGTGCAGCTATGTCACCGTGGGGAACACCTCCCTGGCACTTGTGTTTTACGCTCCTGCAGGGTGTAGCTACACTTACAGTGGTACAACCTGATGAGTGAAACCTCTATGGATTGCGCTGTAGGGGCAGAAGCACCTTTTAACACCAGGCACCCGGCAGGGCGGTCGGCAGCTCCGTGGCTTGGGAAGCCTTCAGGCACACTCCCATCCCCAGTGTGCCCAGAGTGCCACCGTGTCAGGAAAGCAGCAGGGACACACCTGCACATGTGACAGCAGAAAGGGGTGCAAGAGCTGTAGGGGGAAACTTACTGCGCGTGGAAGTCCACCACAACAGGTTTGGGGTTGTTCACCACCCGGTCCTGGAAGTCGCTGCCATCCTGCACGTTGAAGGTGCTCCTGCAGCCTGCTGAGGTGCTGAAGGTCCTGCCGGGAGGTGCTGCGGGGGCACGCAGTGCCAGGGGGCCCTGTGGGGGCAGCGGCCTGGGGGTGAGGGAGAGGAGCCGCCGGAGC
>NW_009258549.1:1836180-1842668 GCF_000687185.1 Egretta garzetta
CAGCAGTCCGGCAACCACAGGCCACGAGAGCCCTTCCCGGACCCGCCTTGGGGCTGGGGCAGAGCCGGGCGAAGCCCGCGGGAGGAAGCTCCTCTGTTCCCCGGGCCCTGTGGGGACGAGGCGGAGGCGGGGTGGGGGCTGCACAGAAACGACAGGGGAGGCCAAAGGGTTTTTTAGGTACCTGGAGGTACAGCCTCCCCCCACCCCACCTAGGGCACGGGAAGCAGAAGGGCGGAGGGGGAACCTTCTTCCAGGCGCCGGGAAACAGCTCCCGGGCCGAGGAAGGAGCCTGCAGGGAGGTGACAGACAAACGCAGGCGGCTGACAGAGGGACAGGCTCCCGGTCAGTGCCAGTGAGATCTCAAGGTGACTGGAGGGGAATAAAAGAAATAGAAGACCAAGCGTTTTAACAACATCGAAGTCCACCCGAAATGTTCTTGATGGGACAGTGCAACCAGGAGAAATGTCGGTCATGCTTGGTAAGAGACAGGGGCTGACCGTTGGGGCCGCTCGCTGCGGGAGAAGAGAACCGTGAAGGACAGCGGGAGCCGAACGCGGTGCAAGTCTCTGCCTCCCGGGCGCTCCAGGGAAGCTGTTCATCCTCGGTGGGGGGAAGACTCTCCTGCGGCGAGCGCTCTCTGGGAAATGATGATTTATCCCACCTGTACGGTCACGACAAAAAGACCGCCCCTCTCCTCTCAAGCTACGCAACCGCCCTAGCGCAAATGCAAAAAAACCACCACGACGTCTGCCCGGAGTACCGCTCGGAGCACCGCTTCGGGATTTGGCGCGCAAACAAATCATAGAATCATAGAATGTTTGGGGTTGGAAGGGACCCCTAGAGGTCATCTAGTCCAACCCCCCTGCAGGAGCAGGGACACCGCTAACCAGATCAGGTTGCTCAGAGCCCCGTCCAACCTGGCCTTGGATGTTTCCAGGGATGGGGCCTCCACCACCTCTCTGGGCAACCTGTTCCAGTGTTTCACCACCCTCACTGTAAAGAATTTCTTCCTTATATCCAGTCTAAACCTGCCCTGCTTCAGTTTAAAACCATTGCCCCTTGTCCTGTCACAGCTGGCCCTACTAAAAAGATTGTCCCCATCTTTCCTGTAGGCCCCCTTTAGGTACTGAAAGGCCGCAATCAGGTCTCCCCGCAGCCTTCTCTTCTCCAGGCTGAACAAGCCCAACTCCCTCAGCCTGTCCTCACAGGAGAGGTGCTCCAGCCCTCGGATCATTTTTGTGGCCCTCCTCTGGACCCGCTCCAACAGGTCCATGTCCTTCTTGTGCTGAGGGCTCCAGAGCTGGACGCAGTACTCCAGGTGAGGTCTCACCAGAGCAGAGTAGAGGGGCAGAATCACCTCCCTCGACCTGCTGGCCACGCTTCTCCCGATGCAGCCCAGAGTACGGTTGGCCTTCTGGGCTGCCAGCGCACATTGCCGGCTCATGTCCAGTATACATCCAGTATATATCAAATCTTCAAGTATACGCAGCGTACGGCCCGCAGAGACCAGAGAGCCCGCGCCGGGCTGCTGCGGGGCACGAGCAGGTCACCTTGGAAGAGAGAAGTGACATTTTAAGTTACCTGGGCGTTCCTGCACTCTCCGGATGTCGCTGCAGGTATTGGTCTGCGAGATAAACACAGACACCACCTTCAGGCAACTCTGCACCCTGCAAGGCTGACACGGCAGCCTCAGCGTCACTGGGTTTTGGCCCCTCGCTTATCCTTCAGAGCACGGTGGTCCTCTTTGCAACAGCAAGATCTGAGCAGGTCTTTGGCAACTCGTGATCAGTGGAAGGTGTGGGGACAGAAAAGGTGCGCGGGAAAGGGCAGAATCCTGCTGTGGATCTCTGTTATGGTATTGTCACGACAGCACCTGTGGGTTGCAACGTGGAGCGAAAGCTTAAAGCTCGTCCTTGGCATTAACGAGATGCTGCAGCGGATGAACCGGTATCGCGTGATCTCTCAGCAGCTGGTCCTGTGACCCCTCCCGGCTCTCGGGGAGTCTGTCGCCCAAAAAGTCCACGAGAGCATAATCCTCCAGCAGGCCGGCTTCTACCGCGTGGCGCCGGAGCCCCTCGCTCCCCACGAGCCCTTGCATTCTTGCATACCCCTGCCGACAGAAGGGAGGCAGCTTCTGACGGGTGAAGGCAAACAGGAAACAGGACTCTGCGGGGGGGAAAAGGATCAAAAGTCAGCCTCGGCAGAGGGTAACTCCCATAAGCTCTTGGGGACTCATTCAGAACAAAAGGCAGAGAGGACGAGGGAAGATGACTGGAATTTCCCACCCAGCGCCCTGCCCTGGGTGGCAGCAGAGTCACAGGCTCAATTCTGCAGAGCTCGGGGGATGCAGGGTGGGATCTCCAGTCTGCACTCTGAGAGGAAAAGGAGCTGGATTTCAGTTTGCAGCCCTCTGCCACCTTCTTTGTACCGTGGGATTGCTTCCCTCCGTGTGGCATGTGGGGGTCCTGCAGGAGGTTTCCCAGAGCAGTCTTCAGCCCAGGAAGGGAGGCAGCAGAGGCTCTCCAGCCCTCACATCCCAGGACTCCCATTTCCCCCGGGAAAGCAATCCCGTCATCAGTACACAAAGAGATCCGGTACCCAATGGCACAAAGGAACATTCGGATAATGGAGGAGGAAGGAAAGCTGCAGGCAGAAAAGGGACTGAACCAAACCTCTGTGCACCTTTCCCTAAATCTGTGTGCACCTGAGGCAGTCTCTTTCTGGCGATGAGCGAGAGCAAAGGCTATTTGGGAATGGACACACAGCGCCGGCACTTCTTACTGCCTGGGGAATGCATCAGAGAGGTGCGACTGATGGCGAGACCACAGCGAGGTCTCAGCTATTTGCAGAAGAGATTGCTCTTGTCGCGTGTCCCTCACATCCCCCCTCCTCCTCCCGCCACCTCAACCCTGTGCTCAAATTACCTGCAAAGAAATTGCGCAGGTCAGTGCTGAGGCAGTTCTCCAAAAACCGCCTCAGCGGCAGGATGTGAGCATTTGGGGCTGTCCAGTCTGTCAGAAAGTCCTCCACGATGTGATGGATGGCATCTGGGCGGGGGAGAGGCCAATCTGGGGGCCGAAGTCTCATCTCACGCTCTGCCAAGAGAACATTAAGGGAATCTCTCAGAATCAAAATGGCATTAAAAAGAGCTTGGGGAGTGGAAAGCAGCTATGACAGCTGTTCCAGCTTTTGTCCTGACCTTTTTAATCCCTACCTTGCTTTCATTTGCAATCCCCTCTGCTAGCTCTGCCCTCAACAGCCCGGCCACTGCACAGCTGCCCCGGGTCCCTGCCCGCAGTACTTCCTGTCATTTCGCTCCTGTTCCCCCTGGGCAGGGACTGCCAGACGGGCTGAGCTGCATTCAAGCTTTAACGCTGCTACCCGTCACGCTTCTTTCCATGCAAGGCCGGCCAGACCCTGACCTTAGGTTTCTGGAGACAAAGATTCCGCACGCTCATTTCCCAAGGAAATCTATTCTGAGCGCATTTGTTTGCTGGATATAACACCCATCTTCAAACCCCTGCCTTCGGCTGCCTCTACCACTGCGTGACCTCCAAGACCTGGGCCAGCCAGAGAGACCAGCTTTCTTTCAGTGGTCACACTGAACAGCCCAGCCTCATCTGCCAGGACTCTGCAAAATATCAGCCAAAGGAAAGCAACGTTCCTCTTTTTGGGAATGGGGCAGTTCCCAGCACACCTGTTTGTTCCTATTCTCAAATGTGAAGTCTCTGGTACAACAAAACCACCACCCCCCACCTCGTATTGGCCTGACCGATGGAAATTTCTTGCCAACTCCCAGCTTTTCCTTTAGCTCACACAGTGGTAGCTGGTGTCCCAGAGGATGGACCTGAAGGAGGTGGAGGAGAAGGGTGGGCAATGCCTTCGGGTACACCCCCTCGCTCCCCTTCTTTGGCTCTGAAGTATCTTCATCACTCTCCGTTTTGATCAGATCAGATAATTAGCAGGGAGAGGCAGGGAAGTTTACCTGTTGGGAGGGATTTGTAATAGTAAATAACAGGATGCAAAAAGTTGGACTGCCAAGCATGCTGTGCCTCTCCCACAGCTCGGTTGTAGTAGAAGACATCCTTGTCAGCCCCAGAGAAATTCCTCCCGTACTCCATGATGACGACAAACAGCCCATTGGGAGCCTTTCTCCCCG
Organism: Egretta garzetta; assembly: GCF_000687185.1. Taxonomy (NCBI): domain Eukaryota; kingdom Metazoa; phylum Chordata; class Aves; order Pelecaniformes; family Ardeidae; genus Egretta; species Egretta garzetta. The sequence continues at coordinate 1,840,340 of NW_009258549.1, forward strand.
TCTGCATTTCCAGCTCGGCCAGGACTCCAACTGGGTCCGTGGAATTGCAACCACAACCATTAAGACTTTTCCACCAGAGAAAAGTCAGCAGGGATCCAACAACCCCTCAGCTGGTCAAGGCTAAGGCCAAAGAGCCATTAGATAGTAATTATTTTTGGTCATTACAGATCTGGGCTGGACTTGATGAAGAGCTTATGAAGGCTGCAGATACTGTTAAAAGACTCCATTATTTTCCCAGATTATGGGATTCCTCTCTCCGTGAGCACTGCTCAAGGAAAGCTTTTTCCTGCAGACAGTAAAAAGGTACCACACCTCTGAGCCTAGAGGGATGGTCTGGACCGCTTCAGCCCCTTGAGAGAAGTAATCGGCAGAATTAGGCACAGTGGCACCAGTCGTGGCAGTGGCACAGGTTCTGAGGTGGCTGCTTATATGACGGTAACGTCATTAGGCAGCAACAGAGCAATTTGTGTGGTGGCACCATGGGAAGCAACGGTAAAGAAAAAGGGATGGAACGATGGAGTGCAGTGCTGGGAATAATTACTCACTCACTCACTCTCTCAGCAGTATGATGTCAGCCAGGACACTGAACATCTGGTAGAGGCCCGAGGCCTCGTTCACCCGTTTGATGATGGAATTGGTCAGCTGTGTAATAGGGTAGACTGTGGATGGCCAGGGGACACCATGGTGACGGTTTTCCAATAGGCGGTGGACGGCACGAGCTAAGACATTGAGAGAAACAGAGACAGCTTATTTAAAAATCCAAGCTGATGCTTTTAAGAAATTCGATCGCTCTGCTGCAGCGCACACAGATACTGGCAGGACACAATAAATAAGCTTTACAGCTCATCCGTGCTCAGGATCTCCCACCCCAATTGCTGGTAACTGCAGTGGAGATGCCCTCTGAAAGCTGATGTGATGCTAAGTGGTTGGTGAGGGGGCGGGGGGGTCCTCAGGGATATTTCATTACTTCTGAGCAGTCCTTTAATGATAAGGATGGGCACATACGCATAAAGATGGAAATTCTCTCTACTGCCCAAAGCCGCTGGGTTTTAACTCCACAGCACAGACCTCTCACCCACAGCCCGTCACGAGGCAGAGCATCTGGCAGGCAGAAATCTATTGTGTTACATAAATAAGAGACAATGGGCAAGAGAGACACAAGACAAAACAAAGACAGACAACCAAAAACTTCAGATACAACCCCAAGTCACTTCTCCTCCACTTCAGACAACGCAGCTGCAGCTTGGCTGTGTTTGTTGTTCCTACTGCCAGCACAAGACTAAGGGTGATCTCTTCCCACCAGTAAGCTATGAACTCTTCCTTCGAAGGGGGGAACAATTCCCACCTCTGCCCTTTCTCTACACCCCAGTACTCACTTGTATACCGGAATCCATGGATAAAGCCCCCAGCAGATTTCCTGAAGTCAACAGAATGACTAGCAGTGCCGAGAACAAAGAGCCCCCGAGTGCTTCTGGACTCGTAACTAGGTTTGATCTGAGGATACTTCTTTTTATTCCCTTTTCCTGGCATCATTCTAAGGGATCTGATGTGCAAAAGAGAAGAGCAGGCTTGTCAGGAAGGGCAGGGGTGGAAAAATAAAAGTGTTTCTGATAAGGCACACATTATATTACAGCCACTGCAAGACACCACTTCATGCCCCCGCTACCTTCAGTGGGATTTACTACTTTCCCAAGAGCATAAAGTCAACAAGGATCTTCCAGAAGACAAAGGTGCTCATCTCAAGGTAGCTCTGGACAAGATCAAATTCCAGCCTGAGCCACTGACAGTGAATTTTGGCAGACAGTGAAGTTAACAGTATCATTTTCAACTGCAGGATGTTCTAGGAGACAAACCAAGGTGGAGTGAAGGCTGCATCCTCAGGGAAGAAAAGCAGACAAAACCTTTCTGTAGCAGTCTGTACCTGTATCATCCTCATTAAAAAAAAAACAAAAAAAAACCCAAACCCAACCCAAAACACAAAACATTGCTAGCCTTCTCCATGTGATCTGGCAGGTCAGGATGATAAGCTCTGAAGGCACAAGATTTTTCTGTCACCCAGGTTGCAACACTGCCATTTGGTCAGCCCTTTAGCCTGTCAATCAGAGGGCAACAGCACACACATTCCCACTGGGACACGGCCATCACTGCAGGGTAAACAAAGAACTGTGCAGCACCAGGTAGCTCAGAGCATGTGGACGCCTGAGCAATGCTGCCAGGAGAGGACCTGCCCTTCCCTTCTCCCCCTAATTAGGCCCTTCATAGTCTCTCTCTCCTAACTACCTGCTTCACTACAGATCATGGTTCTCCCTCACCTGTTGTAGATAGAGAA
>NW_009258549.1:1851760-1856570 GCF_000687185.1 Egretta garzetta
AGCGGTTTAATAGGGTAGACTGTGGATGGCCAGGGGACACCATGGTGACGGTTTTCCAATAGGCGGTGGACGGCACGAGCTAAGACATTGAGAGAAACAGAGACAGCTTATTTAAAAATCCAAGCTGATGCTTTTAAGAAATTCGATCGCTCTGCTGCAGCGCACACAGATACTGGCAGGACACAATAAATAAGCTTTACAGCTCATCCGTGCTCAGGATCTCCCACCCCAATTGCTGGTAACTGCAGTGGAGATGCCCTCTGAAAGCTGATGTGATGCTAAGTGGTTGGTGAGGGGGCGGGGGGGTCCTCAGGGATATTTCATTACTTCTGAGCAGTCCTTTAATGATAAGGATGGGCACATACGCATAAAGATGGAAATTCTCTCTACTGCCCAAAGCCGCTGGGTTTTAACTCCACAGCACAGACCTCTCACCCACAGCCTGTCACGAGGCAGAGCATCTGGCAGGCAGAAATCTATTGTGTTACATAAATAAGAGACAATGGGCAAGAGAGACACAAGACAAAACAAAGACAGACAACCAAAAACTTCAGATACAACCCCAAGTCACTTCTCCTCCACTTCAGACAACGCAGCTGCAGCTTGGCTGTGTTTGTTGTTCCTACTGCCAGCACAAGACTAAGGGTGATCTCTTCCCACCAGTAAGCTATGAACTCTTCCTTCGAAGGGGGGAACAATTCCCACCTCTGCCCTTTCTCTACACCCCAGTACTCACTTGTATACCGGAATCCATGGATAAAGCCCCCAGCAGATTTCCTGAAGTCAACAGAATGACTAGCAGTGCCGAGAACAAAGAGCCCCCGAGTGCTTCTGGACTCGTAACTAGGTTTGATCTGAGGATACTTCTTTTTATTCCCTTTTCCTGGCATCATTCTAAGGGATCTGATGTGCAAAAGAGAAGAGCAGGCTTGTCAGGAAGGGCAGGGGTGGAAAAATAAAAGTGTTTCTGATAAGGCACACATTATATTGCAGCCACTGCAAGACACCACTTCATGCCCCCGCTACCTTCAGTGGGATCTACTACTTTCCCAAGAGCATAAAGTCAACAAGGATCTTCCAGAAGACAAAGGTGCTCATCTCAAGGTAGCTCTGGACAAGATCAAATTCCAGCCTGAGCCACTGACAGTGAATTTTGGCAGACAGTGAAGTTAACAGTATCATTTTCAACTGCAGGATGTTCTAGGAGACAAACCAAGGTGGAGTGAAGGCGGCATCCTCAGGGAAGAAAAGCAGACAAAACCTTTCTGTAGCAGTCTGTACCTGTATCATCCTCATTAAAAAAAAAAAAAAAACAAACCCAAACCCAACCCAAAACACAAAACATCGCTATCCTTCTCCATGTGATCTGGCAGGTCAGGATGATACAAAAAAAAACCCAAACCCAACCCAAAACACAAAACATTGCTAGCCTTCTCCATGTGATCTGGCAGGTCAGGATGATAAGCTCTGAAGGCACAAGATTTTTCTGTCACCCAGGTTGCAACACTGCCATTTGGTCAGCCCTTTAGCCTGTCAATCAGAGGGCAACAGCACACACATTCCCACTGGGACACGGCCATCACTGCAGGGTAAACAAAGAACTGTGCAGCACCAGGTAGCTCAGAGCATGTGGACGCCTGAGCAATGCTGCCAGGAGAGGACCTGCCCTTCCCTTCTCCCCCTAATTAGGCCCTTCATAGTCTCTCTCTCCTAACTACCTGCTTCACTACAGATCATGGTTCTCCCTCACCTGTTGTAGATAGAGAAGTCAAACTTCCAGCCCAGGCAGCGGATCACACGATCGTAAGGTGCGCGGGTGGCAAAATTGTCCAGTTCGTCCTGCGGGAGGGTGATGGAGTCAATGCCTGCACTGGTGTTCCTGTTATCTAGGTAGAACCGGAGTGTGATGTGCAGCTTCCCTTTCTTGTCCTTGATGATAGCCAGATCTTCCAGGTCACCCTCCAGAAGCCCATCCAGAGATTTCAGCTGGTAGGTGTCCAGCAGGCCATTGTTAATTGCTCTACAAAAAGAAGGAGAATGTAAGAAGGGCTAAAATAAGGGGAGGAGAGGTGGGATCCACCTCTTAGTCAGCTGCTGAAAATGGGACATCATTTCCGGGCATCCCACACTCCCCTTCAGTGCAATGGTTATCCCCAGAGCCTCAGGGCTCACGGGAGCAGCACAGGTAACACAGCCTCATTGCCCTTGCAGGATGTAGTCAACCTCTCGGCTCTCCTCCTTGACTGCAAGGGAACAAATCGGGACCACTATTTAATGATACAGTTTCCAAGGGGACATTTTCACACAGATCCCTAAGAGCTCTCATCAAGCTCCTGCGTTCAGCAACTGCAACCTAGACTGCTTTAAACGAAGAGAGAAGGCCCCTTCTTTCCTCTGCGACCCCCAGGACCACAGCACCTCCTGTGACAGTCCAGCTGGAGAATCAAGTGATTCTCCTTGTTCGTACTTCAGCTGCATTAGAAAGAGGAAGAGGAATGGTTTCCTACCTCAGATCCCCGACATAGTGGGTGGCCCATGAGAGGCGCACGCGGGACCGGCTCACCATGTGGATGAAATTCGTGACGCCCAGGATGTTCTCTGCCGTCTCAAAGGCTGAGTTCCCTCGGCCCAAGATCAACACGGTTTGGCCAGCAAAATCCTCTGGGTTGATGGACACAGTCTCGTAACCCTCGACGTATTCTGAGCCAGGAAAGTTAACCACGTTGGGGACCCACGTCCCAGTGGCAACCAACAAAGAGCTGCAAAAACAGGGATAGCACTAGGGAATGCAGGACTCCACCTCAGCGCTCCTTCCTCCTCCCGCTGTGGAAGATGGCTGTGATGTCCCCCCTCCAGCCACTCTGGATCAGCTGCACAGGTCATGGTTTCAAGGGAAACCTCTCCCCAGCTTCACCTAATGACCTGCTCCTCTCTTCCCTATCCTCAGGCCAACAAAGATGACTAGGAAGGTCGTTGGATATAGCAAAAGTCAGTGTGGGTGCTGTACCACGTATACATCTCCCTCTGTTCGTGAATATGCAAGTTCTACTCATACATACTCACCGACAATATATATAATAATAAAGTTTCACAGGTTGATTATATGTTGCATAAAGAATTACTTTGATTTAAAATTTGTGTTGCCTCTTAGTGCAGTAGAACAAAAGTAATTTTTCAGAGGGATAGAAAATGGTATCAGTATTTTAAAATATAACTCCTCGTCATAAAAACACGTTAGCAACATCGCTAATTGTGAACACTGGAAGTACAGTAATCTTTCTATACCTCTCTGTAAGAACTTCTGCTTGAACCTTAGGGATATTTTTGCGACTTAGACAGAAACACCAGGCAGCTGAGGCTAGCAGCACTGCCGTCCCAGCCTTGCTCATGCAGCTCCTGAGAGCAACTCACTCGTGGTGCGTGGGTGTCCGGGATTGCCTTCTGTCCCCTCCGAGCTTGCCAGCCAGCGCACCTGCAAGTGACAGCCAGTGCGACCTGCTGTCGTAGAGCTGAGATTCTCAGGAGAGGTGAGAAATATACTCCACTCCCCACGTTCAAACGAGTAACTTCCAGACAGTTTTTAGGAATGCAGCTCAGTGGAGGTACGAGATACACAGGCGTGAGTATGGGAAGGGGAATTTAGGGACCAACAACCTTGAGGGTTATTTCTCGCAGTTGGCTCCCTCTACTGCAACAGCCCCAGTTTCCTCTGGTTCCCTCCTGCCGGCTCTGTACTAACCCAGGGCTTCCGTTGGCTGGGACATACTTTTAAATATTGATTCTTCTAAGCATCTGTGGGTTACTGGAGGTGAGGTGTCGCTGCACTGACTCACCCGAGTTTGTCACAAAGGCAGAAGCGGCTACAAGTATGACTGAGTTGTTTCTTTCACAGAGAGCAATTATCTAGTGACAATAGTGATTTTGAGCTTACGTATCAAGCACGGAAACTGCAGCAATGGCAATCACAGCCAGTTTGTGTCCGCCCTGCCAGCTTCTCAGCTGTCCGAGGCATAACGTTGCTTGTGAAAGGCAATGCCTTCCTTAGAGCAGTTATTCCACTCACCCCACTGATCCCTGCAGAAAGTTTTTCCCCGTGATGGTGGTCAAGCCCTGGTGATGGTGGTCAAGTTTCTGAGAGACTGTGAAACCTCCATCCTTGGAGATACTTGTGCCTCAACTAGGTAAGGCTCTGAGCAACTTGATGTCACTGGACCTGCTTTGGGGCAGGGGGCTTGGACGAAAGGACCTTCATGGGTCTCTTCCAACCTATTTTTTTCTATGATTTTATGACTTCAAAGATGCCCGTGAAGAGTGGTGTGGCTAGCCACGGGTTTGCCCATTACCTGCACTTGTAGTTCTGCCTGTCCTGGTCAGTCAGGAGGAAGTAGTGGCCGTTCCAGGCCTGCCCATCCCTCTCCAGCGTCACATGGATGATGGCCGTGTTGTACTGAACCTGCAGCTTCAGCAGGGAAGCAAAGTCCTCCAGGTAATGGACCATCGCGTCTGCATCAGGGAAGAAGTCGTGGGAGTAGTGTTGGAAAAGCAGCCGGCGGTCGTGGCTGAGGAGAGAGTTCCAGTCGTGGCGGAGGTTGAACTCGCTGTTGGATTTGCCTGTGTACCGCTTGTTGATGCTGATGAGCTTGCGGTGGCGAGGGTAGAGGGCAAAGAAGCTGCCGGGAGCATGGCTCCGCTCGAAGACGATGTAGTCCCGGCCAGCTTGCTGGAGGAAATAGGCCACCTGCAAGCCCGAGGGGCCGGCCCCGATGACGCAGTAGTCGTGGTAGAGGAAAGCGGTGCTGCTGGCCGCACA
>NW_009258549.1:1857756-1861497 GCF_000687185.1 Egretta garzetta
ATTACACACTTTACCTTCCTGAGCAAGTAACACAGGGACATAAGATTTCCATAGTAAGAAACAGAGGAGCCACGCTAAGTTTACAGAAAAAAACCCTGCTGGAAGGTATTTTTCAGATCACAGAAGCAAGAGTTGTGGGTCAAATGGTTCTCCCCGTTGTTGACAGAGCACGCTTTGGGGATCACAGATGGTTTTAGGCAGCAAAGCCAAGACATCAGTCGTCACTGTGGCACCACTGCTCCTCCAAAAGTTCCAGACTGACCCCGCCAGCTACTGCTCAGCTTCAATGTTTGCTTTATAAAAAGCCTTCACTAAGTTACCCCCATGGGGCTGGGTCACCGCACGTTTTAAACGTGTCCTCTTAAAGTGGTTCCCATTTCTAAAACCCTAGTGAAAAAAAAAAAATCCCAGTGCCAAAAGAAATCGGCACACCCCCCTGGCCCAGGTCCTGGGGCTGCTGCACAAAGGGCTCCCTGGCAAGCTCTGCTTCCCCACGGGGTGCTCTGGACCTGGGTCTTCCCCGTCCCCCCCAGGCCAGGATCAGTCCTCACGTGGTGCCTGCACAGGGGCACGCCACCTGCATTTCCAACTCTCAGCTCTTTTTGCTTCCAGTTGAGTACTTCCCAGTGCCACTCACGCACACCTTTTCCACCGCCGAGTCCCATCCTTGGGACCATTCTCCAGCCTTGCTCCTCTCACATCACTGCACCTTTAGATCTGGTCTTTATCAGAGGTCACCCCTTTTCATCCAAACCAGGGGATCACTTCAAAGCATAAATCACCAAGCTATGCTACGAACCTTCCTCTTCCTCTTCTTCCTCCTCATCCTCCTCATCTTCATCAGAGCTGAAGGTGCCATCAGGCAAGCTGTAGATCCGGATCACCTGCTTGTTGGGGTCTTTGAGGATGAGGTACTTCCCCTCATCCAGCTTCATGCAGATGTCGATGACGCACCGCAGGATGCCCCAGGCGTTCTCTATGCTCAGGTTGATCTGGCTGGCAAACTCATTTGGCTTGAACTGCTGCGTGCCCAGGATCACGTGGCGGGCAGAGTCCTTCACGTGGTAACGGGATACGTACCTGGCCAGGGGGCAAGAAGAAACCGGAGGGGTATCAGGAGATTAAGCCCAAGCAGCAGAATGACACCAAGAAAAGCACCACGACCAGTTTGGTTTTGTTCTCTGGGCTGAAAAATCCTAATACTCCAACACTGAAAGCTAAGAGGATCTCCTGGCTATGAGCTGTCAACCAGCAACATACCACTACCCCACATCAGATGGGATGGTACGAAAGACAGAGAAGAATCGGTCCCACAAATAAAAATTAAGCAACAGCATCATCACCAGGGAGGCTGGACTTAAACCAGATGCGAATGCCTTGGTCCCACATCCGAGGACGGAACCCAGCATTGCAGAACCAGCAGAACCGAGTTAGCAAACGCCTCTTGTTCATTATCCACAGCAAGACGTATATATATTTTGTATATAAATACATAAAATTATATATATATTTATATATAATCAACCATATCATCTGCTGTGAAAGCTGCCAGCGGAGGTCCCAGCTAGGGGACCCACCAGCTCTGTGCTGGTGCTGTGCAAAGGAATGACAGGAAAAGCAGTCTGACCAGGGTGCCTGGGAAACTGGATGCCTGGAAGCCGCGGGGCACAGACTCAACTGATTTTAAACTGACAGTTTGCAATGGGCTGTGGCAATACCCACCTCCCCACACCCAATTTCTCATTACCGGGGCACTGAGAATCTCAGCCCAATTCCTGACTGGTAGCATGGTCGCTGCATTTCCCTTTTTGGTAATCTTGGCAAACAGGCCGAGAGCCGCAGAGGCCGCCTGCCTGTCATGCACGTGAGGTCTCACAGGGTCAGTCACACATCAGCCGGAAGCTGAGGGGAGGCAGTTCAGGCCAAGGCTGGTGCACTCACCACAAGCTTTCCCCTCTTGGTCACTCAAAATGCAGGGCAATTTTATGATTACTCATTCTGCATTGACATACACTGGGTTAATTCACACCACCTGCGAGGCATTTGGTGTGAAAACCCCATCTTACCCGAGTTTAAGATATTCTGATCCAGCCAGCAGTGCGCAACACGTCCAGCGGGCTAATTTGTAGCTGTTGTTTTTCAGCTCTGTGGCAATCACGGCTCCCCTCTGCGAGTCGAGCTTCTGGCGCCAGTCTACGCCGTTGCAATACTGAGAGGAGAATCACAACTAGGGTCAATCTAATGAGCCAGCAGCAGCCCTCTCTTCAGCCATCCTGACAACACGTAGGGAAGTTTCTTCTGTCTACCTTAACGATACCATGAGGGAACGCAAACAACAGCCTACAGGGGAAAGCCCTCACACCGAAAAGGGAGGAAAGTGAACAGCAGGGATTGGCCAACATTTGTAGCACAGGTTAGGAAGGGAAGTTTGCAAGGGAAGCATCCCCAAGGGAAGCAAGGGAACAGACTGGCTACTGTGCCAAACACCTGGGGACAAGAGGGTTCAAACCAGCTACCTCACATCTGGGGGAGAATCCCATCAGCACTGCTTGTCCACCAAAGCTATGGGCCTTTGGTGGAACGTAACCACCCAGGGGACACCGCCAGATGCTTGTCACATCTTGCCTGCTGTACCTGGCGTGTCAGGCAGCAGTGAAGCAGTTAGAGCTAGCTTTGGGATCTCATTCTTCCTCACCCTGGAATCCCACTCGTTCAGCGTTTTGATGTTGATGAAAGACACTTCTCCGTTTGCTCCTGTCATCACACCATCATGTTCACAGCGGACAATGAGATCTATATCATCTCCCAGCTTCCACCTTCGGTATCTGCCAAGAAACAACCCAGCTGGTTATTTCGGACCCTTGCTCTCTTCCAGATCCAAACAAGCACTCAACAAAATCCTTTCCTCTATCTGTTGGCTGTGAGGACGTCCAGAAATCCCCCTCATGATAAAGCTTCCATCAGTAACACTCCTGACACATTTTGCCTCCATATCACAGTGACATCCTGCCCCCTTGCCAAACCCGGGCATCAGAGAGAGATTAACACACCTGTATGCAACAGAAGCTACTTCGTTTTTATCCATGTCATCCTCCACAAAGGGGTTTGGGTTGGGAAACTTGTATTTCTCCTTTCCCTGCAGAAGAAAACAGAAGGGTGGGTTAGGAAAAGAAAACTGAAGAAGGTCTCCCCTGCTGGATAAATATTCTCTTACAGCAACAGTAGCAACAATAGTATTTCCCTTATATAGAAAAACACTAAAATATTAAGACAGCTGATGAGAAGCTGTATCTTTGTATCTGCTGGCACTTCAGCTTCACTAAGTGTACTCAGAAGCCTGCCTGCTTCACCAGTGGGAGTGCGATTTCTTCTTTGTGGAATAAAGACAAAAATCCTTCTACGGCAAAGTCACACTGCTCACCAGAAGTAATCCCACCTCGACCCTAATACCCAGCACTGCTCAACCTTACCATCCTCAGACACTGCTGGGAGAAGTTATGGTTGATGTAGGTAGCTTCCATGGCAAGGTTGCGCGGAGAATTAAAGGAGTTGCCCTCTTCCTGTGGAGGTTCATTGGCTGTTTCACTCACTGTCAGGAGGTCTGGGAGGAAAACCAGATACAAGTGGTTACACTCAGGGGAGTGACAATGTGAGCTTCAGTGAGTCTCTAGCCCCACATTGGAACAGATCAATATTAAAGTTACCCCCACAGTTAGCACAGTAATCAGGTGTCTCAAACTG
>NW_009258549.1:1861653-1864934 GCF_000687185.1 Egretta garzetta
TCAAATCCCTAAAGAAAACCAGACTCTCCAGCTACCATAACAGCAATTTCTTTCAGGCCTTTTCCTCACCAAAATCAGAATTGTCCCTCTTGTCAAAGAAAAGCTTGGATCCAACTCTCTGGACAATGATGTCCCAGGAATAGACAGAGCGAGTGCAGCTCATCAGTGTGGCCAGGATGGCATCTGTGGCAAACACATTCCCTTGGGTCTTTGCCAGCTACGGGTACAGGAGGAGAAGAAAAGTGTGTTTCAGCAACACAGACACCCCTTTCCCTTCCCCAGCCAAGAGCAAAAGCGTTAGCAAACCAGATCATGAATTTCTTCTCCCACGCTGAGGAAGCTAAACTGGTAGGTACGTCACCAACTGCCAGAGAAAGTGTGAGGTACTACCCAGCAATCCAGGCCCACCCTCACTCAGACAAGGAACAAGTAGGAAACCACTACAAAATGTGAGTTCTGTTGGGAAAAGGTATGGCTTTTTATTGCTGGTTGGGTCAGAGAGAGAAGTCTCTGAGCCTTCTGCATCTCCAAAAGCGGAAACTTCCAGAACCAGGTCTCTGACACGGAATTTTCTTGCCCAACATAGCTCAAGTACTGGTCTGCTTGCCTTTCCAGAATTACAGCTTTTCCTTGGCCAGTATTCCTAGGTTTGCATTGATCTAGCTCTGCCTTGGACCTAAAAAAATAACAATGCCAGCTAATGCTTCTTTTCCTTTGCAAGCTTAGGGATCTACAAGTTTTCTGCTTTAACTTTGGTCTGATGGCGACAGCTGGTCTCTAACAACAGCACACACCAAGAAACACTCTATTGGGTTTTACAAACCCATAACCATACCTTTCGGATAACTGGGTCATCAGTAGTAGTGACGGTATGGAAGATGCGCTTAATGCTCCTCAGTAGCTTCTCATTCCTGGTTGTAATGCGGTCGAAGGCTTTGTCGTAGTATTCTAGGGCTCCACAGCACTCTCTGCAGAGGTAAGAGGACCATTTTGATAAGGCCCCTACAGATAACACCACCCACGAACCACACTGGGACTGAGGGGCTTGTCGGATGTTCCATTACCTCCCCCCACTTTGGGTACCTCAAGGAGAACACTGGGACCAGGCCAGCAGACCCTTGCCCTCCTGCTTTCCAAAAATCCAGCCAGTTGCAGAAGCAGGCACATAGCTACTTCAGGAACTCACATGTCCTGTGGCTCCGACACCTCCAGGTAGCGCATCTTCATCAGCCGAGGGAAATCCATCTCTTCTTTCACCTCCCAGTCACTGCGAACTTCAACAGAGGAGTCACGAGGCTTCTGCTGTGCAGCCAGAGGCAGGACAGAGAGAGACAGAAACAGAGACGCAGCCTATCAGGATTTGTTCAAGAGGAGCTGCTCCGTCAGCGCAGCCAGAGAAACCAAACCAACACAAGGGGCAGAAAGCTTGCCAGTTTACCTGTGATTTTTGGTCCCATTTCTGCCTCACCCCAAACTGCTTCTGAAACTTCTTTTGTAGGCGCAAACGATCTCTAAGAAGACAGACAGGAAAGCCATGAAGAGGAGCTCTTGATCCCTACGTGCCACAACCATTCCTATGCTTCCAAATTACCACCAGCAGAGCAACGCTTTTAGGCACCGAGCCACCTGAAACATTTGCTGAGCTGTCTGTTGATCAAGATGCCCGAGGCCTGTGGTTTACTCTGAGTAGCTCTTCAAATCCCTTCATCTCCGAAGACTGTGACACAGTATTCAGAAAGGGTACACTGCGCTTTAAAACACCCTGTTTACTTTCTAAACATGATTCAAAAATACTTCTAAATTCTTTGATAGCCTTTAACTACAAGCAGAACATCAGACTTGAAATATCCTGAAGTTCTTCTTTGCTGACTGTTCACTCTAGTGGGTTCTGTTACAGTAATTGAACAAATTTATCAACAGTATGTTCACAGGCTCCAACCCAAGTACGGTACGCTCGGATCTGCAGCCTCACCTCTCCTTCTGCTTGGCACTCTTTGGCAGCGTCTGCATGCTGAACTGCAGCATGTTCCGACGGTCCTTGTCTCTCCGAAGGTTCCTCTGCAGAAATGAAGGAAAGAGGGGAAAAAAAAAAAAAAAAAAGAACACTTTATTTGTAAAATAATTCCATGCTGCTAAAGCTCTCCTTTGAGCCTGTTCCTGAAAACACACGTTACCTGTGCAAATCGCATACGATTCCTCTGGTACGCCGTTTTCTGCGTTCGTGCTGTATCCACCAGCTGGAAGCTGGTCTCATCCTCCTCGTGGAAATATGCATATTGACTTCCACCACCAAACTGTGACGAGTACTTGTCTGGAAATACAGTAATGCATCTCAACACCAAGCTTCTAGGAAAAAAAAAAAAACCCCAACACTTTGACTCTTTCTCCCCCAGAATTCCCCCCAACAGCCTTCACCTAAGTCTGACGTACAAATTGTGACTCCTGCTTTATGCCAGCATGTTTCCTTCCCCCCTCCAAGCCTCCCTGAGAAGCCCCAGCCATGAGGGAGTACAAAAATCAGGAGTAAGCCCTAAGGACAGGGAGAGCCCCACAGAGTTCTCCAAAGGGTGAGGCACACTCCCTAATTTAAGAAGCCTCTCTTGCTGAGGCGCGCAGGTAACCACCACAGAGAGGGTGACACACGACAGCAGGAACGACGCTCGACGAAAACTTTGTAGGAAATAAACCACAGGAGCAGCCACCAGACAACACGTACTTGTGTATCTTTTATCCTGGTACGTGGCTCCTGTCCAATCGGCCACCTAAGGACAAGCACAAACAGCCAAAGTGAGTGACTATTAACCTGGCAGTTCCCCCCCACCTCTGACTTTATATATGCAGGACTTCAAGCAGCAGAAGCAGGTACTGTTGTACGCTCTAGAACTAATCCTTTCAACTCCCACCTCCGCTTGCCAGCTGCGCTAACTGTTCAGGGCTGTGCTAAGTGTGAGGCTGCACTCCAAACAGTGGCAGAAGAGCAGTCATGGTAGGAAGACATGAATACCGGTGGCAGCATGCGGAGGTGGGATGCCAGAAGGCACAGAGGGCTTGTTCAGCAGCAGCCCCACGCGCTCGTGGGACGACGGAGGTACCTTTCCCAGGCGGTCTCCTTTACTGAAGGGCTGGTAGGGCATGTCCCTGAACTGCTCGGGCACTGCACATGGGCCCCAGCCAGAGGGGTTGTCCTGGATCACGGGTGTCACAAACTTCGCCATTTTTTACACTTCTAGAACGGAGAAAAAGAAAAAAAAAAAAACAAACACAACAAGAAAACACAAACC
>NW_009258549.1:1866319-1874379 GCF_000687185.1 Egretta garzetta
CTTTATCCTCACGACCACCAGAAAGATACCAGGATGTGCCACGTAGACCCGGGACTACTAAACTATAAGAAGGGACTCTGGTGGGGGTGAGGTGCGCGCCGTTGGTGGAGCAGGAGACTCCCCGGCCGCCCAGCGCTGTTTTGCCTGCTTGATTGCTTGCTTGAATAAATTCGGTCTTGATAAATATAATCGGCCTCAAACGCTTATTACACTGGGGATGGGTTTGGTCTAACTGACTCGCCTGATAGCAGCGGGATGGGATGAGTTGTGTAGCAAACTTCCTCCTCCTGTTTATGCTTTAATCTTATGAAGACAACTTGAGCTCTGTGACCACACAAGGGACTGCCCAATCTCAAGATTTTTTTTTTCCTCTGGAAGAACTTGGATTCAAATTATCTGGCCTAAAATCATAGACTCGTTTAGGTTGGAAAAGACCTTTGAGATCTTCAAGTCCAACTGTCATGTATTGGAAGGATACTGATCCTCAGTTTGTCAAACGAAGACTTCAATTACTAGCACGCAGTCACCTGTCTGATTGTGCCAGGGTGTTCTACAGACATAAAATGGAATTATTGTGAAGCCTGGTAGGTAAATTCCCAATTTCACAGATAAAAATGGAGGTAGAAGTTGAGAGATTTATGACTTTGATAGAGAACACACAGAGCTCTGGACAAGACGTCTATCAATAAAGCCACATGCCAGGACAGGAAATATGACTTAATGCTGTGCCTGTTAATTTTCTCACACACGCAGCCTCTTGAAATAAAAATATGTTCCACACTACACAATATTTTTGTAGAAAAGCACATACTTATCAGGTAGTAGTTGTATGATCATTCAGCGGTAAGGATGTGTGAAGAATGGGAATTGTAGTTGCCCTTGGTGTGTTCACAGTGTGATGTTCAAGGTTTTGCATTGTCCCTGGTGGCTTTCCTTGACCTGCTGGAGGGGAGACCTAGGGCTGGAAGTTAGGATCCAGCCCTGCGGCCTCTCTAGGAGACCATAAGCCAGTCATTCAACACAATGTGTGCCTTGGGTCCCCATCCCTGTAGGTGGGATAGTATTTCTTCTCAGGGAGTGAGGGCAACAAATGATTAAATCTCAAATGTTCACATGCCAGAGTGATTGAAATTTTCTCTACCCCTAAAAAGAGCTGGATCCAATTTACAGATCTCTTCAGCTCACAGGCTAAAATCTAACTCTTTAGAGAATTTTAAGGGGTATCTTCTAACTAAGAAGAGTCTAGATGAGTATTTGCCAGACAGAGGTGTGCATTTTATCCTTTATTTACCACTTCTAATTCCTCCTTGAGAAAGAACTGAAGCCACAGCAGTTTCTGCTGTGCCAAGACACCCTGCCATTAATCAGAAGTGGGATTATTAAAGCACTTTTCCCCGCTAGCGAAAAAATCCACTTATAGAAATACAGTTTATAAAATACAATTTGTAACTGTCTCACCTAAACAGCCTTTTT
This sequence comes from Egretta garzetta, assembly GCF_000687185.1. Lineage (NCBI taxonomy): Eukaryota > Metazoa > Chordata > Aves > Pelecaniformes > Ardeidae > Egretta > Egretta garzetta. Next base: position 1,867,793 of record NW_009258549.1, read on the forward strand.
AGAGACAAACATCATTAGTGCTGGAACCACCTCGCTGGTCGCTGGTGGTGGCTCGGTGCGATCCCAGCTCCAGGTGACTTCTGCAGTGCCTGTCCCTCGCCCTCCCCGGGTGGGGCAATGAGCTGAACGGGCTCAGAGGGGCTGACGGGTGGAAGCAGTTGCTGTGCTCATGTCCTGCTTAGGAGATGGCCATAAAAGCAGCAAGGAATCCTGAAGAGAAAACTGGACTAAGGAATGAATTAAGAGAAGCAAGAATAAACAGACTGGTAGACCGAAAGCCTGTCCTTCCCATGGCTTCCTCTTCGCTCCCGAGCCTGCCAGAGGTGCTTGAAAGAGGATGTAACGCTGCTGCTGTCTCCCAGAGATGACAGATCATGTGTAGTTTGGGCTTAGCCCATCAGACTACTTTTTCTGGGGACAGAGTTGGGTATAGGCATGGGTTGGAGGAGAGAGCATGCATAGGGAGTGCCCAGTGCGGGGTAGATCCTCCACTGGGCACACCCGTAACCTTCCAGTTTCTTATCAAGGGGAAGGAAGGTTCTAAGAAAAAAAAAAACCAGTCTTGAAGAGATTTGTTGCAACACTTAGGTCAAATTTACTAAAAGAGCTGAGGAGGCAGTTCTGTTTCACTTCCCGCTCCTCGCCAGGCACTGCACCTCCCATCGCCTGTGCCGTGCTGCGGCTGGGGCCCCGCAGCTGCGCACGCCTCTCGTCCTGTCTTGCTGACCCTGCTGCCGCAAAGGGTTCGCCACCCGGCCTCCCATGAAAAGCACGCAAGATACGTCGTTTCCGGGAAAAGTACTCAAAATACACTTGCTTGCAATCATTTGCTCCTCGATCCATAATTTCAGTTCATCAGCTAATTAATCGCTTAATCAGTTAATAAGGCTAATCACTCTTCCCTGGAAGGTGCTCACAAGAAGAGCCAGGATAAATTGCTCCCATCTGGTTTTCCGTTCCTGTCTCCCACTTCTCCGTTTTTGGGCTCTGGGCTGGTGTTAGCAGATCCACTCCAGCACCGTGGCTGTTCCAGTCCAAAACCTTCACCGCCATCAGCCTCCACCTCAGCTTGGGGCTTGCTGGAGAGCTGTGAGCTCCGCAAGCTGGCTCTGCATTGAGCAGCAGCGTCCTCCTGCTGAGCGAGGACAACACACAGTGTTACCAGAGGTTTGCCAGGTTTTAATGAAGGAGAGCAAGTTCAAGCACCCAACCCGTTAAGGGGCCTTTTCTAGAAAATCGATCACCTCTGCCTTGACTGAAGATGCCTTGGAAAGCCTTAAGACAGGGCTTGCTTGCCAGCTTTGCGTGACTGTACTTCCACTCAAAGAGGCAGCTGAGGACTGGAAGACTAATGTTCACGTTAGAACACCATTTTCCAGTTGTTCCTTTTCTCATTCTTATGACAAATGCATCAAAAATAGCCAGCTGGGTTCTTTTTCCTCACTAAACAACAAACACACTGTATGCCTGTGCCATATGCTTAGCCTCCACTGCCCTGCGCTTCTTGACAAACCCAGAAACCAAGGGAAATAGCCTTCAGCCTTAACGCCTTCCCCCTGCAGAGAAGCCTGACGTTTACACACCTCTTCAGGTCAGGCTCTTCTTCCAAAGTCGTTGTCGTCGTCTGTAAAGCAGCAAAACTCATTGCTGGCTGCTGGGCTCTTGTTGCAGCCAGCCTTGGCCGTATATGAACTGGCCCCTGCCATAGGCCAGTGTTCACAGGCTGGGAAGCCCGCCGTCCTTCCCTGCCCTTCCGCTTCGCATCCCATCTTTCCCATTGCTCTTCTATCTGCCTTCTCATTCTGCTGTTCTCCCAGGCCAGGTGCTTCGCTGCAATGCGTGGCCTCCTTTCCAGCACCTTCATCCCCCTCCCGGGTGCCCCGGAGGCTGAACTATAAACCTGCCCTCCTCGCATGGCAGTTGCTCACCAGCTTTTGCAGGGAAATGCTTGATCGGATTTTCAGGAACCCTGGAAAAATGGCCATAAAGCAACTTTACTGTGCACGTGCTGCGAATCTGATTTTTAATTTGCTGCCTGTGCGATCTAGCGGGGCTGGGAGCAGGTGGCATCTGGCAGATTCGCTGCGTGTGTTCAGACCAGCCATGTCCATACAGTAAGGTCCGTGCAGGGAATGTGCTGACTTTATTATTCTTGGTAGCAGAAAGTGAGGCCTTCTCCCTCTTCTTCCTCCTGCCATGCTGAGCACTCCCCGTGGCTGCTGGGCTGGACCGTCTCGCCCTCAAGGACAGGCAGAAACATGGCAAGAGCAGGCTTCCCCTTCTTAAGCCATGTTGCTTCTGTAGGTTGGGCTCAGAGCCTGGCCTTGTGTTGTCTGCTCCTTCCATGGTACCAGGAGAACCCACAAATTTATGGCACACCCAAAAAATTGTCTTTCTCTGAGTGCTGTCTCTTGCCTGGCTTTGACCATTTTTATCACCAGTGTCAGATCTCTCCCGAGGTTTCTGTAGCTTTGACCATCAGGGCCTGGACCACGTGTATCGTCAAAGAGGCAGTGTGTATCACGCTCCATCCTCATCCTTGGCTGCAGAACACTGCTCTTTCCAGAGCTGTAGAAGGAGCCTGTCTCCGTCTCTCTCCCCGCAAACTGTCAGCAAGATTGGCTCCTTTGATCTGCACTCAGGGGCTGGATTTTATCCCAGCAGCCAACAGGCTAATTCCACAAGTTTATTCTACAAAGCTCAATTAGAGCAGCTGGCTCCGGCAGCATCCCTGCTGGCTCCGAGCCTGCAGAAGGAGAGGAAGGCTGGTGCAGTGGCTGGGGTATGAGTTTGGGAGTCCACAGGCTGAGCTGCGAACCCCCGCTCTGCAGCTGTCCTCCAGGCCACCCCGGTAAGCCTCCCCGGTGGGAGCTTGGCACCTCCATGCTGCGCAGGGAAGGACAACATTTCCCTGCCTCACTGGAGGAGAAACACATTAGAGATACAAGCGATCGTGGTGATGGGGAACCGTCTCAGCAGAGGCAGAAGCAGGTCATGGCTGCTGCATCTGGGAAATGCTGCATAGACTCAGCTGGACCGATGGAGGGGAAGAGGATGGGGCCCCCGGGTGATGGAGGGTGTGAGGCACCACTGTGCCTTCTCACCACTGAGTTAGGGGTTTGCTTTTCAGCTGCGGGAGCCCCACTCCATGCCCTGCAGCTCTCCAGTGCCTGAGTTACATTCAGTGCTGCCCTGAAAAGGATCCTGGTGTGTGTGAGCAGAACCGTGGGCAGCGCGGGCTTTCTTTACAAGGGCCCTTGCTCAGAACAGAAGCACCCACAGTCATTTCCTTCAACATCATCAGTGTTATGGTAACCTCCATGAAAAACCAGAGTCTTCTGGGGCTAAACATGCTCTGCAAATGCTCCTGCCTGGCTGGTCCCTCCTCTGGAAATCCAACTGTTTATGCCAGCCAGGCAAAGAGGTCTAAGCAGGACATCAGGAGGGAGAAAGACTCCAAGCGATTTCTGCTAGGGAGCAGAATCGAACCCCATTTATGCAAGACCTAGTTATCAAGGCCGTAAGGAGTCAAGCGCAGATGCTACCTATGTATAGCATACTGTTCCCCTCTCAGGCACTCTCAGGAAAGTCCCCACAAAAGAGAACAGCGGCAAGGGACACGCAGCAGCCCAGTGAGCCCACGGTTGCCATTCCCTTCCCTGCCCCTCGGTAAGTCAGAGATGGGGCTGGCCAACACGCTTGGCCGGGGACAAATGTACCTCTCAGGGTAGAGGGAGTGCGGATCCTCAGGGCTATTCCTTCCTCTCCTCTTGAGCAGATTTCAGCGCCATCTGCTCTCTTCTGTCTTTGGAGGAGTCAGCCGGGCACTTTTGTCCCTTCTGGCAAAGCCGTGCTGCGTCTGTCCCCCATCGGGCGTCAGGCACCCCGAGGCAGCCGGGAAGGATGCGCACTCTCAGCCGTGCTCCAGAAAGCTCTCACTGCAGCAGCCCAAGGTTTCTTTCCCTCCTCTTCCCTGTTCCTCTGGATGAGGCACTTCCCAAGGTCGCAGCTGACTCCCAAGGTCAGGCTTTGCTGTGGCCTCTGCGGGAAGGGATCGGAAGGGGCTGGGAAGGGACCTTCCCTGCACCGCTCACTCCCAAAAGGGCCCACGAGCAGCGCCAAGCCCTTGGGGGAGATCAGCAGGGGCAGGAGGAGACATGGGGCAGCCATGGGGCTCCCTGACCTGGGAACTGCTCCGTGGGTTTGCTCTTTTCTCTGCACGCATGAAGTATCTCCCCACTAAATACTCCTGGATGATGCCTGGCCTGGCACCAGCTGGAGACCAGAGGAGCTGCAAAATTTAGGGGAGAAGAAGTGTGGAGGCTTGCTGATGGCAGGCAGCTTGCTGGGACGTGCTAACTCGAACCTCACAGCATCACCATGCTCAGGTTAAGAGCTTTGTTGTCTGCCCTCCCCTCCTAAAATCAGACCTGCCCCTGGGCTGGCTGGAGCCTGTCCCAGGTGGGAGTGAGCCGTGTCCAGGTGAGTTAGGTTATTGTGTCCCCTCCGAGCTTTCCTACTGGAAGGAGAGGGGGAATGAGGGGAAGCAGGGAGTGAGGACCCCTGGCAGACTGGAAATGGTTCCCGGCCACCCCTGTGTGCCAGTGGGACACTGGGTAAGGGTCCCACTGCTGCGTCTCCCGTGGGAGCTGTGCGGCTGCTGCTGCTCCTGCACAGTGCGGCTTTGAGACTCCGCTGCTGTGCCCAGCTCGTCCCACGGGATGGCACTGCCTGCTCAGGAACGGGCAGCCAGGCCGGCGCTCCTGGCAGGCATAAATTCAGCAAATTAAACGGTGGTGGCAGATTCTGATTGACAGGTCCCTAGAGAGCAAAGTCCCTTGTTTTCTCCATCCCCGAGGGGATCAGGAGCAGCAGGAGGAGCAGCAGCAGAGAAAACCCTTTCCCAAGCCCAGCGCTTTGCCCTTGCGGATCTGTTTCTGGGACTCAGCCCATACCCATGTATCTTGACCTCTTTGCTGAAGCTGCCGGTGGGGGCCAGCCGGCTCCTTCACTGCGGACTTTCCGCAATGTCAAGAGCCGGCTGCTGCAGAGGACGCCAAGGCTGCCTGGTTCGAGCCCTCGTTGTACACACGAGCTGTTCGTTGCACCCTTGTCGCTCCGTGCCTGGGGTGCAAGGCCTGGAGGTTTCAATAAAGGGCAAGCGAAATGAGGCCAGCAGGGTTTGGCGTCATTCGCACGTTACTCCTCTCCGCGGTGTAAAACTGGCACAAATGACAACGCTCTGCCAGAATGGTTCACGTCTGAATTGGCTCTGCCGGAGCCAGGTCAAATCTGGGATTTGCAGCCTGGGAAGATGAGGGCTGGGCGAGCACCCAGCCAACAGTCTAATGCCCCTTCTTGATGCGCCTGCGGGAAACAGCATGGCCCATTGGGGTCCTGGCTTCTCTGATGGGGTCCTCACTGCAGCTTCGTGCCCAGCAGGTCCTCAGCACCCCTCTACCAGCCACTTGATGGCTTTAGGATGGAGTATCTACCATGGACACTGGGACATCACAGATGTCCACCCTACCCCTGTGGGCACAGACCCCCAGGAAAAGGTCTTTTAGAGGACATGGGACAGGTCCTTGTCCCTTCTCACAGGCTGGAGGAGAATTTCTCCTCTCTATGGGGCATTTTGGCTGCATGGCTGCTCTGAAGCTATGCAGAGCCACCAAAATGTGGTGTGGGTGCACTTGGTTTGGTCAGGACTTCTTGTAAATGCTCCACCTGGGTGAGGAGCAGCATACTGAGCAGCAGCCCCCACAGGGTCCAGCTCCATGCCTCAGCTTAGCAAGCGGGATGACTTGTTCTCCGCTCTTGGAGGGAAAACTCAGGCTGGTGGCATTTAATTCATGTCTCCTTAATCTATATAGGTCCTTGGCTACTCTTAAAATTTACCCTCCCTCTGCCTCCCTTCCCCACTAAAACTGTCGCCTCTTCTTTCTGTCTCCCCAGGGGGTGTCCAGAAGGGCCTGGAGAGAGGAGGGGAGGAGCCCCCAGAGGCTGGAAGGCACCAAAAAAATTTTCCGGGAGCCACCTCTCCCCTTGGACAGACCTCCAAGGACATCCAGCTTGCCTGCCCTTTGCCAGCCTTGCTCACCTAGCAGCTTTCATTAGGTTGACTGTACCTCCTCACAGACCCCCTTTCTCCGTCAGCTCTCCTCAAGCCTCTCTCCATCCTTGGCCTCGGTGCTTGGCTTTTGAAAGGTGAGCTACGTGGCTGTCTTCCTCCCCTGTGTCAGTCCTCAGACGCAAGCAAGACACTAGGCTTGTGTGTCTGACGCTTGGCCTCTCTCTGTAGTCATTTGGCACTAAAAATTATCTGCAGAGAAAAGTACTGGGCTCCATACCTGGGTCTTAATTTCCTCCCTCACCAAACCATTATTACTAATTACCACTCCTAGGTGTTTAAACCGTTTCAATGATGCTGTTAAATACCCGGCGTTAATTTAATAGCCAAGTATCTGTGTTTCCCCACATGAGGAGCTCTCAGAGCTTCTCCCACAGAAGCAAAGCCCAGCCAGCCCTGGCTGTGGTCCATACGAGAGAGGCAGCAGAGGAGCGGCGAGGACACCCTAATGGCAGCA
>NW_009258549.1:1874434-1875525 GCF_000687185.1 Egretta garzetta
CAGCAGGAAGCGCTCCCTCACCCCGTACCGTCCCCCAAAGGGAGCCCCCTCTTTAGCCATGCTGCCTCCATGGCAAGGGAAGACCTGGCACCACTGCCAGTGCCAGCCGGCACCCCTTGGGCAGAGCGTGCCCTCTCAAGCTTGGATCCTTTGCTAGAGCCGTCCTAGAGGATTGCTCCATCTGAGTGGGGCAGCAGTCTAGCTTGCAGATGCGCTGCCTGTCTTCTGCCCATCCCCAGCCAGCATTTGAGAGTCCCTCATATTTGGAGGGGAGGCTGTCAGATATCAGCCTCATGCAGGGCCGGGCAGTGCTTTCCTCCAGCACCTTAAAGCAGGGAATGGCCATTGCCCCCAGAGAGGTGCCAGGGCGGGGGTGCAATGGGGACCTGGCTGAAGGCATCAGACCTGCCTGCTGCATCTCCACTCCTGCTGTGCTGCAGAGGACCAGCTGGCTCTCTTCCCCCACTGCTGGGGCTTGGGACTGGGGCAGGGGGACTTTTCCAACCCAAATATTTTAACTGACCTCTCAGTCACAAGTCTCTGGCATCCCCAGGACCTCAGTGGGCTCAGTGCTGGGGAGGAGAAGACCCCAGTGCCCTGCTCAACCCTGGTATACCCAGGGCCTGCCTGAGCACACAGCCAGCACTGGGAGAAGCAAGCAATTGGCATGGGGAGTACTGAGACCCGGGAGGGACACAGGGTAACATTTTAGGGTCTCGCACCCACCCAAGCGTTAATGCGCCCTGGGAGAGAGGGAGAATGAGGGCTCCTGCCCACGCACAAGCCCTCTGCTTTCAATGCCGCCCCTTTAAGACATCACTTAATATGACAGATTAATTAGTTAATGTTTGTAAAGTGCTTTGAACATGAAAAGTGCTGTGTAAGTGCTGAGTATTAGTATTAATTATTATGGCATGGAGGCTGGGCCCGCCTGAGCAGCATTCCCCATGCCTAATTTCAGGCTGGTGCTGTTTCCTTGCTTCCCCCTCCATTGCCCCATCCTGTAAAAGACAGAAGAAGGGGAGAAGCAGAGAGGAAAAAGTAAGACCGTCAGCACCCTGTGAGGAAGGAGCAACTTACAGAGTCGTGTA
>NW_009258549.1:1875556-1877284 GCF_000687185.1 Egretta garzetta
CATGGGAGGCGGAGCTGCATCTCCCCGGTGCCCCACTGGCATGGAGGGGGACAAGGGAGCACACTCTTGCCCCCAGCTCTGCAGCAGGCTGGGGTTGGAAACATTGCAGGGAAGGTGGAAAAGATGCGGGTTCTCCAGCTCATCCCACCCATCCCTGGGTGGGGGCACCCAGCACTGGTGGCGGCTTCAGGGACAGGCAAGGGGATGAGGAGAGGGTGAGAAGGTTTTGGGGTCTGTGAGCTAGACAGGGTGGGGAGGCAGCTGTGTCCTAGACATGCACATGGCAGCTCCGGGAGCTCCACGGTGTCTCCCAGAGCCGGCGCCTGGCCCGTTTTGCTGCCTCTCCCCTCCTCATGCCCTCCTTCTTGGCAAGGCTGCGCCTGGGAAGGGTCCCCGGAGGAGGAGCAGAAATGGGGCGGCGGGCGCCCCCAATTACCTCAGCGGTGAAGCGTCCCACTGGCTGTCCCATGAAATGTGTGTGCTGACAGGCACCTGGCCCCACCTTCTCGATCACCTCGTGGTCTCGCTTGCCCGCCATGGGTCAGACCCTGGCCGCACTTCAGAGGGGCTGTGCCACTCGGGTGGTTGCCCTTCCCTGTCACCCCTCTGAGCTGATGGGGTCTGGTGGGGATCCTGGCTCTCTCCAGAAAGCCGTGGAGGGTCCCAGGACAAGCAGGAGCCCAGTGGAGTGCTGCCGGTGGGGGGGTGGGAGGGGGGGGGACACACCAGCAGCCCAGTCCCCTTTGCAGGGCTCTCACCTCCCTGCCCTGCTGCCACCTCACCGTTCCTGGGTCTGCAGCTCTGGCTGTAAGTAGCCCCCTGCTCTGGGCTCTGGTGCCAAGCATTCCCCCCGGCCAGCCACTGCCAACCCAGCTACTGAGGAGTTTGCCAGAAATCCCAGGAGTGGCTGAACAAAACCCCAAACCAACCCCAAACCCACTTTCTGTTCTCTTTCCTTTTTGAGCCCTCGAGCCTGTGCAAATTCTGAGCTCGCCGGCGGTTCTTGGCTTGCCGCCACGAGAGCCGCTGTCTTTGGGTGGGAGTTGGAGCATCATCCCTTGTGGTTATACCACCCCGGGAGGAACGGGATGGGAGGGTCGATGCTGGGGGCTAAACAGGGGCTGGAGCGGATGTTTTGGAGGGCAACAGGGGAAGCCAGCACGTGTGACTCAAGCTTACCTGCATTTACTTGGAGAAAGGTTGTGCAAACCCATCTCCTCTTGCTGCCTCCTTCCTCCTTGTGTTGCGCAGACCGGCTTGAGAAGAGCAGCTGAAGCAAGAGCGTCCGCCGAAGAGTACCAAGCTGCCTGCAGTAGTTGTCTCTCATGCTGCGTTTCCAGGTACTCTTCCAGCACAGCGGGACAATAAATCCCACCCCCCACCCCCCCAATGAATCCACATAAACGAGGACCAAGTTATAAAAAAAAAATCTTTATTTCATGTACCAGGATTTTTTTTTTTTTGTCATTTTCTCTTTTTAAAATTTTTTTTCTTTTTAACAGTCTGAAAAAAACCATGAAATAAAGAAAATGGAGGTTGGTTTCTTGTACTGGTTTGGGCTGGACATGAGCAACACCCTCAGAAAAAAGCTTCCCCGCTGGCCCTCGCCTCCCGCACGCGCCCTCCCCTTCCCGCCTGGCCCTGGGGGCACGCTTGGCCCTGTGAATGCTCCCCAGCTCCCTGCGGCGTCGGGCGGGCGAGGGCGGGTGGGGGTGGGAGCCCCCAAGC
>NW_009258549.1:1877894-1878342 GCF_000687185.1 Egretta garzetta
CCGTGGCCAGGACAGGGGTCCCAGGCCGGGATGGTGGGGGCCCAGCTCGCCTCGCCACTGCGGATGAGACCGCAGCAGGCTGGGACCCCCCCGGCAAAGGGGGACAAGGACAAAACCCAGCAGGCGTGGAGGGAGACGCATCCCTCCCTGGCATGGCCGCCGGGACTCGGGGGGCTCAGGCCCAGAGCAGGGGGCTCGCTGGGATGGGGGCCGGGAGGGTACGTGGGTGAAGGCCAAGCAGCCAGTGGTCGGCTTTGGGTCAGGGCGGGCTCAGGAGCGATTTCAGGGGGCGGCTGGGTGGGCCCTTGCCATGCCCCCACATGGCCGCAGCCCTGCTGGCGGGACCTAAGTAGGGTCCGGGCAGATTTGGGGGGGCGGGCGGCCACCCCAGGGAGACTCCGGAGCATTCACAGGGGAGCGTGCGCGCACCTTGGCACACGCGTGCATG
>NW_009258549.1:1878406-1879430 GCF_000687185.1 Egretta garzetta
CACCTCCCACCCCGCTCCCCGCTCTCCTCTCCTTTTTTTGTATTTTTTTTTTCACAGTTTAAAGCTGGAGAAAACAAAAATGAAAAGAAAAAAATACTATCTGTTTTTCTTGCAAGTAAATCCACTTATTATATTTACATTTATTTATAGCTGTTGTTTTATTAAAAAAATTGCCACTTTTTTTTTTTTTTAAGAAACCTTTTTTGTCCTTTTGTGTGTGTGTGTGTGTGTGTCTTTATTTACTGTGTCTGTTTGCTTTTTGCACTGTCACCGTTAACCCTGGGGTCCCCAGGGCCGGGGAAGCGGGGACCCCCTCTGGGGACACTGCAGGGGGGGTGACTCAGCATCAGCTCCTGCGCTTCCCAGGGACAGGAGCTGCTCTTAACCCCTATGGACCTGTGGGGGATGAGCGGATCCCCACGGATCCCGGGGGAACGGAGCAGATCCCCACAGATCCCCAGGGGAACAGTGCGGGTCGTGGTTGACCCCGGCACTCGGGGATCCTCCGTAATTGACCCAAGGACACCGAAGTCGCTGCCGGCTGAACCCCCATCCCCTGTCCCCCGAGGAGCCCATGATGGGTTAAAGGTAAGTGGGAAACAAACTGTAAAATTAAAGAATAAAACCCCCAAAATCCAAAGAGCTGCCTCCTCCTCCTTCTCCCACTTGATTTATTGTCGTTTGTTATTTCTTGGTTCCCTTTTATTTTTTTTTAAGTCTGTTTTTATTAAATGTTAAAATAATGGTACATGGGAAATCATGCATTTTCTTTTAAATTTATTTCTATTTTTTAAATCTCTTTCTCTCGATTTTAAAGTTTTTCTTTTTTTTCCTTTTTTCTTTTTCTTTTTTTTTAAAGAATTTTTTTCACTGTTGTCTCTTTCCTCGCATTTCCTTTTTGTTTGTGTGGTTTTTTTTTTTGTTCGCTCGCTTGTTTGTCTGCGTATCTGCTTGTTCCTTGGTTGGTTTTTTGTTGTTGGTTTTTTTTTGTTTGTTTTTGTTGTTTTTTGTGGATTTTTTTTTT
>NW_009258549.1:1879690-1880134 GCF_000687185.1 Egretta garzetta
GCTCCTGGCGACGGCTTCATACCGGGGTGGTCCGGCGGTTGGCTGTGTTGGTGTGGATAGAGTCCTTGTTCTCTTTCTGGATACAGTTGTGAACCTGGAGGAAACTGTTATCCCTGTCGGAGTTGTAGGTGGCGGTGGGGGTGGTGGTTGCCTTCAGCGGGTCCCTGGTCAGGGTGTACATCGAGATCTCTGTTGATGGGAGGGTGTTGAACCCTTTGATCCCGACGGGAGAGGCATCCCTGGAGTGTGAAGGCTCAGTGGAGCGGGAGCTGGAGCGGCTGCGTCTCTGATAGCGGTACCGGTAGCTGGGGATGCGGGTGATGGCGGAGGACTGGAGGTAGTCCGTGGCACGAGCGTTGGCGCGCAGCTGTTTGTGCCGGTCTATGAACATGTGGACGGCCAGCACTCCCACCATCTCGGCTATAATGAAGGACCGGGCCCCGC
>NW_009258549.1:1880360-1882677 GCF_000687185.1 Egretta garzetta
CCGGTTGGTCCTTGGGAGACACCAGACAGATGTAGGGAACCCCTCTCCCTCCAGCAGCTCCCAAGCAGCAGGAAAGCCCCTGCCTGCAGGGTGGAGAGGCATCCTTGGGAGGCTGCTTTCATCCCGAATAAGGCTCATCAGAGCTGGAAAGCAGAGGCAGTGCCACCCAGGCACACGTGCCCCTGCAGAATGCCCTGGCTGGGCAGCCCCCCCGCCCAGCAGAGCCCATCTCCGGAGTGTCAGGCCCTGTGCATCCCGTTACCTGCGGACACGAAGAAGATGCCGGCACTAAGGATGATGTTGTGTCGGGTTTTGTAGAACTCGCTGGCTGCAATGCAGAGTCCACCCATGAAAAGCAGAATCACACTCAGGATCGGGAAAATACTAGAGGCTCTAACAGCCCCTGCGGAGGAGAGAGGGAGAGGGGCAAAAAGAACAGTGCAGGTATGAGAGAGAGGAAAAAGGGGCACGGAAACGGCACCGGGGCGAGGGGATGGGGGGATGCGAGCACATTTCGTGGGTGGGGGTGAAGGGGAGAGACAGAGGGCAACGTGTGGGGGGGAAGTAATTCAAGGAGGGATAAAGGAGGTGGGGGGACAGAGGGGAGAGAGAAACAAAGTGTGTCAGAAAAAGAGAGCGGCCCCAAGCAGCTCTCCCACGCCCCTTTTGGGGGTACAACGGGCTGGAGGGGGAGCCCCGGCACCATCCAGCTTCTCCTCCTGCAGGGCGCTGCCACTCCAGTCTGCTCTTCAAAGAGCAGCAACGCAAATGCTTCCCGTGGAGCTGCTCGATCTCAAATCCTCCCAAAAGGGCACGAGCATCTCAAGGAGAGATTTTTTTTTTTTTTTTTAGGGCTGAAAAGGAGCTTCTGGTGCTGTGCACTGCTCTGCGGCTGCAGTGAGGACTGAGAAGCGAAAGTCCCAGCCCCGTGTGCCGAAATGCTGGGCTTATCCTAGTGATTAAACAACTGGGCCCCTTCCAGAGGGCAGTGATGGGTTTGGATGTGCCAGCTCCCACACACGCACGCTCGCCATCGGTCGATACGGGAAGAGCTCAGCCAGCAGAGGGCAATGGCATAGATGCTCATACGCGCATGCAAAACATGCCCCAAAGCTTCTGGGGGGTGTCTCTCTCTCGTATTCACATAGCAAAAGGCCAGGATTGTGTATACGCACACCCACACCCACACACATGCACGCACGCACACACCACTCGTGGGCTGTTCAGTGGGTACCAACAGTCTGCCTGAGTTCATGTTGCTTCATATTTTTTAACTAGGAAGGCCTTCCCTCCTCCCTTCCCAAGAGAAAATAAGCTGTTAAAGTGTGAAATGAAGCCTTGCTTGATAAAGAAAGGTATCAGTCGGGCTGGTGCAATTCTGCTTGTGGAGCAAAGATCTGGAAGGGGGGATGAAAGCTAATCCCTCCTTGCCTGCAAGAATGAACCCTACTGAAGCAAGAACAACACTTTTTCCTAAGCGGGCAGAGACCACGCTTCAAAGACCCTGTTGGCAGCAGGATCCTACCAGGCACAAGTCATCGTCTCTTTGAGGGGGGCCCGAGCCCACTGCCTGCGCATGGGGAATGCAAAAGACAGGGAGAAACCTCTCTCGTTTGCTTTCCAGTTCTGCCTGGCTATGTTTCAGGGAACAGGATAGTGATAATAACCATCTTAATAGCTTCTGGAAAGCAAGGCGGGATTTGACAACACGAAGCTTAAATGGCAGTAAGCAAACATCAGGCAGACATCCTCTGTTCAGAGGGTTTCTAGAGGGGTACTTGGTCAGTCCCTCAGCCTGGTCCTGACCACATCAGTTTTATCTGGGTCTTAATTCTGAAATTCACGTCTGTTGGGAGAACACAAAGTTGCTGGCTGACATGGGGAGCTGTGGGTGTTACGGGATGGGGGGGAGAGCAGCCTCGCTCAGCCCCTGCTTTCTGCCCCTTGGGAGAGGGGCAGAGTCTCATCCAGTCTTCCTGGGTCCAGAGCCTTTGGTCTAAAGAGAAGGGGACTCGTGGTGGTGTTCGGCTGCTCCCTCGCATCATCTGTCTACTCTCTAAATCGAGTGTCTTCTAGTAAGAAATGCAGGGATGCTTCTGCTTCCCCTCTGACAACAGGCGTTTGATTTCAAAAAGCCTAAGACACCTTATGTGGACAGCTGGCTGAAGCAAAGTCTAAGCCCTTCTAGCCAGGCCATGGACACTGTCCCAAAGTTGTCCTGATCCCCTGAATGAGGGAATCGCTGAGTCTGATGCTAATAAACAACTCCCTAGCTGTTCTTGCCAGTACCGCCAGTCATTGCCCATGCAGAGTACCC
>NW_009258549.1:1882688-1885107 GCF_000687185.1 Egretta garzetta
CGGGGAGAAGCTGTTCAGCAGTGTCTCTCTTCAGTCAGGGCTAAGCCAGCAGAAATCCCACTTCCCTCAAGAGTGACCCAAGTAGTCCTTTATTGACTTGCCAAATCCCTCTTTGAACCTGGTTCTTTCTTAAAAAGGGCTCTACCCTGGGGACACCATCAGGGCCTGATGCTGAGCCAATTTTTGTCTTCAGATCTTGTTCCCTCTGAGGGAACAGACCCATCCTTCTTGAGATGTTTGCCCCCTTCCCCCAAATCTTCTTTCTGAAGTGCAGCTGATGCTGCAAGCAGCTTCCTCGCTCCCAAACAACTCTGCAAGAGCTGGTTTGCCCCTGGAGGCAGCCTGCACAGTCGCTGTGCCAACCCAGATCAAACCCCAGCCTTCAGCTCTGCTGTTCAGGGGCCATGCAGCGATTAAGAGACTGATGCTGCAGAAAGGCATCTGAAAGAAGCAGTCTCCCTGGGTTATTTACAATTTACAGTGGATGAAGAACTGTTTGAGAAACTGAGAGGAAGCAGCATAAGATCTGCCTCTCTTCACATACAAATGAGCCTCACAGAGCCTAAATTATCTCTCTGCCGCAGGGCTGGGTCTCCACATCTGGCTTGGAGCATGCCTGAATGACAAGGAGCTATTCTGAAAGACTCCCAGCCTTTGGAAACCTCTGATGCTTAACCTTGGGAGGTCAAGAGCTCTCATCTCAGATTTCTGAAGGGAGAAGATCTCTCCCCCTGATGTCGAAAGGTGTTGGGCTCGTGGAGGGAGGGCAGGCGAGCAAGGTGGGGACCTAAGAGGAGGTGTGATCCCTGTTCAGCTCTACTAAAGGAAGAGTGAGCTCCTGCTCCTAGGGCAGGTGGAAACACTGACTTGTGATCAGGGAGGGCAACCCATGACGTGGATCTGCCCTGCTGGCCAGCCCAGCTGCCTTCCCCGTCCCCACATGCAGAGGGGTGCAAGCTTCACCCGTGTGTCCCAGGCTGGACTCGGAGCTCAGGTTAGGTTTCCTGATGGAGACGCCATGTGCCTGGGGGGCAGCACCTTTCCCGGGGGCTCTGGGTGAGCACCAGCTCATTTCTTCAAAGGGCTCTGACTGTCCTTATTCCTGCTTCCTGTTCCCATCACTAAAATCACTAAACCCAGCAAAGATCAGATCTGCAGCTTCTGTAGGCAAGCAGTGTTTTGGGAAAGGTGAAGATGGAAAGAGGCGCCCCTCAGGCACAAACCAACTAATTTCTTAAATCTGATGCAACTGGAGTATCGGGTAAGGGAATACAAACTTCCTCTGCTTTAGGAGGACACGCACACACTCACACACACTCACACTGCCCCTGCTAGCCCAGCCCTGACCTTATGCCCACTCAGCAGTGATCCAATGGATTTGAATTAAGACTCTGGATTTATATTGTAATTAATAAAAAAAGCCACTGGTTGTTACTATGAGTTTGAAACTTGCACTGTCTCATGGGCAGGGACCCAGGGAGGTAAAAGTGGAGCTGTTTTGGGGAGTGGTGAGGCTCTGGGGTCACCTCCTCTGGCCCACTGAGCCTCACAGGTCCCAGCATCTCCACCACCCTACCTTTGGAAAGCAAAAGGCACCCGACGCTAGCACCTATGAGCCATTGCAAGGAGAAGAGCCTGCAGACTTACGGAGGAAATATTCTGCTGTATCGGCTTCATAATCTGCATCCTCAGGGAAGTGATCGATTTGCTTACACAGACCTTTAAAATTCCCTAGGGAACAAGAGAAAAAAACAGAACAAATGAGAACACCAAAACCTGCCTCGCAGGAGCAGCTGCCCTCCACATTGCCCTTTGTGCCCTCCCTGCCTTCCTCCCACGCAGCGCTCTGGCTTGCATGTGGATGCCCATTAGACGCCCAGGTACCCCCCTCGCGCACTCACGCACGTATCTCCCTCTTATTTGCACAGGAACATGGGATTTGCCGTCCGGATCCAGCCTGATGCCCACCTAGCCCAGTGCCCCTCGCTCAATGGTGGAGAGCACCAGGGGTTTTGGCTGGCAGGTATGACCCCTGCTGCAGGCGGAGGGGAGAGCACTGCCCGCCTCCGAGGGAGGTGGGGTGGGAAGGGGAGCCAGAGACTGGGTCAGGCTGTGAAGCACGAGGGTCAGGGTCCCTTCCCTCAGCATTGACCGGCCTAACTGTGGATGGTTGTGTTTCACCTGGATCCCAGCAGCTCTGTGTATGGTGGGGTGATTGGGTTTTGGTGGAAAAGCGCTTCTTTCTCTGAGCTGTGAATTTGCTGCCTATTCATTTCATGGGCAGGATACATCCTGTTGTTCTGGTGTGGGAACAAAAGCTCTTAATCTACTTTCTCTGTATGACTGCTTGTTTTTGCATCCCTTTATCAGGGCCTCCTCTTGTGTCCTCTCACAGAATAAGGCTACAAGAAGCTTGGTG
>NW_009258549.1:1885234-1887929 GCF_000687185.1 Egretta garzetta
AGCAGGAAAATACCCTTTGCACTGGGGGCCAGACCAAAATCTTCCACCATAAGTGAGGGATGCTGGGCTGGTCACCCTCGGTTCTGTCAGGCTGGTTTACCTACAGGGCCTTCTGCTAGCTTTGCTCATGGGGCACTCTTTTTCACACACTCCACGACCAGCGAAGCCATCCCAGCAGGAAGCCAGTGACATCTTCCCAGTCTTTTGTCATCTGGGATGTCTACCAGGTTCTTACTTTCATCACTCATGTCTCTCTCCTCTTGAAATCAGGAATACCGCTCCAGAGAGGTTATCCTCAAGCCACACCATCATCATGACCACTGTTCGACTAGTATCTCAAAGGATCAGGTTGTTCATTCTTGTACAGGGGTGGCCATGTGGAAGGCAATTTCATTGTATCTCCTGGGGTTCCCGCAAACTTTTTATCCTGCCTTCCCTTACATTTCCCCCTGGACTCTTGCACTGTCTGACTGTTAACACTGAACTGAGGTACATAATCTGTCCAGAAAGAAGGAATGTGGTGTCCTTATGAGGCACATGGATAGGCATGGTGATCCCATTGGCCCCCCAGAGGTCAGCCACCAAAGTGGCTCAGGCTGACTGATCTCTCAGCAGAAGAGTTTCGAGCCTGAGTCTGCAGAGTGACAAATGCTGTGGCAACCTGGGAAAGCTGCCTGCCACCCTGTCCCTGGACCAGCTGGGTGTGCAGGGCGAGGGGACAATGAAGCCACCATACTTGTGGTTGTCTCTGGGAAGGGTTGCTTGTGAGGAACCCAGAGCTCTCCCAGGCCAACCCTACCCAGGTTGAGACCTGCAGGGACCATGTCAGGTCCCCAAGTGGTGTCTGGGAAGGTTTATTCCAGATGAATTCCAATGATCTTTCAGGTATTTTGGAATAGCTGGAAGAAGAACCAACCTCAAAGGATTCCCCCTGAATTTCTTCTTGAGGCCAAGCCTTGCTGAAGCAAGGTTTGGGATGCTTTGGGAGGCAGTGCTGAACAAATAGCTGTAGAAGGCAGATAGGTGGGTTCCTCCAGGTCAGCCCCCAAGCTCGGCTCCTTCTGCATCCAGTCGGCTTGTCTGATGCTTCTGAGATACCTATTGCCTTTAACTGCTAGTTCAAAGAGCTTCCATGAAGAGGCTAGAGACAGCAGAGAGGAGTGTGTGTGCATGTAAGAGGTAAGTAATAGGAGAGGAAAGTAAGAACAAAGCCTCTCCATGTACCTCTGGAAGTGTTATCCCACATTGAAACCGTGAGTTATGAAAGGAGGTTATTAATCACCCATCCCCAATCCATTTACCTTGTCCAAGAAGTGTCTGCTTCTCAGCCATGGCTCTTCTGAAAGGAAAGCTTCATAGCTAAGCAAATTCCCTTGCCACACTCCCACCCTGCTTCTTGCCTGCTTAAATATCTGTGAGGAAGGCAGATACGGCATGAAGGGGGTCTTTTCCTCTGCTTGCCCCCGACTGCCTGGGGCCATCTGCCCGTGGCAGATGAGCAACTCATCACCCCAGGCTTTTGGCCGCGGTCACTGCTGTGCAGTGCACGTGCACGCAGCTGCTCTCCGAGGCCATGAGGAAGTCTCCAGCCTCAGATTTCAGCTCTTTGCCCAGCAGACCCTGAATGCTGAGTGCCTGTCCAGGCTGGGGGAGCAGGCAGAGCCTGCGTGCACCTCCCAGGCGAGGCTGCCAGCGTGCAGCCAGAGCCCCCTGGTTGGAATCAGCCAAAGAGGGAGAAGACATCGCGCCTGGAAACCCCCTCACTCTGCACCCCCCTTTCCTTGTTTCCTCTCTTCTCCCTCTCCCCTGCTCTGTTTCTTGCCGTATTTGAGCCTGATTAATTCTTGTGTGAAGAATCAAGCTGCTTGGGAAAGATGCCGCGTCTTGCACAGGGTGTCTTTTATATGGGCTTGTGGGGTATGGGATATATGGGATAGCTAGTTAGGGGTTCAGCCGCTTGGGCAGGGGGAGGGAACAGGCAGGCTCTTTGAAAACCCACTCCTGGTGCTGTGTCCAAAAGGCCTTGCAGATCTGACTCAGGAGGGTGCTTGGCTGTTGGGGTGTCCAACCTTGGCTTGCCTAAAATGCTGTGGTGCTGAGGAGCTGCTCTTACACCACAGGCTGATAGGCTGCGCCAGGCAGATCCCCCTCCCCAGCTTAACCCTGCTGGGCTTCGTGAGGGCAGGGTGGGCAGCGCTGGTCCCACTTCAGCCCCTGCTTTGTCTGTGCTCGGCACAGAGCACCATGCCTCTGGATGCTGACTACTCGCCTGTGCTACCACACCCTCTCTTCCAATGCCTCCTAGCTCCTCTGGGCGATGGATGGGGAAAGGATGCAGAATTTAGGTCATTAATGCACTAACTGGGAATAAAAAGAACAAGATTCAGTTTTTGCTCTGCCACAGGCGTGCTGTTAAAACCATTTCTTCTCTCTGCCTTAGAGTCCCCACCCTGTGAAACGGGGGTGACAGCGCTCCTCTGCCTTGTGCCATTTGGGGACGTGCTAAAGAGGGCACGGTGTGGGTGCACTGGCGCCAGCGGCTCTGCCCGTGCACGCAGAAGGTGAGCGACGGGTGGCGGCGGTTCAGAAGCCCGCTCGGCGCGGGGAAGGCCTCGATGACATTTCTTGCGCCAAGGTGACTCGGCGCTTCCCTGATGGGCGTCTGTGTCCTGCTGAGGCGGGGCAGCAGCCCCCC
>NW_009258549.1:1888638-1932878 GCF_000687185.1 Egretta garzetta
CTGCCGCAAAGGTGACTCGGCGCTTCCCTGCTGGGCGTCTGTGTCCTGCTGAGGCGGTGCAGCAGCCTCCCCGGCACCTGTGCCGGTGGGAGCGCCGCGGACATGCGTGGGAAGGGGGATGGAGCCGCTCGGCAGCGCTGCCAGCACAACAGCCTTTTCCCGTGCTGCATGTGTGGTTTGGGGAGCCAGGGAGGGAAGAGCCATGCACCACCCTAGAGTTAATACTCCCGAATGCCTGCGCAAGAGCAAATCGTTATTTGGGAGGGCATGTAGGGCTCTGAGAGCCCCTCAAGGGGGTAAGAGCAATGTCTCCTCTGTACTCGTATCCCTTTGCTCTTCCCGTTCTTCCTGACCTGAGCTATTTCGTGCTGCGAACCCTGAAACAGGCAGGTGTTGAGCGCTCTGGCTTCTCCTGCACATTTCTCTGAGAAACTTAAGCCATGCATTTCCACCTGCTCCCTGCTGCTCTCCCTGCACAGTTCGGGCTCTCCCCTCATCCTCTTTCTCATGCTCACCCACCAGATCTTCCTCCTGTTTCTCAGTCTCTCCCATTCATCGCAGCCGCCTCCCTCTCCCTGGCGTATCCGTGTGGGCATCCTCCAAACAGCCTGTTTGGGATGGGCAGGCTGCAGAGGAGGCAGGGAGGGGCTCTCACTTGTCTCAGGACAGAAAGGCTGGGGACGCCCAGGTCCATGGAAAATCACAGAGCACCCCCCGAGTCCCCTGGGTATTACTGGGAGTCCTTAGATGAGATCCCTACTATTTGCTTGTCACCTGCCCAAGCTTTGGAAAATGCAGTCTGGAGGAGCTAGGAGTGGTGCAACAGGCACTCGCCCCCCCCGTGCCTGGACCAGGACACAAGTTGCCCAGCCAGGGCATTAAAAGCAGAGACAACCTGCCATACTGCCAAGAGGGACTGAATGCCTAAGATGCATGAAAATCAATGTTATCTGCTCATTCAGCCCTCAGAGAGACCTCCTCCAGTGTGGCCGGATCACCGTTTGGGTACACGCTGCCTATCCAGGACAGCTGGCAGCCGTCTGCCCTGCTGCAGCGAGAGTCAGACCGAGTTACCCCCGATGAGAACCTGGCTCAGTATTGCTGGTGGTACGGCTTATTTTTGTGCTGCTTTGCGCAGCCCTGTCTCTTTCAGAAGTCTCACTTGCCTGCAGAGTGCAATCCGTGGCAAAATAGTAAGTTCCAAAGAATGAAAAGCTACTCCCTTGCTGCGGGGTAGGAACACTTTTAAAATGGTCAGGACTGTACATCTGAAATCTGGGAGCCAGATGCAGAGGAAAAGACGTCCAAAAGGAGAGAAGCAGACAAAGAGGGACAAGAACAGAAAGACCTGTTTTCCCAGAATGATTTGTGATATTTCCATTTATGGAAAAAAGCAATCCACTGAAAGCTTTCCTTCAGTCTCACTCTCTAATTTAGCAAAGGTTTTGGCATGATGGCTTCTAGAGAAATAAATAAAGGGGGCTGGATATAGCTGTTGTCTCTAAAAGCTCAGAAAGATGGCCTGGTGTTGGCCAAGGCTTCAGTACCTCTTCCCGCCACACGCTCCCTGTATCATTTTAGGGCAGTCACCTAACCCCCCCTCTTCTTTCACGCCAAATGGGAATAATGGTATTTCCCATTATATGGAATAATGGTATTTCCCTGCCTCAGGGAAATAGCCTGAGGTTATTTATATTAAAAACATGAAAGTGATCAGACATTGGATCGTTTGGGCCAGATGATCCTCCCCACTTTCCAGTTCAAACGTAACATGCTCATCTTTGATGCGACCTTCTCCCGGATAAATGGGAAGGCTGCGCACACATGAAAGCTCTCACAAATTCGCACTTGTGATTCCTGCCTTAGAAGTAATCTTCGTTGCAGATTAAGCTAACATTTGCTGTCTACCCATGAAAGCAATGCGAGAAATGGCACACGAAGGGCAGGTAGTCAGACACAGACACAAACATTTCCTTCAGCTCCAGGACCTTGTTTCTGAGCGGAGTCCGATTGGTACCAGGTGGTGGAGTGGGGCTCAGAGCCAGCCTCTGGGCTGGGAAGACAAATTCCACTGCTACGTGGCAAAATGTTGGCATGTCTTTCTTACATGTATTGGCAAAGGGCTTCCAAACCGGGAGAGCAGATCTGCCTTCCCTGTCAAAAAATGTCACTAGTGACACTGAGTCGTTAATGCCCAACCTGACATGACTTCAATAGGGAGGAGTGAGGTTTCATGAAGTGCCAAGGGAAGCACAGGAAAAGCCCTTCAAAGGTGTTTTGATAACTCTCCGCCCTTCCAAGAATGAAGCACTTGAGAGCACTCGTTGTTTTGGGGCATTTGGAGCTGATGAAGAGCACGGTGGCAGGGACCACAGGCGATGCTTGTGGGCTTCGGCTTTTACCCACCTGTGCTGACGTGCCCAAAAGAAAGGCTGACTTTTCAGAAGTGCTCGTTATCCCTCTCGGGGAATCTCTCCATAGATAGCACCTAACAAAAATGAGGCCATCTTTTCACGTGCCCCAGTACGTATTGAAAGGCCTTGGTTACGGGGCGTAGGGTTAGACCAGCAAACGTCGCCACTGCACCACACGAGATGGTTGTTTTGGGGCTTGAGCATGTGCTGCTCTAGCAGCTCAGACCCTGCCCGGCGGCAGGGGATGCTGTGCTGGTGGCAACACCTTTTGACTCAGGCAGGTAATTTTATGACCACAGAGTCCACAGCTCTCCTTAGGGACAGAGGAACTTTCCACTACAAGGTGAAGCTCAGTGGGGCAGCAAGTGGGGTCTGCAGGGCTGAGCCTGGGGCAACAGTGGAGATCCCATGGGAACAAAGGACCATCAGAAATCTCGCCACCTTCCCGTCCGAATGCGACGTGCCTGCTTTGATGTGGTCTTCTCCAACATAAACATTCAGCAGTGCATATGTTAAAAAACCCAAACAAAACCCTAGCAACATAACCAGTATGTTGCATACATAATTCTCTCCCTGGGGAGAGGATAAAAGAACAAACCACATGTGACTGATATCAAGCCCCATCACTTAATGTGCCACTGGAAATCATTCAGATATTGTGGTGAAGAAGCCTGTAAAAGAACTGATGCAAAGTAGAAATTGATCTTATAGTTATGAAAGAATATCCCCCCTGCCTGCAAGGTAGAACCATTGTACCAGCTCTCCTCACCTTATTATTAATAATCATGTTTATTACAGCTGTTGCCAAGGATCAGATGATAAAGGGAGTTTACTGCAGTAAAAATGGTACAAACACTGCCTTACAGACCATTGCTGCCTTGGTAGGAATGAGGGAAGGGGTAGATCACAGCACATTAGCAATGGCCAAAGCTACAGCAGTAAAATGGCCTGATAATACCAATTCTGGGGAGATGAGTTTAATCAGGAGGTGGTTAATAAATAGAAAAAAGAAATGCAGACATAGATGGGCAGGGGAGAAAAAAGTGGGAGAAGCCAGTATGGGGTAGCCCTCAGGAGGAGATGACGAGGTGGAAGGAGAGAGGTCGAGTGAACAGCCACCGAGCACCGGGGAGAGAAGTCCCATCCAAGCCAATACCAGGCTCCCGTTCTGCCTTTTTCAGCTCTTACTCCTCGCTTGCTCTCGGCAGCCCTCCCTGACAGTCGCCCAGCGGGGGAGATGGGGGCGAATGACAGAAGAAGAGACCACGCATGCCACTGGAGGTGGCTGGGTCCCCCCCATAGAGCCTCGGCGGCACGGGAGTGCAGAAGAGCCCCCGTCACGTCCCGGCGTTACCCGCGCGGTCCCCCTGCAGCGCTTCCCCGGCCTGGTGCTGCAGCTGCGGCGGCGAAGGGGCATCGCCCTGCGTTACAGCCAGACCCTGCGCCTGCTCTCAGCCTGGAATCGCTTTGCATTTTTCCTCGGAGGCAGCAGCCTCCTCGCCTTCCCACCCCGCTCCGTAACGCTGCTGCGCGCTGCTAAGTAGCCGATAGACTCTGCCTCAGATCTGGCTATAGCTATTCCTTCTACGTGGGTGGAGATGCAGCGGTAGCAAAACCTATTATTAAGATTATATGAAGATTTCCATTTATAAACACCCTCTTTTTACAGGGTTGTAACTTTCAAAAATATCCTCACCGTGGCTTGAGATTTCCCATGCTTTGTCACGGGCCGAGAGTGAGATTGGCTGGGAAAACTGGGCAAAGGCTCTTGAAGGCATTTTGGTGCAAACACAAATCCAGCATGTTTGAGCTTTACAAGCTGAAACATTGCGGGTGGCTGGTTTTCAGGGACTGCTAGACATCTGTCCAAGTTACAAATGAAAAACCTCAACACAGCAATAATAGAAATCATTCCAAAAATCCTTTTTGCATGCATCCAGTACAAACATCTCCCCCGGTAAACAATCGCCACTATTTTCTAGACTTTGCCAGAATCAAACCTGAGCTGAATTTCTTCTGAAAATAGTACTAAATGGAAAAATGTATTAGGCTCATCTAAATCATCTAAAGCTGTGAATAATTTTGCTCCTCCTAATGCTGCATTCCTTGCATGTCCCTGCTGTGCTGGCGTTCTGAAATGGAAAATGGTTTTCATATGTACATATATACATACACAAATATACATATTTAACAAATGCATGCTGTGATTTCATATATATGTTAATGAAATAATTTGATTTTTCTAACTGCTATTTTCCGGTGTGATTCAGTGAGTGTGTGAAGCATCGACAATATCTCTGATTCCTCAGCAGAGAGGTTAGAAACTATTTCTACAGTTGTTAGTGTCACTCTAGGTAGGAAAACTGTATGAACTTTCTGGCGTACGAGCGCTGCTGCAGAGTTTTCAAGGTATATCAGCTGAGTCGGTAAAAGCTATTGCCTTTGCCTTGCAAGAAGAGGCAGGACTGGTCTTTAAATGAGCCAGGAACCAGAAAAAAGAATTGAGAAAAGGGTTTGTGAATAGCTGTGCTCAGATGTTGTAGCATGATGTTGGGTTTTAAACTCCGGGAGCACAAATTAAGTGCTGGAGCTGCTGGGGTGGAGGGTGGAGAGTCAAAGGCAGAAGTTGATCAGGACATGGAGAGAAGTCCAAGCAAAACAGAAAGGGCAGGTGAAAGGAATCAAGATATTACAGAGGATTTAAAAAAAAAAAAAAAAATCTGGCAATTTGTAGCACGAACGTTTGTGTGTGTGTGTAACGAGTCAAACGTGAGACTACAACTGTGAGCCGAGTGACAGGAAGGGTGATGCAATTATCTGCAGTGAGGGAGAAATGATGTGCATAAGGTGTGGGAGGAGAGGAGATGCTCGATAACTACCACAGGCAATCCCAATCCACGGCTGCACATCCAGATGCCAGAGGCAGGGAGATACTCATACAAGCCTGGAAGGAAAGGGGTGGATGGGGTGAAGGATGTATTTAAGAGCTATTGCTTCTCTTTTTTTTTTTCCCCCTATCGTGGCAACAATATTGTAACTAGGACAGGTTTTGCATACAGGGTTACAACATCAAACTCTCAGAAATCAGAGCATGTCAGCAACATCCTAGCCAGATGAGGACATAAGGACTGAACCATCTCGAACTTGAACTCAAAGACCCTGAGCTCAGGTGGGTTAGTCTCTCCCATTCCTTCTACGTGGGTGGAGATGCAGCGGTAGCAAAACCTATTATTAAGATTATATGAAGATTTCCCCAAAAAGAGGGTCCACCCTCTTTTTACAGGGTTGTAACTTTCAAAAATATCCTCACCGTGGCTTGAGATTTCCCATGCTTTGTCACGGGCCGAGAGTGAGATTGGCTGGGAAAACTGGGCAAAGGCTCTTGAAGGCATTTTGGTGCAAACACAAATCCAGCATGTTTGAGCTTTACAAGCTGAAACATTGCGGGTGGCTGGTTTTCAGGGACTGCTAGACATCTGTCCAAGTTACAAATGAAAAACCTCAACACAGCAATAATAGAAATCATTCCAAAAATCCTTTTTGCATGCATCCAGTACAAACATCTCCCCCGGTAAACAATCGCCACTATTTTCTAGACTTTGCCAGAATCAAACCTGAGCTGAATTTCTTCTGAAAATAGTACTAAATGGAAAAATGTATTAGGCTCATCTAAATCATCTAAAGCTGTGAATAATTTTGCTCCTCCTAATGCTGCATTCCTTGCATTTCCCTGCTGTGCTGGCGTTCTGAAATGGAAAATGGTTTTCATATGTACATATATACATACACAAATATACATATTTAACAAATGCATGCTGTGATTTCATATATATGTTAATGAAATAATTTGATTTTTCTAACTGCTATTTTCCGGTGTGATTCAGTGAGTGTGTGAAGCATCGACAATATCTCTGATTCCTCAGCAGAGAGGTTAGAAACTATTTCTACAGTTGTTAGTGTCACTCTAGGTAGGAAAACTGTATGAACTTTCTGGCGTACGAGCGCTGCTGCAGAGTTTTCAAGGTATATCAGCTGAGTCGGTAAAAGCTATTGCCTTTGCCTTGCAAGAAGAGGCAGGACTGGTCTTTAAATGAGCCAGGAACCAGAAAAAAGAATTGAGAAAAGGGTTTGTGAATAGCTGTGCTCAGATGTTGTAGCATGATGTTGGGTTTTAAACTCCGGGAGCACAAATTAAGTGCTGGAGCTGCTGGGGTGGAGGGTGGAGAGTCAAAGGCAGAAGTTGATCAGGACATGGAGAGAAGTCCAAGCAAAACAGAAAGGGCAGGTGAAAGGAATCAAGATATTACAGAGGATTTAAAAAAAAAAAAAAAAATCTGGCAATTTGTAGCACGAACGTTTGTGTGTGTGTGTAACGAGTCAAACGTGAGACTACAACTGTGAGCCGAGTGACAGGAAGGGTGATGCAATTATCTGCAGTGAGGGAGAAATGATGTGCATAAGGTGTGGGAGGAGAGGAGATGCTCGATAACTACCACAGGCAATCCCAATCCACGGCTGCACATCCAGATGCCAGAGGCAGGGAGATACTCATACAAGCCTGGAAGGAAAGGGGTGGATGGGGTGAAGGATGTATTTAAGAGCTATTGCTTCTCTTTTTTTTTTTCCCCCTATCGTGGCAACAATATTGTAACTAGGACAGGTTTTGCATACAGGGTTACAACATCAAACTCTCAGAAATCAGAGCATGTCAGCAACATCCTAGCCAGATGAGGACATAAGGACTGAACCATCTCGAACTTGAACTCAAAGACCCTGAGCTCAGGTGGGTTAGTCTCTCCCCAGAAGTACACAAAGGAAATCCATGGGCCAGAAAATTTATAATTCAGCTCATCCTACTGGGTTGCATTTTTGTCCTCAGATATAGCCATGTTGCTGAGCTGTGAGCGTGCATCAGAGGACAGAGCCAGGCTCACCTTGTACAGTAGGTCACTGTCCTGGTTTTGGCTGGGATAGAGTTAATTTTCTTCCTACTAAGTGGTATAGTGCTGTGTTTTGGATTTAGTATCAGAATAATGTTGATAACACACTGATGGTTTAGTTGTTGCTAAACAGTGCTTGCCCCAGTCAAGGACTTTTTCAGCTTCCCATGCCCTGCCAGGTGCACAAGAAGCTGGGAGGGGGCACAGCCAGGACAGCTGACCCCAACTGGCCAAAGGGGCATCCCATACCGTATGATGTCATGCTCAGGGGGAGTTGGCCAGGAGAAAAGCGATTGCTGCTTGGGATGGGCTGGGCATAGGTCAGCAGGTGGCAAGCAATTGCATCATGCATCACTTGTTTTGTATATGTTGTATATTCTATTATTATTATTATTATTATTATCATCATCATCATCATCATCATCATCCTCTGCTGTTTTATTAAACTGTGTGGTGTTCAGCTACCTGCTGGGTTAAACCACAACAGCCATGTTTTGGGCCAGTGGTGAGACTTGTCACCCTAGGAGTGATTGGAAGTTACTGTGCACAGGCAGGGATTTACCAGGCAAGAAAAGAGGGAAAACCAGCCCTCCTTACACCATGAAAAGTGGCCTGTGCAGCCTTGGGACACAGCCATGAGCTGTACAGTGCCTTGGTTCAGATTGCGGGCTGAGCTCCTACCCCAGTGGGAACTTGGGCTTGGCTAATCCCAAACTCCAGATCTTGAATCTTGCAATTGTAACGCTGTGTTCATGAGGCTTTTTGAATGCCATTTCCTTAGTCATTTTTAAATTACGAAGGAAGAGAAAAGGCAATTCAAATCTTTCATCTCCATCTCCACACTGTATTTGTCTCTGACATATCCAGCCAGATCTATAGGGAGTTGCTGTCCCCAGTTAAACTGGTGTAAATCTAGTGTGACTCTGAGCTCCTCCTTCAGCAGAAATGGTCACAACGAAGAGAGGAATTAGGCTTGCAGCTGCTAATTAGCTTATGAAGTATGGGGTGTGCTTTAGGGTCCTTCAGGATGCAAAGTGCTATATACAAATTATTATTCGTTATTAATAATAAAAATACCCGAGAACCCCAGGGAAATAATCCAAAGAATGGAGCAAGTCAGTGACAGAAGCAGCTTTCAATCCATCCTCCTTCTTCTGCGCCACTTAAGCACTCCTCTCCCTTCCCCTCCAAGGCTCAGGCACATGGAGGAAGGGAGAGACCCCCATCGCACGTGTTCACCGCTTTGGCAGTCGCAGCAAGTCTCCTGCGTTCTCCCACACAACATCATCAGCCTGCAGTAGGAATTGTCAAATCTGTAACACAGTTGACAGCCAGCAGTAGAAATTTTGGGGGAGTAGCAGGGCGTGGGAATTCCTCAGCTTGCTTCCCATGGGAAAACTGCAACCCTGTCCCCATGGTCCTCAGGGCCTTTCATCTCATTGCCCTCCCTGGGAAAAGGACTGGTCAGGTAGGCACCACTTGCTTTCTTTAATGATCTCTGGGTGAGAATTGGGGGTCAAGCCACGGTCACCTGAGTTGGGGTGAACGGCTCCACTGGGGATGCACAAGCTGGTTTGGCTATTCCAGCCCTGCAAAGGAGTGTGAAGTTTATTTTAGGTGAGGAAATAGAACAAGGGAAGGGCTGGGTTTTCTCTAGCACTTTTTATACCCCAGGGAACCCAAAGCCCTTCATGCAACGCTGAGAAAGATCCCCCAGCGCGGTGGCTCCGCAGACGAGCATGACAGCCATTACACGCTCACTGATCTCGCACACGCTTGCCCTCGGAGGCCGAGGCGGCTTTACCCAGGCAGGGACTATTGGTTATCCCTTACTCCCTTCAGAAAGCACGCTGGGATTTTTGCTGTCCCTTCAGGCAGCCCACCAGAGATGGCCAGGAGGGAACTCGGCATAGGATTTCCTTGGCAGAAAGCCCTGCTGACTGCAGCACTTCGGGTTGAGCTGCAACGCGTAGGGCCATGCACTAGCGGAGCTTTTCTGCCCTGTGCCCTTTACGCCCTGAAATGCACCACCTACAATCAGAAAACGAAACGCCCGAGGAAGAGGTCAGGTCTTTCTCATTTTGCTATTTCCTCTAGCAGTCGCTACATCTCGCCCTGCAGCACTGGTGTTTCGGGAGAAGCCCAACCGAGAGCAGCTCCCCAGCCAGGCCAGAGGTACCCAGCGCTGTGCGCTATGGAGCACCCTGGGATGAGGGGAACGTGAGTGTGCTGAACCTCTTTTGGGTGCTCATCCCTGGTAAATCCACTTCTGACCTGGACCTCACTCAAAGTAGATCCAAAGCCTCCCAAATGCTCCTAAAGCCATAAAGAATAAGAAACTGGTGGGAAGACAGGGCAGGGAGAGCGCAGGGCTGACCTGATGTACAGCAAGCCCCTTCTTTTGGACAGCTGGGGAGGAAGCTGCTGGTGTCCTCAGCTATCCCATAAAGGGGAGCTCCCTGCCTTGGCAATGTCCCCAGGGTGGGGACAGCCTCCGTTGCAGCCCCTTCCCCATCAGCCTGAACACTGAATCCAAACATGGCTTAATATTTTTTCTTGCATTTCCCAGCTATGCTGGGATTTGGGGTTTGAAGAGTTGCGTGGGTTGCGTGTATCGGTCCCAAACAGTTTTAGGCTCGTACTTCCCTGGTTTTTTTCCCAATTTTGGTGCAATTGCTGGCAGGGCAAATACCTGGAGTAACAACCAGGCTGGTCTGAGAAAGCTGTAGGAAAGCAGTGCCCTCTGCTAAAAGAGCCAGGACACAGAGTTGGCATTGGCACACCCAAAACAAACATCACGCTTATTTTTGAGGTGGGTCGCCCAAGCTCAGAAAGTGTTGATAAACACAGTCTGTATCCCACAGGGCCGAACAGGGTAGCTGGCCTGTGTGAGTCCGATCAAACCGCGTTAGCACAGCTACGCCGTGGCTCTCAATGCCTCCAGACGAGCTGCTGCTGTTCCAACTTGCTGCTTTCCTCATAATCCACATCAAACATTGGCTGTTAAAGTAGATATTGCATGGATTTGATTCGAGGTCCCTTTTTATGCAGTTGAGCAAAAAACAAATGCCAAGCCTTGTGAGCAGTGTTAGCTTTTAGAGGCTGCTATTAGAACATTAATATTTTTATTATTGTTATTTCCTCTGGGTTGCAGGTACCCCAGTGATTTACAAGGAAACAAAGTGACTTGGCCCTCTCCTGAAGCGCTTACAACAAAAGTTAGACTTAAGCACAGCGCTGGGCTTATTTAACAAGCAAACAGTGCCAGCAGGGTGTTTGGAAGAGGGAGGTTTATAGCAGCACAGGATCATGAGACATTTATGGCTGTGCGCGCGCGCGCGTGCCGGTAGTTTATGCTGGCTTTTAAAAAGAAAACCGTGGAGGGGAAAAGTGTGCTGGATTTAGGGACGATGCCTGCAAGAAAGGTGAGCGGAGGTCAGCGAGGGAAGGATGATTTGGAAAGGGGAGGCTGAAGGGGAGGCTGCGAAGGCAGGAGTGCGGAACTACCTGTGGCACAGCCGGAGAAGGCGTACGGGGGAGCAGGTACTGCTGCTCAGTCATAATAACCCCTTTGAAGCTTGACTGCAAGCCATGCTGCTGCACCAATATTTTTTTCATCCATTGAGCACACTAATTTATTACAGAAGAGTCCGTAGGTGTGAGCTATGTGCTAGGGCTAATCTCTGAAGCGTTTTCAGCTACTCCACACATAACATTACTCTTGTGTCCTGGGGAGGAGGCTATTCATAATGGGATAAAATTTACTCACAATACTAGACTAGGGAATATTATTTCTAATGTGAGCTGGTCCAGTTACAGTCAGTTAGAAACCTGAAAGGCCGTTTCAGGGTTTTGGATCATGTCCAAGCTAGGTACCAAGGCACTTTTTATGGCCAGGATTGTATTACCCGGAGACATGCCCATCAGAGCTTCTTACACCAAAACGTACCTCCCCACCTACCCCACACATGGAGTAACATAGGTCTCAGGACTGAAACCTCCCTGCTTTAAAGTCTGTGAAACAAGAACTTGCCTCCTAAAGGCTGCCAAAACCCAAACTCCTTCCAGATTTTCCCACTTCTCCTTGGAAAAAAATTACCAGTTCTCCACTGAAATCACGGGTCTGAAATTCCAGCCCCTTCCTTGGTTTCTAATTTACTGCCATAGCTACAGCAGTCTGTGAAGCAACAACAAAAGTTGTGCTGCACCTTAGATCTTAACCTCATTATCTTACCTTCAAACCGGAGTTGCCAGTCAGGAAATGTGCCAAGATCAAAGAAGGGCAGCGTTTCAGACTCACTCTGTGTTTGTCTCTCCATGAGTAACCCCCCCTTTTTTTTGCCCATGCTACAGCCCAGTTGAAAGTCTTTCTCTTTTGAAGTTGGTCAGAGATTTTAAATGAAAATTTCTCAGAGGGATACAAAGACTTTGACCTGATCACCTGAATGTCAGGTGAATAAGGTGAATACCTGAACTATTGGCTTACTGATAATTTCAGTGCGTCTAACTCATGGTTTTGGTCTAAAAAAAAATCTTTGTCCTAGTCCAGCATAGAACAAGAAGCTTTATAATGTCAAGGTTTTGTGGGACAGGAAAATAGTTCTCTTGTTTTTCCAGCCTGGTCTCTACATTTACCTGACTTCATGTCGGCTACCATGCACCTCACTTAGCCTATGTTTGCACCTTCTCTTTGGGTCCTGCTGGGACAGCTGTGGCTGCTGAAGGCACATCTGGCCAGCTGTTCCTTGGGACCACTTGTCCACTTAACTCTACCCACAGTTGCCACATCTCAGCCTATCAGTTCTCCAAAACCGACCTCTGAGATACATTGTGCACCAAGACCTTGCCCTCTTGGCCCTCTTGATCAGCACAGCTTTGGAAGGCTGTGGCCTTTGTTTTGCCAAGCCAACATTAGAGTCAAGTCAACCTCAAACATGAAAATTAGTCCATGCATTAGTCTCTGGTCCAAACTGTCTCTCCTGGGGTCACCTTTAGTGAACAGCAGAATGAGTTTTGGCCGAGCACAACTGTGCAGGTTTTCCTCTCGCTTCCTCTGTGACCTGATGTAGCAAATGCATTGTGTAAATGCTCCTTCAGGGCTGCCCTCCATTCCTACTGAAGGGCTCCTCTTTTCCTGTAGTGCACTTCACGGTGTGCTGCGGAGCAGAGGCGGCTGATACATCAGAGCAAGAATGAATGACTTTGCCTAACCACCAGGAACCTGTACCAGCCCTGCTGCTTGGAGATTCCCCTGCAGGAGGGGGGAGAAGGGAGAGCATTTTGGAAGCCCTGAGTACAGAATACCTGTGGAGACTGGCAGGGAAAGCGAGCGAGCTGGGACTGGATGCTTTCCAAGCATCAGAGCAAAGCAGAGTCTCTCAGTGGAGGATGCTAAATTTTGACAACAGGAAAGAAACAGATAGACAAAAGGTGAGTGGGAGGGGAAAGCCTTTCCTTGCTAATGCTGTCTGCTCGTAGCGTTAAGCATTATCATGTATTTCCATGTGCCATCATGTGTACACAGCATTTTCCTGGCAGCTAAAAGGGCAGAATCTTGCCCCTAGGATTTCACGGTGCAAAGACCCCAACCTTTGGGGTCCTAGCAAGTGAGGATGCTCAGCTCTTCAGAAGGGGCTCTCAGCAGGCGTTAGGCAGCAACTGCAAGGCCTGGATCCCACTCCTGGTGGGATCGGTGGGAAAACAGTGGGAATGAGATTAGGTCTGAGACGTGCAGGCTGGAATGAGGGAAGGAAGCGCCTGCGAAAGGTCACAAGCTGAGCTACAGCGTGTTCGTGTCTTGTTTGCTCCTGGCTTTAGCTGGGTATCTCTGAATCATTCCTCATTCTAAAGATGTAATATAGTAAACAAAGTTAATAGTCAGAAGGGGCAAAGCTTGCCAAGGGCGTAGGAGAAGTGGAAGTCATTAACGCGGGGAGACTAGCTGCAGTAAATGAGTCCTGAGGGCAGGCACGAGGGAGGTGAATAGGGTTGTGCGGCGAAAAGAGGGAAGGGAGCAGCGGGAGGGAAGGAGCAGAGTCATTGCTGCGGGGAGATGGAGGGGGGCCAGGGAGGGGGAGATGTGCTGACTGAGCACCGAGTAGGGTGGGAGAGGAGGGAGGGAGCAAGCTCTGACAGAGCCACGTGAGGCCTTGAAGATGAAATGAGGAACTGAACTTTGATGTAGAAGGGAGACTGGAAGTCGACACGGGGATTCGAGAAGAGAGAGTGACACAAGTGGAACAGCAGGTAAGGAAAAGATAATGTAGCTGCTGCACGCTGGGTGTTTTAGTGTGAGTATTAAGCCTCCCCTGTAGTCCTGCTGAGCCTCCCCGGCTCTGAGAATTGAGTGGGTTTGTGCTTCCGTGATCTGGTCTAAATAGCTTGGTAAAGCATTGCCTCTATATTGCTTTTGCCTAATCAATCAGACACGCACCAGGAGTGTTAATTTGTAAGGGGAGGCAGTCGCAGGGAAAGGGCTGTCTACGAGCAGCAGGATGGGTGCCATCACAGCAGCAGAACAACGTGACACTGAGGGGCTGGGGATCTCCCATCCCGGCCCACAGGCTGTAGGGTGCAGAGCATTTCAACAAGGAGGAAAGCAGGGGGATCGCCTTCAACCTCAGGACCTCCTCAAAAGGCAACCAAGGGGATAATCCCAGCAGTAGAGCGTTTCCCATACTCTGAAAGTTCCCAATCAATGCCGCTGTCTCTGTTGTTTATTGCAGCTTCCCTAGATCATGTCCTGCCAAGGGCAGTTCCTGAAGGACAGAGCTGCCAGCACAAGCAAGAAACATCCCTGTTCTGGTGGCTCCTGCCCGGGAGAAGCCCCATCTCTCATCTCTGAAACTCTGAGTAGATCCTACCTCTTTTTTTTTTTTTTTTTCAACAGCTCATCTCTCCTTTCACTCCTGAAGCAATTTTCTGCATGTGAATTTCTTCTGTTTTATTACCTTCCATGATCTTTCAGACTTCTTACAGTCTTTGCTTTATTACTTGAACTGTGGTGACTCTTGCTTCATGCTGCCCCTTCCTCTCTCTTCTCTTCCTTTCCCAACTATTGGCATGCAGCTTCTCACCTTCAGCTTCCCGATCTCTGGGACTAATGAGCCCAACTTTTCCCTCCCTACCCAGTGCTGCCTTGCTTAAGTTGCACCAATCCCCAATGCATCTTCATCTCAGGGTTGCGCTAAACCTTTGATTCCCTTCAAGCACTCTCCCTACAGGCTTTTTAGTGCTCGTCTGCAGTTTGACTGGCTCCCTCCTTTCCTCTCTCAGTCCATTATGGCAATACTTGCAGTGCCGTGTTAATCTCCATTTCTGTCCAACACCACCTGCATTAAAAACCAAACCCAAACCCAAACAAAATCCATCACTTCAAGATCTTCTTCAGGATACTTTGTGCAGTCTCTGATTTTCAATCATTTGGGTTATACTTTCAGAAACAACAGGATGAATCCCTCCTCTATATCCAGCAGGAGACTTAGGGCACTTTGTTGTGGATAGTCTTTCCCATGTTCCTTCTTCATTTCTCAGGCTGCTATTAACCATTCCTCCCTATTTCTCTGACACTGCTATTCTTCCCAGCACACCCATGTTGTTCTCACCTCCTAGCCCTTTTCCAGACAAGTACAATAGACTTTTTTCATCTTTCAGTCACAGATTGACCTGATTTATCTCACTTAGACTTAACACCCCCCTTTCCCGAGCCATTCTCATGCCTCTCCTCCTACTCTCTTTGCAGCCCTGGAAACATCTGACATAATTCAGTCGCTCAAGAAAACAACTACTTCTCTTGACCCTGGTACCTCTCATCATTTAGGCCTATCTCCTTACTCTGGCTTTTTACTTTACTCCCGTTTCCAGTCATTCCTTAGCTTCTGGTACTCTGCTCAGCTCTTTGAAAATAAGCCATTATCTGCTGTGTCCTCGGGCTCCTCCATCGACACCGCCGTTCCATTTAACAAGCACCCAGAGCCTCCTTATTCTTCATAGAGCCCTTAAGAGAGTCACTCCCTCTTATCTCTCCTACATGACTGTCCTCGTCCATTTTCGCTGTAGGTTCATGCAGACCGTAGTGCAGAAATCTAATGATCTCCTTTCTGCTAATGATCCCTGGTCCCATTTCTTTTTTACCTCATGGCAGCCATGTGAAATGGTTGCCCACTCCGTCCATCTCGGGGTATTCACTGTGATGAAGGTATGCTGGTTTCTTAGCAACTGCTCAACTTTCAAGCAGTTCTTCGGACAGGGATGCCTCTTCTGTGCTGGGATCCCTTCTCTGGGGATAAATGATCCTTTAAATCTTTTTCTAATAAAAAATTATAATCATACTTAACATTCATACTGCTTTTCATCCGTAGAGCTCAAAGCATTTTGCAAAATCAGTAAGCATCATTTTCTCCATTGTAGAGATGGAAAAGCTGAGTCACAGAGATATTAGGGCCAATATTTTCATGTGTTCATTCACTTTATGCATCTTCATTTCTGGGAACCCAGTCTGAAATAACTTAACCTAATTGCTTTGCTGTAGGACTTGAAAGGGAGCAGTAGGTCTTGAGCACCTTTGAACAATACAGAATAGAACAGTAGGTGCAAAATATCTCAGATGAGGCAACGGAGAAATGAGTACCTATGAAAATGTAGTTGTATACCATCTGACCAAGACCACACAGAGCTCAGTTTCTTCTGGCATCAGAGCCAGAGACCTCCATTGATGAGCATACTGCTGCTTCAGGGTCTTCTTTCTGCCTTACATGGTAGAGAGATGTGATGGTGTAAAGCATCAGAGTACTTCAGAAGTTTCAGAATAAATCTTCAGTTCGTACTGTGACATATCCATACCTCCTCAGTTGTTTTATTTTTTTCTGTGAAGAAGGGAGAAAACAACCCTGCCCTAGAAGAACGAGTGGTCTAGCAGCTAGGCTTAATATTGAAATGGTGGAAACTGGTTCAAAATTCTTCTTCTCACCCAGCAAAGACTTCACCTTGGGTTTCCTGCATTCTAGATGAGTTAATTAATTACTTGGCTCTTCTGATTGCCTCTTCTCTTTCTCTCCTTCTGACTAGTGATCCCATCTCAGATCTAAGCAACCTTTTCTGCTGAGACTAGAAAGTATGGTCCTGCAGAGTGTCAGCTTCAACAAACTGACATTCACAGACAAAAAATGTGTTTCAGTAAAAAATTCCTGTGAGCTCTGCCAGCCACTTCAATGTCAATAGAACTCAAATGCACATACCTTTTATAACTGCACTGGCTCTTCCCTGCTCACCTGCAGCCTCTCTTGCCTAAGAAAGCTTCTGGGTTTGTATCAGCTTTTCTCAGTTAACTCTTCACAGGTAGAATAGTTCCTCTTAACCTAGAATGCTTCAAATAATCCATATTTCATTCCTGTCCCTCTCTGAAACCCAGTCTGTATATACTAGGCACAACCTCGGCATTTTTGTAAAATTTTAACTCATCTCTACCTAGGTATGTCACAACAGCAAATGTATCAGTCCTAACCTCTACAGCATGGTCTAACCTTTGAGATGCTCTTACTCAGGGCTTTGCCAAATTTGTG
Source organism: Egretta garzetta (assembly GCF_000687185.1). Classification (NCBI taxonomy): domain Eukaryota; kingdom Metazoa; phylum Chordata; class Aves; order Pelecaniformes; family Ardeidae; genus Egretta; species Egretta garzetta. The sequence continues at coordinate 1,905,553 of NW_009258549.1, forward strand.
TGTACAACTTAACACAACTGGCATTACATCTTTGTCCTTTCGTCTCAAACTCTTGGCTTTCCATTCCTTTTGAGGCAGATTTTCAAATTCCTCTCCTTTATTTTCCAAGATGATTTGCTCCAGTCTGTGCCATTGCTCACATTTCTCTGCTAGCACCGGCTTCCTCGGTGTCCCACAGCTCCAGCTGTTGCCATATCTTTTTCCAACACTGCTTCCTTGGCCTGGACTAATGTTTTTGTCTCTCTGCTTTTTGGACTCTCTCTTTCCCCTCTGTCTTGATTTCAAGTGATCTCAGATTTGCTTTCAATTGTTTTTTTAAAACTTTGGTCGTGTATTTTTCCACTGTGAACCCAGGCCAGCCTGCGTTCTTCTAGCATACAGTACAAATATTACAAAAGATGGGGTTGAAAAGCGACGTAAAAGTACAATTCCATGTATGATCAACAGAAAGCCCTTCTCTCTTTTGAAGAGCCTGGGAGATATCCACTCCCTCAAAACTATTAACCCGCACTCCCATCTGTTTTCAAATAATTCTTGGAGGAACATAATAATTTGCCTTAATTAGTTTGTTGATTGGCATTTTTTGACAACACAAGGGCAATTCAACCTCTGATTTGTTTGCTAATCCATTTTTGCCAGCACTGGTTTAAGTATATGAGATGTGGAATTCAGTTATTTTCTGACTGGACACATGTACTAAATTACTTTTTTCCTTATGGCCATCAACTGGAAATGGAAAATGTTTTCATTTCCATCTCCCCCCCCCGAAAGGAAGAACATATAAAAAATATGCCCAGAAACCCAGACACTTTTGCAGCTCTTGTCATCGTGTAAAAATTCTAAGTTTCCCTCAGACAAAAAATTCCAGTACCAATTTGGTAGTGTCTTTAACTCGTTAATAGTATTGCCTCATCTGAGTGAATACTTTTTGATTATAGATTCAACATTTGCTTTTTACAAACATGTTCACTTAAATGTTGCTGTTTGAGTGAAAATCCATGCCAGTAAATATGTTGCTGGAACAGTCACAGAAGGCAGACAAATGGAGTGGGAACACAATTGAAGCAAATTTGTTTAAACTAAACTGAATGATCACACACAAATATTTTACATGATATTTACTAAAACCTATCTCCTTGCCCATCTGATAATCACCACACATTTTTTGCAAAGTAAGATACAGCATCCTGACAGCAGGCCCATCAGAGGGTAACCCATCCCTCCCGTTGGTAGGAGGTAACCAACAGCGGGAGATGTAGCGTGCTGAGTTTTCATTAAAAAGGTGGTCTTAGAGGTTCGTCTAAAATTCAGGTGGCATACACTTTTCACTCACTCCAAATGCTCGTATACCCTCAGTCCCGGTTTGACTGCAACCGCAGAATCCCTCCTTGATGAAATCAGCCATTTAACAAAGAAAATGCGACTGGAATCTATATCTAAGGATAGCGATAGGTAGAGGGTATGAATTGCTACCTTCTCCTGGTGGAAATATATCAGCTTTCTCAATTACTGGTCTGCCCAGCTATGTTTCTTTTCTCGGCTGCTCTGGGAATGCCACTGTTGTAGTACAGGGTAGCCTTACAGGTGCTATTAGGAGCACCACATCACTGTCCTGTTTATTGGGCAGCAAGGGACAAGTGCGGGGGAGTCCAGCGGTAGTTAAGATAGTTTAAGTTGCGTGAGTTATGTGCTGGCAGGACAGAGAAAATGACACATTACAGCAGCTCGCGCTGCCTCCAATTCACTCAGCTCAAGCTGTGAATGCAGCCAAATGTATATGATTTGCTGGCATTTTTATTAGTTATAAACTTCCATCTACTCCATCCGAGCTAGTGAAACCGCTCTGGTAGCTCGCTGGATGAAAGGCCTTTGCTCCTGAGTGGAGACGTCCTGAAATGAAATCCCAGATGTGGTGTGCTGTGAAATGGCTGCAGCGCAAAGTAATGGCTGCGGGTAAATAAAGTTGGTATTGGAAACTTAGACGGCAATCCTCTGACGAACTGTTTAAAAGAGAGATGACAGTGTCCCCACATCTATCTCTGGATCAATCGTGCTACTGTACACCATTACACGCCTAACATATAGATTATAAGCCAGCTTTAAAGCTGAAAGGCAGCCCTGGGAATCACACACACTTCAGAACCAACAAACCACCAAGTGCTCATCTACCATATGTAGTGCAGTGGCGCTTGGTGCCATGGGGCGCACTAGTGAACGCGAGCAAGCACATTTGGGGCCGTTTGCAAAGTCATTTGACTGGGTTCCTCTGGCTGCACAGCGTTAGGTTTGGAGTACAGCATCTCTCTCTGACGTAGCCCCATTTCCTAGCTGGCCTGGGCGGTCAGGTCCAGGATAAGTGGGATTAATAGTAACCGATACGCATACGTGCAGGGAATTACTGGAGGTGACAGTAAAGAGGAGATGCCCGTGGCCAACACAGCCACTTCTACGGCAAAGGGGGATGCTTCTGACCATGCAAGAGGCCCAAGCTGTTGCCAGGGGCCTGCACAAAGCTGCTTGCAACCCTGTGGCCGGTGTCTCTGGAGCACCAGCGTGCACTACCACCCAGAGGTGCAGCCTCCCCCAGGAGCCCCGAGTTTGGGAAGTCTCCTCTGGCTGCAGGTTTGATTGCCCTGGCAGGACTAGACCCAGTTAGCCAGCCTCAAGCCTTTTTTGTGTGTTTGTCTAACATGTATCACAGCAGGAGAGCCTAAAGCCTTTTTTTGTGTGTGTTTATCTAGCATGTATCACAGTAGGAGATGCTGTTTTATGAAATACTTACTGTTTCTAATTACAACCTAGGGTTTTCCAGAACAGTGGCATTGGCTGACAGACATTCATGTGGTCTCAAATTGCCTTTTACTGTGTTTCTCATCCTCTCATTTGTCCAATAGACCATTGACCTATCGAGCAGCCCTGGCTGACACAGTTTTGCAGCTCTGAGACCTACAGCAGTAGATCCTCAGCACATGGGGAATGATCCCTCGCCATATTTAGGGGAAAAAAAAAAAAAGTAGTTTTTATCTGAAAGGGCTAAGTTGGTCAATGTTGCTGTTAAAACTTTCCTGTCCACTTTGCATTGCATGATGAGAGTAGCGTACCACCTGAGCTGTTGTACAATTTCCTGAATAAGGAGCCAAGTAAGTGGGATTTCAGAGGGATAGTTTTCTTCTTATCCCTCCTGACTGGGCATTATACCTCGGTGCAGGGATCCAAATCCAGTAGCATCTATGCTGGCCAGAAACAACTTCACTGGGTTTGTACACCCGCCCCTGCTCCCAGGACTCTGGGATGGCCCAGGTGGGTTGTGGTACGGTGATTCCTTTGCCAACAGAAAGGCATAAGTTCCCATTACGTGCGCAGAAATCTGGAAGAGGTGGCTCACAAAGAGGAATCCACTCATCCCCAGGACAGTGTGGGGAGCCCCACGGGCATCTGACTTCAGGGACTAGAAATAGGATGCGTGGGATTTCACCCACTGGTGCAGAGAGGCATCAGAGATGTTCCCATGGGTTCACAGCCTCCACTGTGCACACAGTGAGATCCCAGGGAGCTTGATACTGCAGATCACATCTTCCTACATCTCTTACTGTCTGTCTACCCTTTAGTTATTGTGATAAGGTAGACGAAGCACTGCTTTCTCTCTACTTGTGTGCACCACCTAGAAAGAGTCATACAAGGTGCTCCCTTTGGCTTTCTTACAAGTATATGACCCAAGCAGGGCTTACAGCTTATATTGATTTGAGATTTAAGAGGAGCTATTTTCAGTTCTTGATCAGTACCTACTGAGGACTGCTAGAGTGAGGAGCTGGGATAAGTTTCAACAGTGCAATGCACAAACCACTAAGACCAAAGTATTAATTTTTAAAAAGCCATATGCCTCTGGAAGTTTGGGCACGGCTGTTCTTCAGTGATATTCCACAGTCATTTGAAGTTCGGCTGGGGTATGGTATCAAACCTGGCCCCAGCTGGATAAAGCCCAGAGCAAACTGGCTGGGCCCCACAGCCGACCCTGCTTTGAGCAGTAGCTTGGACCAGGGACTTCGTGAGGTCCCTTCCCACCTGAATGCTTCAGTTATCCTGTGATTCAAACTTAACAAACACAACTGTCTGACCAACCTTTTCTTCACCAACAGCCCCTGCCCTGTGACTGCAGGTTGCCTATAAATGAGCACAACTGGAGGTGCAAGTCAGTGCTATGTCATTGCAAAGCCTGGCAAATTTAGCCAGTGCTGAAATAGATACACAGCATGGTAATGACCAGACTATAGATACCTACAGAGCAACTGTACAATTTCATCCTACCACAAGATCCAGCTGCTGAAACTTGTGTTATAACTAGAACTTACAGGGAGAAAAGGAATCAGATTGAAAAACATCATAAGGAAGAAACAGACTTTCCCAGACTGGCAACATGTTGACAGACAGATGCATGTCAGTGCATCATATATTAAAGTAAAAGAAACTTCCATGTTAGTCTAAACATAGGAAGAGGATGAGTGCTCCAGAAGATCCACCCCACTGGCTGGTCATGACGTTCTTCATAAGAAGGTTCTTCATAAGGTAAGCCTCTGAGAGCATTTTGGGTTGGAAACTCAGCATTCATCTAAGATTTGTGATGCATTATTATTTTCAACCTACCAGTGAAACTGAGTCAGAGAGAAGGACTGAAACTGAACTCTAACACAGGCCAGAAGTGTTTCATTAGGCTTGGTTTGACCATGGGTCCCACTGTATTTGATAAGTGCTGTGCTCAGAGCAGGAAAATTGGAATCCTGAAATCCCAATGAAGCAGTCTTAACAGCCAAAAAGCAATGCACTTCACTGGATGTTGCTGCATTCTGGAGGAAAGTAAAAAATCAGCTTGTAGTTCACAAGAAATTGCAACAAGAATCCAAAATCCACTGACTCTTAAAACCACAAGTATACCCCAGTTCCTCCCCGCCCCAGCCCTGGGCATAAGGTTTCCTCAGAGGCACACCAGGTCATTTCTGGGCATGCACTTGCTGTAGAAGAGAGGATCGGGATTATTAGTTTTGTCCCTTCTCCAGTGGGGCTTGTACAAGTTCATTCCACTTCCACACTGATGAGGCTGGCGCAGGCAATGAGGTCGTGACTGCAGTTACCTTGGACCTTCCAGGGTCTCTGAGGAATCGTAGCCCTTTTCTCTAGGAATGCAGCTGCATGCTTTCAACCTGCATTTATCTTACAAAGCAGTGTGTCTCGAATCGAAGTTCTGCACAACAGGATTCTTCATAATGGACTTGACAAATCTGGGGCAGTGCATAGAAAATCTCCCTGCAAGGGAACAGGTTCAGGTGCACTGACACCAATTTTCACTCTTCAGCAGATGGAAGGCTATTTAGAGGTGGAACACTGAAGATGGCGTTATTGCCAAGACTTGCACCCTGGGGTTGAAGGGAAGGGAGCTGTCAAACAGAGAGGTTATGCTGGTAAGAAACTCCCAGACCACCCCAACTTCATTGCAGCAGGAGGATCAAATGATCAGTGACCCTGATCAGATTCTCCTTTTATGGGGGTAGAGCTTCATAAAGAATTTTTGCCCCTGTGGAATACGTCCAAGGAGGGATATGAGATGTGTCTGAAGAAAGAATCTAAGATGAAACAAGAAGTGTACAGCCATCCAAGCAGATGGAAAGGGGTAGCACTGACTGGCCTGACAGACTCATTTGTATGGGCATGGTGAAGCCTGGAGATGAGCTGCCAGGGATGGTTGAGCGCATTCTCTCCCCGAGGACTTCTGGATGGGATCCTTAGACTGAGCTCTCCCGGTGAACTCTATGAAGCATACACCAGTTCCAGGCTGCGTTGCCATGCTCAATAGCTTGTGGGAGGAGTAGTTCAAAGACAGTCTTGCCACTGTGGGCTTCAGAGGTTACTCTGGTGGGACTCAGGTGCTGTAATGAAAGAAAATGTCCCAGGGGGTCATACAGAATAAAGCTAAGACAGGCATACTTCAGCTTTTGATGAATGGCAAAAGGAGAGAGAAGAACAGGCTTTTCCTTTTGTTGCCCCAAGACATCATCAGTAGGGTAAACCACATCATCACTAGGGTAAAACTAACCTGCCTCACGATGATCTAACCCAGCTCACGTTCCCTATTAGTGGGTGAACAATCCAATAGTTGGTGAATTCTGCTTCACAATGATAGGAAGAGCTAACATTGAAGGATCAAAAGGCAACATCGCTATGAATGCTTGGACTCTATTGGAGCTATTGGACTCTGTAAGGCTGCTGAGGTATTGCTAACTCACTGTCTTAGAACCTGCTTCTTAACTCTCCGTGGGTATAAGAGAGGAGTGAGGGCTCATTTGGGAAAAGGCAGAAAGAGATGGAGTATAGAAAAGATCTTGGAAGGAAAGCCAAGGACAATCAGATGTAGTCAAGATGCTTTGGCTGGGATGTATATTGAATAATACTTCTGAGTTGCCCATAAAGTCAAGATCCTGGCAGAGGATGGATCTGGATGCTAACTCAGCATTTGTGTGCTACAGTGAGAATACCGTGGGCCCTCAGTCCCTTTGCCTCACTGAAATCATCAACCCAAGCAAATTAACTTGGTTTCCACCTTACCCAACCTAAATCATCTTCCTTTGAAGTTCTCCTTCCTCTTTCATGCTGTTTCTGCTCTCTATATAAAATCCAATGTGTCTCAAAGGCAGCTGGAGCAGAAACCACAGAAGGGACGCAGAGGCCTTTTATCCAAAACAGACCTACACAGAAAATTAATCCCAGTTTTGGACACTGTAGCAGCTCAGATTAGAGAGACAGAAGAAGGTAGCTGCTGACTACACCTCTCTGCTTGCTGCCCTTGAAAGGGACTGATTCAGGGGACTTTGCTCACCCACACTAAAATACTTGGTGAGTTAGAGGAAGGTGGGAATCCTTGCCCCGGTGTCATATAAGCAGATCGTGTAACTTAAACTGAGGGATCAGATTGACTCTGTAACTGTGAGCAGGCATAACTGTAGTGAAGTAAAATTGTTATAAGAAGGAGCGAGGAGGGGTTTAGGGACTGAGTTTTCTGTCATCTCTCTCAGGGAGAAAATCTCAATGAAAGCCATCAGTATTAATGAAAGCCAATTGGAACTTGATAGGAATTATTTCGCTATTTTGTCAGCGTTGGTTGGAACACAGGGATTTAGGAAGATTTCCTTTGTAGAAGCACATCTAGGAATGCTGTGCTGTCTCCTCTGAGCTGGGAGATGTACAAGCCTTTGGGAATTTGTATTTCTCTCAGGATCTGGTTTGTATTCAGCTTTTCAGATTTTTATGGGTGACCAAAAACCCCGCTTTACTGGCACCCATTAACTGGATGAGAACACGTGAGCACAGACACAAATCCTACCTACATGCTGTGAGGGAACCAGAAGGATGGAAGGGAGATTCAGGTTGCCAGCTCTAATCACTGCCACCTCCTTTAAAATTCACCCCCATGAGCTAAGGAGGGGGAGAGGCAGGACGGATAAACAAATACCTTTTCACAGTGGAGTAAGCTGCCAAGTCCCCAAAAATGGGCTTCAAGGAAGTCCTCCTCAAATCATTAAACAGGTCATATCAAAGAAATGGCACATGAGAAAGTGGCCTCTGTTGCCCTCTGTCATGATGGGTCTGGGAACTGGAGTGGGAAGGGGACGCAGTGTAAGTGGGGGTCAGCACAGCATGTAGGGACCCCAGAGAAAGGCACAGGCTATGGCTGAGACATTGCCCAACTGCATTTGCTGGTATTGCACTTGGCTCTGACCAGAGCCATTTGCTGCTCTTTCTTGGGAGCACACAAACATTCCCTCCCATTTAAAAGGAAGGAGAAGGAAGAGCTCAGCTGCAGGGGAGAAGAGAGAAATCAGAGAGCGACGGAGGGAGAGCAGCGAAGGAAAGAGCAGGTATAGTGCACGTCCGATGATGTCCATCTGTTCCTCATTAACCAGATGTCCCCCACCCACCTCCTGAAGTGCCATTGACTGTATATTGTCAGGACAAGAAGGGGATAACAATGCCACCATGGCGCAGACATTCATACACCAACAGGAGCCCTGCCATGAAGCCATCCCTCCCTCTACTACCCTTCCAGATTGGATGCCAAGTCCTTCTTTTTCCTAATCAGCTTTTAAACAGTTACATCCTCATAAAGCTTCTTGCATTATAATTGCCATGTGTTTCATCCTGCTCTGAAAATGGCAAGTTATTTCAGCCCAGTTTACCACAATCAGACCTTACGTCCTGTAAGGGTGTCACCCACCACTTCCTGCAGTATTTACATGAGGGAAGAGCGAATCCTTGATTTAAAAAGTGATTTCTGCTTGCCAAACTTCATCATTTTAAGAGTCAGAGAGTCCTTGGATTCATACCTGTATCCAAAGAACAGCAATAGATTTATGAACAATTCAACCTACTAAAGATTATTCAGAAATGCAGGAAGAGCCATAAATTACTTTGTCTATGTTTTTAGCCAAGGATCATTTATAATAAGAGCCCATCGAGCCATCCTTACTCCAAGGGTGATCTGTGCATTGGTCTGTGTGTGGGCATATCAGCGTAGGAAAACTCTGTCTCATACCTTAAGCTGTATTTGCAGCCCATTCATGGGAAGCCTTCCCCTACCTCCATGTCCCTGATGAAACCAAAGGATCCAGTCCTCTACCCTCTAAATCATACCACAGCATGGCTCATAAATTGTGGTGTGCAAAAGGAGCATCTGCTGAGCTGCAGCCTACGTGATGCTTCCACCTTTTTCCCTTTATAAAAACATGCAGTTTTTATGTGTGCACTGGATCCTTGGCTCCCATAACAGCTAGAAGACAACCTGTGTCCTGATCTTGTCTTTTTGCTCTGAGCTCCTGCACAGGGAACTTGAATAGGTGGAGGACATCCAGGTGGGCAGGTGTCCTCCAAAACCAGCAGCTCTGAACACTTGCCAGATGAGGAGCTAAAGGCCCCCGCAGCTTGTTGAGATAAATCTCTCTACCTCTTGCAAAGTCATTGTACTTACTGAGCCTGCATCACTACTGGAACAGCACTAGGTTTAAATCCCTCTTCCCTGGATGCCAGCTCTTCAACAGCTGGTCCTGAGCCTCACGGTGATGTGGGACCTCTGCATGAGTTGTGCGCTCTCCTTGACGTCACGGTGTTATTACATTGCTGCAACTGAAAGAGTAGCTTCAGTGTGGATCCCTGCTCACTATTAGGCAGAAGAGTCCTTCATACGCCGTTGACAGCAGTTGGTCCTTGGACCCTGGCGGGTGATGACTGAGACCGAACACAGGGGTGGTGGGATTGCCAGACCCTATGCACATTACAAAAAGCTGAACAAAGCCAGGTAAGGATGGAAAGGATTAAAGGAAGACTTGGGCGAGGACCAAAACAGGAAAATTCCATGAAGACACAGGAGAGAAGGGATGGCAGAGAGGGGAGTGAATAGCGTTTGAAAGGAAAAAGCCTAATTTAGTGAAGGGAATAACCACATTCAGAAAAGACAAATTATGAGCTGGCAATCTGAAGGCGGGAGATCCCCCACTGAGTCAAAGGGAGAAAAGGGAGAGAGAGCAGTGGGTGGGGACATTGTGTTTGTTGCTTTCTCATGATCTGTATTTTCTGAGAGATGCCGGGTTCAGACATTATGTGCAAAGTTCACCTTTATCACATGTGTGTTACCTCTAGCAGTGCCTGATGAATTAAAGCGTAAGCCAGAAGGCTCACGCCTCACGATAGGTTTTTGTGAGAGGCTGCACTTAAGCTACCTGGGGAAGTTGTGCAAGCCTGCAGGGAGAGGCAACTGCAGCAGCAGGTCAGGCTCTCAGGAAGGGATGGTCGATAGAGGCTCTGTGCCCCTCAAACATCCCCGGAGATGCCCAGTCAGGTGTAGTGCTTTTGTCTCTCTTTATACTCCCGAAGCTAAAAGCACATTGGAAACTTAGCAGCTGGATCCTGCGGCAGCAATCTGATGAGTGTCCAACAAATGGCTCCCAGCCAGGTTTGTGACAACCTGATCAATCAAATTCAGAAAATCCCTTTTTAGCTCCACAGCTGACATTGGAAAAGATCTGGGAACATGTTTGGGAATTGAAGGCCCCTGCTAAACGTGAATGTGAAAGAAAAAAAAAAACCCACAGACAAGCAGGTGGAGTAAGAAATAAATGGACGATGGTGAGATGATTCCTCGTGCTGGTGTGTGGAAGAAACCAAGCGACATGAGGTGCCAAACTTTGTCTTTGCCTGCATCACGTAGTGCACATGAGGCTGCGCTGCAGTGGCAAGTTAACATGGATGCATTTCTATGTCTTGCTTTTGCCATAGAAAAACACACCTGAAAATTTCTCCAGGTGAGTTACAGCTGACGTGGAAAGCCTGAGGAGAAAGCTGGAATCCAGCAAGATGTGGAAAGGCTTACCCACAGTGACTGTTGTTGCTATTAAACACCATCTGTCGCAGATGTACACAGGAACTCAGTACTGAATCCTTCTTACATCACAAAGGTTAAATGACATAATCAGCATCTTAGCCTCACGCGCATCATCACTGAACATAAGAATCGGTGGTTTATGCTCACTTGTAGTAGCTATGGATTTGACCCAGTATGTCAACTTCAGGCCTTACTTCCCTGACACTGCCCAAGACTTCAACAGCATGGATTTTCTTGTTCTTTTTTTCCTTTGCTCTTTTCTTCTTCTTACTCAAAGCATTGTAGAGTTGGTTTGTTTTTTAAGAAAATCTTTTTTAGGTACCAAGTAAGTCTGCAATTGCAGCAAGAACAATACCCCAGTGTTCTCTCTTTCCCCTTTGGTTCTAACAACCTCTGAGCATCAAACAGGCTTTGCTTTGGAGAGAAAAAAAGATAATAATGAATGACTTAAAATAGTTCTGCTGAGGAAAATATGATTTTGATTTCAGTTGCAGAGGGAATAACTTTTTCCCTGGCTCGTTCACTGATTCCAATAGAAGACCAGCAAGATCTGATGCGTCTCCTGCAGAGACCTCCCATGTTCAAAGAATCTGGGAGCTTGCAAGAAGTACTGCAGAGCTTGAATCGGCTCTAATATGTTACTGATTGCAATCCATGAGGTTTCCGTGGTGCTTTAGAGATCGTCTACGTACTCCACACTTGGAAAACAGTCAATACCCTTCTGTGGTGTGATAGGCAGCGGGGCCAGGGAAACAGCACTCTGGAAGGATGGTGGAGTGATCCGGATATAGACTTAAGACTTGGCAAAAAGTGAGTTCAGCTCTGCCGCAGTCTTTGTGTATGCTTGGCTAACCACTTAACCTTCTGAAATTTTTGTCATATAGGATGGGCATGGGAGCATTTTACAGTGCTCCAGGGACACTGGGGGATGAAATGCATCAAGGAGGGAAAAACCATGTGCTAGCAGAATGACTTCTGTTGCTGCGAGCAGAGGACAGCAATGGCAGGCGTAGAAAGCACAAGTTGAAACCTCACCAGCAGCATTGGTTTTGCTGGCAAAACCCGGGATATTTCCTTCAGTAAACCATCTGTTAGTCTTTGTCTACCTGATCAGTGATGGCATTAGTGGGTTGGGAATGTCATCCTGATTGGTATCAGTAAAACTTTCATACCACTATCTGCCACTCTCTATTCTGGAGGTGCCATGTGTGTCATGGAAAATAAATTTAATTTATTTTGAGAGGTTTAAAAATGTTATTGAGACTCTTGTTATGTTCCTTCTCTGTGAAAGCAAGCATCAGTTACAACTCAGCTAACCACACAGACCTCACAGGAAGCCATAATGATCTTAAAAAGAATCCTAGAATAGTCTTTCTATGCATAAAAATGTCAACATTTTAAACTCTCACCATTCAGAGTGACTCCTGTAGGGAAGCTCTGAAAGAGGATGGATGGTGTAGGGGTTAAAGGTGGCTTTGTGCTGGGTTTGCATTTTTGTGACCATCAGAGCAGAAGAGATTGGCTTAGTCTCTGATGCAAGTTAGAGTCACCTCAGGGCTGTTCTAACACATACCTGACCAAACCATAACTCAGAACAAGGTACCACTGAAGCAGGGGACTCCTGGAACATACATCTCGTTACTTGTACTATTCGTCCTTCGGCCACATCCCCTAACCAAGGGGAGGTTTATGCATTTCTTGGTTATGTGGGGGTTTCCCTATAACAGGGGACTTAAACCAGCAATGTGCAGCCATGCTAGCAGAGGACAGGATCTCCTTCTGACTCTATGGAGTCAGGCAGCAATACAATTAACTGAAACAGCGTGATGTTTTCTGTTCTGAAAAAAAAAAAAAAAGTCGCTGGCTCAAGACAAGATCTTGCCTGTTATGGGCCTTGGACAGGTGTTGTTTTGGAGGGGACAAATCACAAAAGTCACAGTGTCTGCGTAAGCTAACAAACGAGACAAATGCACATATTTCAGGAAAGAGGTACTTCAGCCATGAGAAAAGGCCATAACCAGGTGCACTAGAAGGCTCCGCAGCAAACCCTTCTCATCATTCCCCTGATGTACTCCAGCAGGGCTCCTGGTGAGTTCAAGAGATGGTATCTGAGGAACCCAGCATGACCCCATGACCCAGCAAAAGCCTGTATGACACAGCAGTACCTGATATAACCAGTGCAAAGTCACCATGATAACCTAGCATGACCCACAAGATTGACCCTGTGACAACATTTGATTTATTACAAATGACATGGATTTAATCACTCACCGGAGAATGCCGAATGACGCAGCACAGCGTTGCTCACTGTGGCTCTACTGAACTGGCACACTCTGATTGGCTTTGGGAACACACCCGGGGTGATTCATCCAATTAAAGAGCATCCAATCCTCCCAACGCTAACGAAATGCATCTCTCTCTCTTACTTGTAGCACTTTCTAGCAACCCATTTAGGCTTTGCTGCTGCTCTTATCACCCTAAGGTATGAGCACACCGCAGTTGATGGACAGCTGGTTTGCAGTCGAGGTTAAAAGGGAAACCTGGTTCCTAATAGGACAGAGTTGAATAATTTGTGGGTTTGCAATCAGAATACAAATGTTCACTCAGCTAATTAATTGCTATACTGGCTTAGCACGGGTTGGATGATGTCCCCCACCCCAATAACATTAACTGTTAAGGACTGTTTATACTAAGCAAACCAGTGTTAAAACATTGTTTTAAAGTGTGCAAGCTATACCTCAAACATGGTTTGAGATTTCCTGCAGGCCACGAGAGAGACACTGTGGTTCTTCTCCACTAGAAGAAAGAGTAAAGATAGCTTCAAGGTGCATAGCAAACTGCCTGCTAAGATCACCAAGGTATTAGCATACGTCAGCCAGAGCATAGATATAGAGCTTGGTCCTCAAACTCATTCCACTTGTTTCACCCCATTTAATAGCAAAAAGCAGCAAAGAATTTTGCTTAAATTCCATCTGAAGACATTCTGTACGTAGGGGAAATCCTGGATGACGTAAGTTCAGGGACATGTGAATGTGACAGTCGTTTAAGACTCTTTTCTCCTCCTCTCTCATTCTGGACTGAAATAATCCAGACATGCTAGAAGATCTAGTCCACGTGTGAAGGACAGCCAAAAGGGTCTGTCATAAACTAAAATGGTTTGATAGTATTGTCCCAACCCTCATAATAGACCTAATTTTTCCTATTAGAGCCTCAGTTTCCCTTACTCTTTTTGCATGTCCCTTGGTCTAACATCCATGAGGTACTAGCTTCCTTTCTTCCCTGCATGAAAATTAAATCTCCCCTCAGCTGTAGGCTCTACCATGATTCCCCACTCATTTTGCTGTTGTACAATTAAAAACCAGATTCTCCCTCATTCGCTCTCACCATCCTCCTAATCTGATGCCCTGTTGTTATTCTCATAACAGCATGTAGAGATGTGAACTGATCTGCCTCCCATCTTGTCATCTTCTCTCACATATCCGACCCAGTTCCCAGGGTCTGATTTTGTACAACTATGAACATTTATTCTCAAAAATTGATCACTGGCCCAGAGGCTAAATGTTTGTTATCCGGAAAAAAAAAGAGATGACATTACAATTATTCTTATTTTAGGTCCTGAAAAGGGCAGGAAGTCCTACTACATTAGCAGTGAAAAGAACCAGGGTGGCTCGAGAGGGTCTTGGCAGGTTGATAAAGTCATAACGTTTGAAAGCAAAGTCTGCATTTGATCACCTATCAACAATTTATCAATAGCTCAGTGATTAAAAACAAAGCTCTTTCACTTCATTAAACACATTCAGTGCCGTTTGCTCTACATTCCAAATGGCTGAACTGATGTTCCAATGCAGCCTATTTTTAGTATTTCTGATTAGTTCATTATTTGGGAAAAGCTACTGACTGTGTATCTGTTGCAGAGATGTAATTCTTCACGTGGATCCCGAAGGAGAGCAGGGCCTCATATAGGTCTTAAGAATTCGTTTGGATGTGGTTTCAACCCCTGCCCCTGCTGTGGTGCAGCTCAGTGAAGTGGTGGCCATGGAGCTTTCCTCTCCTTGAGTCCTTTCCTGTGTTTTTATTATGGAGAAGAAGCCATGTAACTTCTTACACCTTTTTCCAAGAAAACTAAGATCAAGAATGACAGAAAACTAGCAGTCTCAGTGAGAATTAAACAAGATACTCAAAATAAGTGATCTCTTGGGTGTCTGAGTAAATTACCACCTCCAGATCAGATTTTATTTATTTTCAGAACAAACTATTTCTTTGCTGGTAAATCCTGCAGTTTTGTCATGAATCCAATGAATTTTCACTGGTAAGTGACAACCCTAGAGACAGAAGTGGCCCTGTATCCCCAGGGCAGATACCACATGGGCAAAAGCATTCCAGCGTTGCCTCTTCAGCAGGCTTCAGCCCTCATGTGAAAGGACAGGATCTGCAGGTCACATGAAGATTAGTCTCTCTGTCCTTCAGCCCTGCCTGCTAAAACTGCAAAGGAGAAATCCAGCTGTGATGGCATCTTCTGGCTCCAGATTTCTCAAGCACTCGGAGACAAGTCTGCGACCAAGCTCCCTTTCACAACCCCAAATAATACAGTACCCCTCTCATAGGGATGGAACAAGATGTGATCATTCATTCTTTTCAGACCACCTGTGGTCACCAAGTATGGGGGAAAAAAACCTCCAACCACATAGGCATGCCCGTATGGGGACACGGGAATTAGATTTGGATTGAGAGCTCTTACTGTAAGTCTCCATGGCACAATGTAATGTGGCCTTGCATGGGTCTTGGAAGCAGCACACCTGAGTAAGCGCTGCATCCTGACAGCTCTCAGACACGCTGCTAATTTGCCTGTGCAGAGCACCATGCTTGAGTAGCCATTAGGGCTTGAAATACCTAAGCTAGCTTGCTTAGAGTTACTCAGGTATCTCCTTCTGGCACTGCCTGGCACTGGGCAGACGTGCCCTGTTCTGCATTCTTCTCTGCCTGGAGAAGGAGGTGAAGGCAGTTCCAGGTGTAACACCCTCTTACTGATGTCAAAAGCAACAATGCAGAAACAAGTTCTACACGTTTGCTGTCTTCTGCTTTGCTGCCTTTCATATGTCATTTGTCATCTTAGATTGTCACTTGTTTGATGTAGGGACAGCAGCTTTTGTGTATGCACAGCGTCTAGCATAAAGGTGTTTACACCCTACGTGAAGCATTTTGGTGCAGCCGCAATGGCACAACGGCAATGAAAGTTGAAATACTCAGAAACCCTCTGCCAAAAAGCAGCAGCCAGCATTAAGTTTTGGTTCCCCTGTTTTACCAAAGATAATCTGGCCAAACCATGAGTGCTTTGCCATGAAAACTATACTCCAGAAGAAGGACAAATTCATGTGCTTACAGCTGTGATACCAGCAGAGAGCCTCAGTGTAGGAGGTGGCCATGTCTGCCTTAAGTTGCTTACACAAATAAATTTCTTGGCATCACCAAGTTGGGACAATTTTGTACTCCAGCTCCTTTGATTCTTCCTTTGTCAGACTTTACCACATGGAGCTCTGACCACTGGTCATGCTTTCCAAATTGCTGCAGATCCATGGTTGGTTGGTTTGTGTGACTGATCCTGCCCTGTCTATGTGTGTCTAAACCCTTCCTTCTCCCATGGGCTGGAGCAGAGGCAAGAGGGACAAGGCCTTTAGGGCTGGCAGATGCCGGCATCAATCAGGAGAAAATCCATCGCATTCGATGAGGCAGAGAAGATGGATGTGTCTCCATCCATCAGCTCCAGCTGATAGTCCTGCTTCTCTCAGCAATTCAAGTCCCTCCTACCTCTGAGTCCCAAGGTTTCTCCTGACTCACCCTCCTCTTTCAGACTGTATTTCTCTATTATCTCCTTCCAGCTCTCACACTGCATTCCTATTACCACCTCCCCATGCCATGCTGTGGCCAAGTCCAGGGTCCTCTCTTGCCTGGTGTTTCCTTCTGCCCAGCTGTGCTTTCCAGCTGGAAAACCAGACCCTTCCAGCCCCAACCTTCCCTCTGTTTCCAGCATGCAGAGATGCCTTCCTCCACAGCTGAGTCAGCCCACTCCCAGAAACAACCCATCCCTTCATTTTCTGCAGAAGAGTATAAATCCTCCCTGGCCCTGGTGCCTTTACATCCTCACAGTGCTCTTTCTTGCAGTCTTGCTTTGCTCTGAATACGTTCCCCCTCGCTGTTCCTGTAAGTGTGGGCCAAGCTGTGATGATGCAGCACACAGAAAAGCCACCTTTCTCCTGTATCTTATACAGCTCCTGGAGTTAATTCCTGGAAAGCCGTTCTTGGCCTTTCTGAGTTACACTTTGCTACGGACACACGGACAAAGCGATGACTGAAGAGGGGAAGAGTGGAGCGATGATTGAGGAAGAGTGGCGCGATGATTAGGTGGCCACCTGAAATTTAGGAAAATTGTCAATCCCATGATTTTCTCGTGTGCCGTGCTGCTGTTTGCATTGCCGTTCACTCGGCAGGGAAGACATATTCATTTCTCTGTTGCTCCCTTTCCCAAGAGCAAACCAGCTGCACGGCTCTGCTCTGCTCTTGGCAGTTGCTTTCTTCGAGACTCCTGAGTGCAGCTGCAACGGAGGCGTCTCAGCTAGAGGACACCGTGCAATGTTCAGCTCCAATGAATCTCCAACACCAAGCCTGTTCACAGCTGCTTTGTTACCCCAAACCCTTCCACTTCATGATAGACCCTGTCATCCTCCCTGGTTTCCTCCCAAACCTTCTATTGAACTTTTCTCTTCCTTGAAAAGGAATACGTGGCTCCTACTTTTGGAGACACAAGGGGAGTAGGAGAGATTTAAACAACTGGAAGACTTAGGGGTTTAGCCCACCATGCAATCTCTCCCAGCTGGGAAGAGATGAAGGAACCTAGCCCTGGTTATTTCTTGAGGGAGCAGCTACGTGTCTCCACTTCTGTTTTACAGGTCAACAGACAATTTATCTCTGTGCTGCATACAGTGAGATGATAGGGCTCCAGGCAGGCAAATTATTTGAGGAATATCTGGGACAGAGGCTTCCACACCAAAGTGTACCACACCCCTCCTTCCCCATCCCAAAAGCACACACTGCAGGTGTGTTCTGAAGCAACTTGGAGGAGATTGGAGCTTGGAGATAGCTGTTCCTGGACATTTTCCTCTCCCCCAGCTGCATTCCCACAGCGTGTTGGGGATCTCTGTCTCTCACACAGTTGTTTCCTCTGGACACCAGCCCCCCCCTTGCTGCCTCCTTAACACCCTTTTCGAGTGAGGCAGACATCTCCAGGCGGCCTAAGGACAACTCCTAAGCCGGGTCAGTCCCTGCGTGGCCTGAAGTTGCCTAAGGCAGCTCTGCCTGCTCCAGCATCCTGAGTTCCTCTGGTTTCTGCAGGGAAAGTTGGTATTTTCTGAAGTCAAGCATTGGCTACAGCGGTCCTGGCTAATCCTCCATCAGTATGCTGGTAAATTCAGCCTTACACTGGTGACGGGCTCCATCCTGCAACCTACGCTTGGGTCGGAAACCTACTGATGTCAGTGAAGGGCCCCTGCTGAAGTCTGCCTGCAGGTATCTTCAGAGCTGTGCCCGGACATCAGTGAAACAGCTGTGATTTTAACAACCTCTAGTTTCTTCTGCACAAAATCAAAAGCACCCGAGCTCAAACAGATTAAAATTTGTTCACCGTGGTCTCAAAACATAAAGAAAAACCTGCGAAATACAGGTTTAAAAATCACACACTCCAGTAACTCGGAGTCCCTGAAATGACAAATTTCTTTACACAATGGACAGGTCGCAGTAAGGTTGCAGGAGTCAGCAAATGGGGTTGGATCAAAACCAATTCGACTGACAGTGCTTGGTCTATGATACTGAATGAACGTGACCATAAACCTGGGAAATATTCAGTGTTCAAATGTGATCCATTGCACCACCACTACACTGGTGGTATAAGCAAGACCTGAAGGGAGAAGTTCTCTGAGCGATAGCAAATTTAAGAATGAAATGTAGTTATGAAGCAGTGGGAGGAGAAAAATAAAACAGACACTAAAAAAAAATCATGTTCAGGAGGAGAATGAAAACTGAGAAATAGGAAGAGAAAAATCAGAAAGGGATAGAAAATTCAGGGGATGGAGGTGGATAGTGTTATTCTTTATTTGACAGAATGTATACTTTATACAACAAGCTAAATCAGAAATTTATAGTTGTTTGCTTCTAGCAAAAACACACATCAGAAAAATTCCTACCCATGGATAGGATGGCATTGCATTCTCCAGTTTTTGTATACCATCCTCATTTTCTGCTTTTCACAGCTAGCAGGTAGGAGTATACGCTCTGGGGGAATAGGAGGTGCAGGATAAAGTCCATATGCTTCTCAGGGGAGTTATAGATTTGATAGGAAGCTAGTATAAAAACTTCAGCAGCCTGTGCCACAGAAACAGAAGTGGATTTCACCTATCCTGCAGGGCTTGTTATGAAAATTCTGATTGTGTAGTTTGGAATTTTATGGGAGAGCTTTTCTGTTACACGAAGAGGATAAATGGGGTTGGGAGACTGTCAGTAAATAGAAGACACTCAATGAAAGATAGAAATGCAGAAAGAAGGAAAAAAAAGGAAAATGAATGCCAGGGTGTTCGTGGTCACCTCTACCATTTTACACGCTCACCGATCCAAGGTGAGGAGTCCATAAGAGGATTTTTGCCCCACAAAAGGGAGGTTGTGAATTTTTCTGAGGGTGAAAGACGATGAAAATGGAAATAGTTAAAAAAGGAGCTGCTGGCCTGGGTGAAGAGCTGGCATAAATAAGTGCAGAATTCTGTTAACTTTGGGGCCGTTGTACCCAGTCACACTGGAAGTGAGTTTAGCCCCTGGTTTGCCAGACCCGGCACTGGCCAAAGCAGGGCCACGCAGTGCCCTTGGGGGCAGGGCTGTGCAAAGCACGCACAGCTCTTCCTCAGCATCAGTCTCCCCTTGCCTACACGGGCAGCAAAAGCAGCACGGCTCCATCCGAGTCAGTGAGGTTGCATCAGTGCAAACGCGGGGAGAATCGGGCCTAAGTCTCTTGTGCATAGGAACACTACAGTATCGTACGTCATAACATGCCAGTTCAGTAATCATTTCCACTGATACAAGAGAAAAGAGACAACCTCGTTTCTAATTTAGTCATGATAGCATCAAAGAGACCCAAAGCCTATTGCTTTTTGGGAAGCAGGGACTTCAACAATAATAATTCTCCGCACATATATAGCACCTTCATTGCTAACTACTTAGTTTATACCCTGGAGTGTGAAGAAAAAGGACTCCACTTAATTCCATATGCTCTTAATTGCTCTCTATCCCAGATCCTTCCTAGAAAAGTATGATAGAAATACCTAAACTCGCTGTTAATTTGTCAAATTAGGGCAGTCACTGACACTGGCAGGAACGCAGGCCTAGTTTGCATCTTATATTGCAACTGCATAGCATAGCATCTAGAAACAAAAGAAATGCCAGACTAAGTAAATCTGAGCTCCATTTAATCCCTGACAAATGTTTCAGGGAAGAGACAAGAACCACATGGCAGTCAGATAGGGGATAGACTGCCCTTGTGAAATGTTATCCTAGTTTTTATGGCGACTGGCTTAATTGCTGAATTACGAAACACCCAAAATGCTGTTCACATCCATTAGGAGGACGCTTAATTTTCGTGAACTCTGTCGTAAATGCCCACTTGCTTGCTAAATGTTGTTAAAATCTTGGCCACGGGAGCTCTGGTGGCAATGAGCTCCACAGCCCTGATACGCATCAAATGAGAAAGCTTTAACTGGGTCTCCGGTGACTCACGTCAGGTCCTCTCGTCTGTGTGTAACAAAATGGGGAAATCAAGAGCTACTGATCTATCTTCTCTAGCCCATTCATTATTTAGTACAATCCAATCACTTTCCCTCTCATTCACCTCTTTTTCCAGGCAAACACGTCTAGTCTTGCAGGCTGCCTTCATACACACGGTCTTTCCTACTCCTCCTTGTCCCTGCCCCCCTTTTATGAACCCGCTTCTGAATTTGCACATGCACCCACCCCTTGGACGGCCCTTGCTCTCGCACTCTCTGCTATACCCCCCTGCTCTGCTTCTTACACCTGGGGACTTGCTGGTGGTGGCTTTTCTGTCTACAGCCATGTGCTGCACTGGGCCGCTAACAGCACTATCCCTGACATCCAGTGGGCCGCCGTGGTTCATGTAGAGCCTTGCACGGGACACATTCCCCGTTTCCTACCACCCTCTGACCTGACTCACTCACTGAGGTTTGATCATCGGGATCTGCTGGGCCTGGAGACCCCAGCCCCATTTACCTCCCCCCCTTAGGTCTTCCTGAGAGTCTCAGAGAAAGTCATTCCCCTGTAAACAGCTTGAAAAGGACGACTGCTTGCGGAGAGACTTCTTCCTGACAACCGGAGATCCTTCACCATAGTGCACAACAAATGCTCCAGGGTTATGGCTAAGAGAGACCCTTATTTTCCATTTGGATCCTGGCCTGATCCATGTCTGAGGGTTGCCAGGGAGGGTATTTAGGGCTGCCGTGAGCTCCTTCCAGCCCAGTTGCTGGCTGCATGCAGATGAGCCAGCTCATCAGCCGAGCTGCCAGTGAGCCCTCCGGCCACGGGAGGTTGGAGGCAGCAAAGCGGAGGGATGTTGGCTTGACCATGGACAATGAGCAACGAGGGGAGCAGAAGGAGGGGCTTGGGTCTCTCCCGCCTCAGAGGTAGCTGGGCTGCCTTGGGGGCAAGAGAAGACAGCGACAGCAACTGGTGTCACGCAGCCCGCTTCGAGGAGGGGGGATGCTGGCCAGAGATAGGAGGAGGGGGAGAGATGGAGAGGGCTTGGAAAAGAGTTGCTTTTGAGCGTAGAGGCAGCACAGCTCCAAAAGGCTGGGGTCCTTCAGCTGGGGGGAGCGACTGCGTGTGATATGGGGGAAAGCCAGGGGGAAATTTGATGGCAGAGAAAAGAGGAAAGAGGACATAGAGATGAAATGGCAGGAGCAAAGGGGACAGAGGAGGGCAAGGACAAGATAGTGTAACAGAGGAAAGAGCAAGGGGGATGGGCCTCGGAGAACTTGAAGAGAAACAGGGAAAAATAATGCAGGAGAAGCTGCTTCTGAGAGAAAGCACTGAAGAGACATGAAGATGAAAGAGAAAAATAAAGAGGAAAACAGGGGAGGGAAACGAGAACAAATTAAAATGGAGATGGATAGAATGAGTCAAAGATGGAGGGCGAGGAAAAAGCTGGGGTCATACAGGCGAGGGGAAAATAACTTTTCGGTGCATTGTATTTACAATACATTCTGCATATGCCTGACAATACGTTCTGCGCTCTGTGTTTCCCTTGCTGGGGAGCTGTTGCCCTGGGATGGGGGCTGCGGGGGGAGGAGACGGAGCGAGAGCCCCGCTGCTAACCCATTCCCCCGGCAGCAGCCCCCTTCCCTCCCCCAGAGCCCCCTGCAAGAAGGAAGGTTTCGTGCCCGCGGAAGGCAGCAGCACATCCCCTGACAACGAGTGCAATATGGAAGGGAGAAGCAGCACAGAATGGAGCCGCCAGGGCTCCCCCTGGGATAAACTGGGTAGGCTGGGTTGGGAATCTGCTCTTAAAACAGGGGCAGGGGGCAGAGCCATCTGAGAGCCTGAAAATGTTCCCTGCCCTCCCCGGCAACCTCCTCGCTACTGCTTTTAAATTAAATGAGTATGGAGATTCTGCTGTCAAACCTCAGCGGTCCTCCTCCCCCAAAACTCTTGCTTAGATCGTACCAAACCGCGGTGAAGTGAGACGGGGGCTCAGAGGGCTGCATGGGGAAAGGGATGGGTTAAAAGGGAAACACTGGATAGGAATAGCTCCTGGTCTCCCTGGCAAAGAGACATTTGTTCTATCTCTGTGTAATTTCTTTATACATTACTGCTGCCACACTGCATCTCCACGTCCCTCCCACTGCATTTCGCTCGCACTCTCTCCAGCAAGGCAATTTCTGGTGCATTTCAGGACAATATTAACCCATTCCTCTTTCTCTGTCAGTAGGAAGATTCATAATTTAAAAGCAATTTAAAAGTCAATTCTAGCAACTCACTGGTGAGGAACAGCATCTCCTTGTCAAATCTTACCCAGGAATTGAGCTTGCAGGTCTCAGCCCCTCAAATCCCTGCCTTCTGGGTGACTTACGGTCAGGTGTGAATTTAAGCTGAGAGGAAACCAAACCCACCCAAGACTGCGATCCCGAGTAATTCTCCCTCACCATCTGCCACCCCACTTTTTTAAATCCTTTGTCTTCCTCTACACCCAAGGCCTGTCCAGCTCCGCATCCTCCTTCTCCCCGGCAGATGCAATGCCGGCAGCGATCAGCTATGTGCCGGGCCATTGCCTCCTGCTGCAGCTCAGGGCTCTGCTAGGCTGCCCCTGGTCCTGAACCGCGAAGACATGCAGACCCTGGCTTAATCTCCTGCTATTTTCACTGTGTGTTCAGAAAAGCCCCTGGATTAGGACAGCAAGAGTCAGGGGAAAGGACCCCGGCAGATCTGTGAATCCTTGGAAGTAGGACGGCAGGCAGTTCCGCAGCGCAAAACCAGGGACGCTGGCAGAAACGAAGGGTAAAAGAAAGGAAATCGGGAAAGGTAAGAGGGAAGATAAGGAAAAAAAACCACTCGTAGGATGGGTGTGACAGGAAAGAGGTGGCCCAGGAGCAAACAGCAGTGGGAGAAGGCAGCACAAGGAAGCGACGCAGCGCCAGAACTGTCTGGCAGAAGCTTGTCCACTGCCTGTGCCCTGCCTCACTTCGCTGTCAGCTCTTCATTTTTGCAAACACTGGAACTGCACTTAACTCTCATGCGCTGTGCAGATATAACAAGCTGGAAAGGGAACGGATCAGCTCATTAATTTTCCTTGGGAAGGGTCTCTAGGCAGGAATTATTTTCTGCACCAACATCCATTCAATTACTTGCCTTCACACCAGTCAGATCTACAGGGATGTCTAACCCCATGCGCATCACTCATGCCTGCCTGCCCTGGACTCTTCTCTCCCTCCTTTTCGGTATAAAAGCCTCCCAGACCTATCCCTTTCCTAATAATAATGACAACATGACAAAACCAATAACCTACAGATATAAAATATATTTCATTTGCTTGCTTCATAAGACCCTGATAAGGCCTCGTCGCTCGCTTTTTGAGATCCTGTAGGAGATGTACAGGAGCTAATGAAAGACTTAGACAAGGCATCACTCATAATAAAAAGTGGTTTTAAAGCATTCAGTGCCAAGAAGGAATTAGGCTGGAAGATCTGCAGCCATTTCGAAGTTGTACGAGGTGCAGTACCCATGCGTGGCATGAGCTTGCAGATCTCAATTGCTTGGTGTACGTGTGTGGTTTGTGCCTACACGGTTAAAGGGCTGAGCAAGGCCATTTTTGTTGAAGGGCAAAGATTTTTTAATGGCCTGGGGGCACTTCTGGGCAACCCCAAAGACAGAAAGAATAATCTCAAGGAAGATTAGGAAAAAAAAATCAGAAGTGTGATCTGCAGTAATGTGAACCGACACCACCTTTCTACTTCAGCCCCACCATGGAGCAGGGGCTCACTGTAGGACACCGGAAAGGGGGGAAAGAGGTCCCTACAGAGGAGGAACATCCCAAATGACACTCCTCTTTGGAGCAACACAAAGATCTGAAAATGCTGACTGGAAGTCCACTGTGGGGAACGGAATGACTGAAGAGAGTGGAACCAGAAAATCGAAAGCCTGGGGACAAAATTTTCCAAGAGGAACTTGCAATTCTGACTGCAGCATATCTGTGTGTACAGCCCGAGACTGAGTCCCCACATTCATTTTTTGCTACTGGATATCTTGGCCGAGAAGAGAAAAGACAATTTAGCACAATACTTTGAACAGGAGGAGTCCACCATCTCTGACAGCCTACAGCGACTAATGCCAGCGTTCCCCCACATCCCCAGAAATGAAGACAACTTCGTCAGACGCTTCCTACCAGTAGAAGGAGGCAATTTGGGCTCCTTCTTGAATTATTTTCTTATTACAAAGCCTGCTGCCTGCCTCTTCACTACGTCCCCTCACCCTACAGACCTGCCCTGGTACCCACCCCGGGCAGCAGAGGTGTGCGTGTCCCAGACTTTGTCAGGTGCCTCTGCCACACCATGGGCAGGGTGTGAGCAGACTCCAAGGGTTTTCCCCTTTTTACAGCCTCCTGGGACCGAGCCCTTCCCTCCACAAATCTGCCCACCCTCTGCATCACGGGGGACAGGAGCCCTTGCTGCACCCGTCTCCCTCCCACTCACCCGCAGGCAGCTTTCACCCAGGAGAGCAAGTCAACCAGGGACACCTTTCTGATTCCTTCTGCTGGGAAAGAAGATAACCCCCGCTAAGGTGATCAGAGGTGACAGTAAGAGGCCTGCCAGCTGGGGGCTGGTGGGGGATATTTGGCTGTGCTGTCCTGGGAGCCCATTACCAGCCCATGCAGGCTGCAGGGCTGCAGGAAGCCAAGCGGAGACATCCCGGCAGTGGCAGTGCCAGACCTGTGCCATGAGGCAAACCCACGCCCAGGCCCTGCTCGGCATGTGGCCATTAGGGCTGGTTTTGCCTCCTGCTGAGGTGGTCTTGCTACCAAGCCTTTATCCAAGTTTTGGTGCAACCTGTGCCCCCAGGCTAGGGGCTCAGAGCTGGGCTCAGCTCCTGCGTGGTGCATTGCACCCTCTTACCCCGCTCGCCACTTCTTGCCCAGCATCCAGGGGCTGGGGGAAGGGGCCAGCCCAACCCTCACAGGGCTGGGGCAAGTGAGGGCACCCTGCCAGGGCCAGGCGGTTCCCGTTCAGACTGCACCTCACGCCCCTCGTGCGGGGCTGCAGTTTGAGCCCACTGGAGAGCATCGGCAGGGAGGGCAGGGGGACGGGGCTGGCAGCACAGCCGTGGCTGGGGGCTGGGGGCACTTCGGAGCTTTTAATTGGAAGCATCCTGGCACTTTCCTTTGCCGTGCAAGCCACTTCTCCACAGTGCCTGTGGGGTCCTGTCAGATATGAAGGAGAAGGAGCCCCAAGCTCCTCCGATCCTGACAAACCTCACCCGCCCCTTCCTCCTCCCCCTCCGACCGCGTCCCTCTGGGTACGGCTCTGTGGGCAGATAGACATGATATGAATTCACTGCCTCTCCCGGCCGGGGTCCTCATCCCTCCTGTCTCCAGCCCAGCCTCCCTCCGCCCTCCGGCTTGGGGACACGGCTCAGGAAGGGAGTTCGTCCCCGCAGCCTCCCTTCTCCGCATGGCTTTGCATTTGGGCTTCCTTCTTTTTTTTTTTTTTTCCCTTCCCTCTCTCATTAATTTTTAATTAAGGAGATGTCTCCTTCCCCGGTTGTAATGAATAGCTGCGTGAAAGGCTTTTCATTTTTTATTAATATATAACTCTATATATTTATCTATTTGGAGGAAATGTGTGCGTGTGTGTGAGCGAGTGTGTTTAAAAACATCCCCCATTAATTTACCGCTATTGATTTTCTGGCGTGGAGACAGCATATAGTATTCAGCATAGAGCTCCTCTGCAGGATATGTTAAAAGGCAGCAGTTTGGGTTGACAAAGGGCACTAAATGCAGTATGCGTCAAATAGACCATCGCTCAATGAAGTCACTTAGCTATTCAAAACATGTCCAGCCATCACTCAACCGTTTGCACCAAGAACGGGGGGGAAATTCGCGCTTCTTCCCGGACACAACCATTTCGAAACAGCAGCTTTAGCTTGCTTTGGTGAGAGACATCAGGACATACATAGTTTATTTCCCCCTCCCCCCTGCCTTCCATCTCCCAATGCCGGTCTTAGAAAATCAGTTCTGCGGTACCCACTCCCCGCTCTCTCCCATCGGGGAGCTCCAGGCACACCCAGCTCTGGTGGACACCGACAGACACAGACATTATCCCTGGATGTCCATAAAGCCCCGGCAGCCCACCCTCCAGCTGGGAGCTGATCCATAAACAGGGCTTTTACGGCGGGCTGTAATGTGCGCTCCTGTGCTCTCCCTCGCTCCTTCTCGCTACGTGTGTAACAGAAACCACGCATTTACATCAGTTGCCCCTACATCCCTCCAGCGCAGGCTGCAGACCACCTCCCCAGCCCACACGTACGCCAATAGCAGTACTGAGCAACACATATTTAAAAGCGAATCACTGGCCCCTCTTTTCTTTCCCCCCTCCCTTAGGAACGTCTGATTCCAGAAGTTGGCTGCGGCGGTGTCTCTTCTGCCATCAGACATGTCACTGAGTTGCTGTTCAGTTTCACCACATCAGACTTAGGCTGATTTTTCCATTCAGAGACTTGTTTATTTTTAGCCTTTACCATAAACCTTAAAAAAAAAGAAAACCCCAAACCCAAGCCCCAAACAAAAACCCAGCCCTCAACAGCAAGCAAACGGGAGGAAAAATCCCAGCCCCAAACCAAACCGATCAGCCACCAACTAGACCCCTCTGCACCCAGCCCGGTGAGATGTGGTTGCTTACAGACATTACGAAATGCTCTGAACTCTGTTCGAGATGACTGGAATCGTCAGCTTTACCCTACGAGGCATCCTGGGCATAACAGGGTTGCTTCCCTTTCTCTCTTTTTCCCTCCTCAAGTGAACTAATAATTGCATCTGAAGTGCTTTGCAGTCCCCCCCTCCCCACATCGCCCCTCACTCCCAGTCTTGCCTTTGCAAATAAGCCCTTTGCAAAGAGAGCAATTATTTCACTCTCCGGCTACAGCCGGAGCACAGCAATCACACAGCATTTTGGCATTGCTTTCCCAGGCAATACAAACAAGCCGAAGACAGGCGGACCGCACAGTCGCTTTTTTGAAAGGGTCTCCCGGTGGTTTTGTTAACACACACATTATTCCAGTCGGAGGGGGGAAGTGAATTTTTGGGGAAGGTGGGGGG
>NW_009258549.1:1933016-1934095 GCF_000687185.1 Egretta garzetta
GGGAGAGGAAAGGGAGGGGGGGGTGGAGATCCAGAATCAAATACCTTCCAGGCAGCAGGTTCTCCATAATCCAGAATGGGTCATGACTTCCTCGTTCTTTTTGCTGGTTTCGTTCTCACTGACAGTTTTAGTCTTGCAAACCCCTCTGGAGTAAAGCCAGTAGTCGGTCCCCACAGCTATGGTCATCAGGCTGAAGGCAGCGAAAGCACCAACGGTGGTTAAAAGCATCTGAACACCTCTGTCAAAGAGCCCCATAATTCTTCATTATACAAATACCCAACCGCCTTCTGATTCTTGGGGTGTGTGTGTTTAATAAAATAAAAGAATAATAATTCCGACTAATAATATAATGGGTATATATAGAGAGATAGGTATCAAAAAAGGGAGGTAAGAAAGCCCACGGAAAAGAGTGTAAATTAGAAAGACCACACGGGAAGAGGCTTGCCTTTTAAATCGGAAACGTTCTGGTTGAAATATAAAAAAAGGAAAAAGGAAAAAGAAAAAAAAAAGGAGAGAAAAGAACCAAGAAAAACCAAACAAATAAAGAGAGAACCCCCCCCAAAACGAGACGCCTTAATCCCTTTTTCTAAAATTCTGGTCTCCAGTTTCCATATGTAATGGCTAATTTGGAGATGGCTTCCACAGTGAACAGGGGAGCAGCAGCAGCATCCTCAACACAATCTCTCATTATCTGGACCTAGACAGTTAGAGACTGTAAGAGCAGAGATGCAACCTTCGGTCTTCTTGCTTAGCTCTGCAGCCTGCGCCATGAAAATCCTTTTCCTTCCCAGTTATCTTCCTTGGGTTTTTATTATTATTTTTTTTTTTTTTAAATTTTTTCTTTTTTTTTTTTTTTTTTTTTTCTCCGTCCCCCGGCAGCGACGGTCGCTCCAATCCTCTCTCACTTTTTCTTGCTTGCTTCTCCTTCCTTTCGCCGGCTCCTACCACCAAGCCAGGCTGCCCAGTATACTGTAAGCCCTTGATTTCAGCTGAACAGGTGCCGAGGTCTTGCCTCCCATGGCTTTTCCGCACAGCCGCGGCGCTTGCTCCCGGCGGAGGTGGGCGAGGAGAGAGGGGGG
>NW_009258549.1:1934596-1939824 GCF_000687185.1 Egretta garzetta
CCTTCGCCTCCCCGCCGCCGCAACGCGCCCGGAGCCGCCCGTGCAACCCGCACGCCCCGGGTGAGACCCGCACAAAACTTCAGTCAGCCGTTTCTCTCCCCGGGAGACGGGTGAAATGCAGCGCGGAAGGGTAATTTAAAAACGAGCGTTTATTGCTGTTATTATTGCCGGTGTTACGCTTTTTGAGCGCTCGCTCTCCACTCTTCGCGGGTTCGCTGCAAGTTGCATATGTTTTGGCGTTGCTCGTTTTCCGTCCCTCTGTCTCCCCCTGACCAGTGTTGTGTGAATCCCCGCGTTCCGACTTTGTCTTTATCGCTTTCTGTGAAATCCCAATGCCTGCTCCAAGAAGCAGACATTTTGGGAAGATTCTTCACGAGAAAGGAGGATTTATTATTATTACTATTATTTTGATAAGGAAAAGAACCACCAAAACCAAATCCCTTCTCCCTCCCAACCCCCGGAAGGCAAGCCACCTTCCACATCCTCATTTTACGCAGAAGGATGCATGAGCTGAATGGATGCAGACTGAAATCTATCACTGCTTAAGTTTCCTCTGTCAGGCACAACCCAATAGTACCGGGAACATACACAAAATTGTGCAATACTGACATCTAAGTATGTCATAATCCTCTCTCTCTTCCTCAGCAGTATCATTACACCAGGTTAATTACATTAGTCACCTCCTGGCTCTATACATGTAGCTGCTCATTAATGCAGCAATCATAAAGAAAAGAAAGAATCTAATTCTTGACGCTACCAATTTTGTTTCTCTCTGATCGGATTCATTGTTCAGTGAAAAAGAGACCAGAAGAGCTGCTTTAGGTTCACTGCTGCTCTATGCGAGGCAGCGGGGCTGCGGGAAGGGGGTGCTGGGAAGTGAAACCAGTTGGAAGGCTTCAGCCACGTTGCAATTTCACAACTTCAATTATTTCACCTCCTTTCTCCCTCTCTGGGCACAGACCAGGCCTGCCCTTTCAGGACAATCTCCCCCAGGGCTGTTGGACATGAAGGGCTCTATGGCAAGCAGCAGGGGGGGTGTTGGCTGCCCTACAGACCACTGATCATTTCCCCAATTTGGAGGGTACAGACCAGGCTGCTCTCGCAGCTGAGACAGAGATAGGGGAGTTTACCAGCAAGTGCTCATAGTGTCTGGCATCAGCCACGTGCAGATCACCACCATCAGGCAGGAAAGGCCCTGGGGGAGGCAGGAGAAGGGATAGAGGGAGGGGTGGTAAGAGACAGCTCAGGTTGAGACCACTGACAGGTCGCTGGGGAACAACACCAGCCCCTAGGCTCACCTGCGGGACTCCTGGCCTTGCCCTCTGCCACAGGAGCTGGGGGTCTCTTTCTGCACTCACTAAGCTGCCAAAGAGCTGACGATGGGCGAGGGGGGGAGGTGGCCCCAGTGCACCTTTAGTGCTCTGAGTACAGCCTGCCGCAAGACTGCAGAGGACGGTAGCTGTGGACAGGCTCTCCGAACTGCTGCTCTTGGCTCAAAGGAATTTGAGAGGCAGAGAGATACAGAGAACACCCCTAAGCTGCTGGGAGACTACGGCTCTACAGGGATGGCCTGTAGTGAGGAGGAGGCTCTGTGAGGCTCTTAGCTGGGGAAGCTAGAGAAGATCATTTGAGGACCTCTCCTTCCCTTCTGAGACATTTCCACTGAAGGAAGGAAGGGGCTTTGGTGAGGGAAGACATAAGGGAGGAATAAGTAATTCTCGGGACTCTGAGCCATCTTCTTTTTTGTGGTTGGGCCCCTCCAGCCACACCCCAGTATTCAAGTCTTCTCATTTTTCAAAGGAGGGTAAAAAATCTGGGCCCAGAGCCTGAAAGACTCTGAAGAGGAAAAAACTTCAGCTGATTATTCTGGCACTCAAATCCATCAGGCACCAACATCGCACGTGTGGATGGGAAAGGCACTCTGGAAATCTCTGGAGCTCATAGCTCCATGGAAGGTGGGCTCCTCAGTTGCTCTGTACCCCCAAAAAAGTGTAGTACAGCTCTTCTAGTAATGCCACACAAGCAACCTGGCTGGGGTGGAAGCAAAAAGATTCCAGGCCCTTTGAAATCTCACCCATGCTTATGCAGCAGGGTCATGCAAAGAGGAGAGGGAGAGAGGGGAGGATGCTGTGTGTTTTCACTTAGGGCTGCCCTGCGTAGCCCCTGTGGTGAAGTGTTTATTTTCCTGCTACAAATGGTGGTGCTGCTTTGGGTCAAGGGTATGTTGGGCTGCACAGACAGGGGCTGTCTCTGGGTTGAGGAGCTTCCTTCCCTTGGTATCTGAGTCCGATGAGACTAGTAGGCTGAGCAAGCAGGCACTGCAGAAGTTGTGGATTTGGGTTTGCAGGAGACCCCAACACCGTGCCAAATTGTAGATTTCATCTATAACAAGAAAAACATTGCTGAAATGTCAGGATTACTTATCTTTACATTTAACAAATCCAAATGGATACAGAGGCTGAAGCAGCAGCTGGGCCAAAAGAGAGACCCTCAAACACCCCAGAACTGTTGCCTTTATTGCATATTTCTACAGCTTCTACAAGTTTGGTTTCAAGTGACTACAGCAACCGGAGAGGGGCATGTTCCCCCCAAAGAAACTGCCAGTGTTAGAAGGCCAGGTTTGCAGGGTGGTGAGTTCTTTAATCTCTGGCTAAGGGGAGTGAGACCTACGAGGGCCCAATACATCTCAGGATCAGGACTAAACAGGGCTTCCTGCCTCACACTTCCCAATTTCCAAAAATAATTCTCTTCCTGCTACCCTACTTATATACTCTTAGACCATTCACAATAATCCCTCTACAGTTCTAAATGCCACAGGAGAAGAATGGAACAAAGGCAATGCAAATGCCAGAATGTCCTGTGTGACTGCTTGTGCTGTGGCTAGATGCTGTGCTGAGATTTCATCTTTCCTACAAAGAATCATTAAAAATGATAATACAAAACACGAACGCAGAATAAAAACACTGTGGCAGATTTTTACAACAGTCGCATCTTACTGAATAGCGCAACACAGAATGACATCTTACAGAAGAGTAAGGAGAGAGAAATTAATAGTCTGGAGGAAATAGAGAGATTTTAAATTACATTTTAAATTACTTGAAATGAGAAGCTGATGAGACAGGGAGCTGCAGGAAGTCTGCTTCCAATGGCAAACCAAGAGTGCTGCTATTTGTGGAGAGAAGGGGCAGTGCTGTAGGAAAAAAAAAAGGGGCACAAGAAAGATACAGGAAGGGAGATGAAGGGCACAAAGTCGGAAGCAACTCCATGGGATGGTAATGGAACTGAACAGAGTGTTTGTGCATTGAGTGCTGCAGTGGAGCTTTTTGGCACGTAGGACAAAATCAGACAGCCATAGTATGTGAAAACTAGTATCTAGGAATCTTCATCCTGGGGAGGCCAGCTCAGAAGGAGCTGCTGTAATGAGATGTAAAAGAGATGGAGTTGATGCAGCTGTATTCGCAGGCAGAGCAGAGGTGTTAATAGACAGATGCACCAGCAGAGGAGATGTTAGGAAAAATTAATTGGGGTTAGGGTGATGATTATAGAACTGGAAGCCAACAGGGCAGAGAAGATAGAAGTGAGATATGATGCAGAAAGAGAATTAATATTTGAGAGATTTCACTGGAGAAAGTTGAAAAAAGTCACATACCTTTATGGTTAGAGAAGCAGAGGGGGTGATCAGAGCAGTCATCACTGGCTGAGGGTCCCAAAGCACTTAAGACACATTATTCACCTCATATCTTCATGCTGGTGGCTTTCTTAGACCAATTTAACAAACCAGCAAACTGAGGAAAGATTTGTGGTTTTGCCAGAGAATCACAGGTGGAGATGATGGACATAGAGATGATAGAGATAGAGATAGAGATAGAGATAGAGATAGAGAAAGCAAGGGAGAGGGAGAGGGAGATAGAGATGAGATAAAGACAGGGAGATAAATACAGATGCAAAAGGCCTCGGTGGTCCTCTGTTCTTATCTTCAGGTTCATAAAACTTGAGGATCAACATAAAAGGCCTTTTAAACATAAAATATTCCAATACTAGAGGAGATTCATCTTTAGTGTAACACTGTGACCAAAAAGGAAGAAAAAAGAAGGGGCATGCAGGGTACAGAGGTCTAGCAGTTAAAATGAATAGGTTTCCATGCAAAAGTGGTGCTGGTGCTGCCCTCAGAATGCATTAAAAACTCCTGTGTTAGACAGGGACCAAGTATGAGGTAATAACGCTGCAATACATAACTCCCTCAGTTTTTGACCTATATCCTCTTCCAAGCTGAATGTCATGCAAACAATTCATTTAGCCTCATAACACTCCTAGAAAGTAACGTTCACTAGTTGTGGAGGTACTGAGGCAGTGAAAAATTCAGAACCCAATTGCAAAGCCCACCAAAGCAAAAATATTTGCACTGATTTTAGTGGGATCTGCGTGCTGTAATAAATGAGTTGGGTACCCATGGATACCCAAGAAATCTGTTCCAGATTGAGTCGTGAAGCTAAAACTCCTGCGCTTTCCAGGCAAGACTCCCTTTTCTCACACAACCCTTTCTTCCATTGAATGGTAACCTTTGAAATGTTTCCTGCTTGAAGATGGTCGGGGAAAAAAAAGTGTCAGCTCATGAGCCCTGTGGGTTGATTTCTTCAAAAAGGGAAAGGCTTCCTTCTTTACTTGAAAGGGATAGTGGAAAAAGACTGGGATTCCCAGGATGAATTTTCCACCATGATGAATTGCTGGGATGTGAACTGTTTTGCCTCTCTTTCTCTTTCCATGCTGTGCTGAGATTTGTATGTACAGCAGCCTCCTAATCAATAGGAATAGAAAAAAAAAATCAATGCCTGCAACCCATTAGCTCTAACAGAGGGCAGGCTGCTAACAAGTCACTCTAACTGGAATTCCAGTATTTGGTAAAGTACCCTCAGTGAGGATATATGCATATGTATAGATACAGATTTACTGAATAAGACTAGCAGAGAAAATCGGTTGTGAGAACATTCCCCAGCCCACCAGCATGTCTATCCCCGTGTATTTGCATAACTATGTTAAACTAGAGACACTACCCCCACCACCCAGATGCTGTCCCTCATACTTTTCCACTCCAGAGCATGCATTTCTCTAGACTTGATTTATAATCCCAGGCTACCCTCATGCTGGACCATCCAGGACCATAAATACCTGTCTCTACACATCCTTACTCCTTCATAAACCACACACCATAGAAATTCAGTTTGACCCCC
>NW_009258549.1:1939851-1943100 GCF_000687185.1 Egretta garzetta
ATTCCTGCTCCTTTGCCGTATCCCCAGATCCTTCATGGAAATCTTTTTTCTTCCCACTCATATCCAAAGTCAGGCACAGATAGTTCCCACCAACATCCATACACATCCAAACCTGGAAGCATATTCCAGGAAACAAAAAGTTGATGAAAAGGTTATGGTGCAGGATTTGTAATCAAAATCTGCTCTAAGGTCAAGGCACAGGGAAAGGGTCTCCAGAACGGATCAGAGAAGCAATGGGTCTTGCTGCCCATTGCGTGTGAAATACGGGCACGAGTAACTGACTTGCTCCCAATAAAGCCTTTGTCCATCCATCTACTGACTGTGGCTAGAACAGACTCTCACTCCTGATCTGCCTGTCATGGAAGGGATGATCTCTCCTGGTCAACTTCAGAATCTGTGAGTTTAAAAAGTCATCATTTCTTGACAAACAGGTTCATGGAACTCCAGTGAGGAAATGTGCAGTGGCTGTAGTTTGGTTCTTAAAGAATAAAAAAGTCTGTTTCCATGTAAACATAGCAGTAATCAGAGAATTGCAAAGAATAAGGCAAGAAAGAGAAAGGCCTTAGTTTTCTTCTGAACTGAAGGCTTTCAGAGTCTTCCTGGAAGCATCAGCACAATGATAAATGCTGAGGGAAAGGTGAGGCCTACAGTGAGGATGCTTCATGTTGACACTGATCGATATTTTGTGATATCAGGCTTTCTTCCAGTGTGAAGGGCACAGATGGGGACAGAGAAGAGGATCCTGTGCAGCCTCATCTATTCAGTATCATCTTTTAAAGCTACAATCCAGCCCAAACATGAGCTTTTGCCATCTGGTCCTTGACATCCACAGAGGTATCACTGGGGCTTCCTGGATGGGGCAGACTTGCTCTCCTAGGTCTGGCAGTACTGACACAGGTAACCCTTCTGCAAGCCAGCTATATGCACTTACATCTTCTTTAGCACATCCCTAGCTCTTCTTCTGTCATATAGTTTAGGGCATGAGGGGAGGAATGTTGAACTTTGAATTTTTCTGGTGCTCCATAATAAAGCAGGGTTAAAAGAGACTCTTGAAGGAACATCCTAAGCAAAACAAGAGAAATGGTTAGTATCTGGGATAGGTCATTGAGTCCCTCTAACTTTTCAGAGGGACAAAACAAGAGAAGCACATTTCCCAGCACCTACTGAGGAGCAAAATGAGAGAGCAAGCTTAGAAAATTCAAAGTCATCAGGTCCTACCAATGTCAATAACAGGCTACTGATTTTAATGTGAGAAATGTTTCTATCTGTAGTCCCGCACAGACAGGGAGGCAGCCCATGAGATGTACATGTGCTTTAGACACTGTTTCAGAGAAAGCCAGCTGGTGTATTGTGTCCACAGAGCCATTAGATGAGTTCCTAGGATTTGGGTTTAGATTGCCATTGTAATGGTTTAGGATCCGCAATGTGAGTTCCTATAGAGGAAGTAGGTTAAACACATCAGATGAAGTCAGTCGGATGCTAGACTGGAGCATTATGGTGATGCACAGAAGAGTACGCCATGGATAGAAATTGTAGAGCGATGATATTCTCTGCCTCGGGAATAGAGGCCTATTTTAAAAAAAGAAAGCACAAAACACGTACGTCTATTTAGGCTACTAACTCCATGTTTAGACATCGAAGAACTGTCCTGATTCTCAGTTGTGCTGAGCAGTCAGCATCTTACATTGATTTTGCAGAGGTGTAGAGGCTCCAAACACCTCTGAAAATCTGGATGCCTGTTTTGATCTCTACATGGCGTCTTAGCAGATTAAGTTTGACCTCGTATAACAACAAAATTCTTAACAGACACTAAATCGGAAGTCCCAAGGCCAAATGCTGGGCTCGTCAGGATTTGCCACTTTCAGTCATTCACTGCAGCTACTGACCACTTGTGAAAATTTTTGGGAATGGTCTGAATGCAGGGTTTACTCATACTGTGGCAAATCACAGGAAGTGAGGAGTCTGCTGCAGAGCAAAGCAATTCCCAGCAGCGCACTTGGCTCATCCAGCTCCACTAGCCCAGGCACGGGGCTTTGATGATGCCTCTCCACTGGCTGTGGGGGTCTCCTTGGCAGCACAGGCCCCAGCTGGCCAAACACGCCAGCCCGTCTTCCAAGGGTGTGGGGGTATGGTTGTCCTTCATGCTTCTCTAATTTGTTGTCCACTTTGACACTGAGCAAGTCTGGCAGGGGACATGAGGAAGCGTAGCTCAGCCATACTTCCCCCCTTCACATCAGGGACATGGGACCACGTGCAGGAGAAGACAGCTCAGAGGCAGGAGAAGGGAATCTCAGGCTGGTTGTTCCCTGGGTTAAGGGGGGTGGCTGGGAGATGAGCAGCCCCCTGTGCAGAGCTGGTCCTGCTCCCGTGCTCACCACTACTGCATTCTTTGATAGGACACTTTTCCAGGTTGCTTGCATCTTTTAGATAAAACTATTCAGTTGCCATCTTTCCAGTAGCCAGTCTGAAGCGACAAACCACTTCTCTGTTTCACAGACCATTGGGACTCTTCTTTGCAACTGACCTATATTAGTTATAAGCTTCATTCGTTCTGGCCTGCGCTCCTCTCCCTGCTCCCACATGGAGCACATGCACTGCTCCTCCCCCTCAAACAAACACCTTTACACATCCAAGGACGTTGTAAAAATAAAATGATCACAACCTGCCCCTCCGGGAACCTCGGTTTTACAGTTTGTCCCGCTCTGATGCCAACAGAATTCACAACCCAGTTCAAGAGAGACAGACAGTGAGTGAGAGAAGGCAGGCAGACAGGCACAGACAGAAGGAGACGGAGGAATCGGGGAGAGGGGAGAAGAAACAGGGCAACGAGGAATAAGCTGCAACAACAAGGGAAGGCATGCTCGCCAGGGGTCTAGAACGCAACAGAGAAAGGGGGATGGCGTTCCAGGGAAGAGTAAAAATTTAGAATGACAGGAAGTTGAAGGAAGAGATAAAGGAGGAGGTGAAAAAAGACAGGGGAAAGGACAGAAGAGAAAAGAAATGGACAAAGCGGGGGGAGGTCAAGTCAGGCAGCAAAGCAAGGTGGTGCCTATAGTGTGAGGCAGAAGAATTAAGAAGGTGCTGTGAATTTGGGCACTGCTTTTTTCATGTCTCCTTTTCCTTCGAGCGTGCACTGTGAGGAAAAAGGCAGGAGCAGGGGGAAGAAAGGGGTAAATAAATGCCTGAGCTGCCATCTTAAACAGCTCCTAGCAGCCGAGCAGGTAGACTGGAAACAGGCAGTCCAGAGGT
>NW_009258549.1:1943125-1943637 GCF_000687185.1 Egretta garzetta
TCAGCAGGCAGGAAAGTCTGCCCTAGCACAGTGGCATTTACACTCCCAGGTCCACTGGGTCTCTCTGTGCACTGACGGTGAGCCCTGCATACCTAAAAATGCTTCTGTTTAGTACTGGGGAATTGCGCTCTGATCTCTGCCCTGGGTCCTCCCTCAGGTCCCAGTAAGAAAACCTCAGCCCCAAGCCACGTGAGTGCTCTTCGTCTTCTCAAATGAATCCCCTTCCTCCCCCCTGCCTGATCCCAGCTCGGGTTTGCACTCTGAGGGCTGCCTTGCCTTCCCATGCCTCTCTTTTTCCCCACGGTTCATCTCTAGCCTTGCTCTTTTGTTCCTCTGCTTTCCCTCTCTCCTCTTCCCTTATGGCTCTTCTTCCTCACTGTCATCCATTCAGCTCCCCCCTACACAGGCCTATGTAAACACCACCACCACCCCCCCCGCCTTCATCTCCATCTCCGTAATTATCCACTTACCTATTGCTGTAGCACCTAGCTGACACACATCCCTCTCCCTGT
>NW_009258549.1:1943766-1958603 GCF_000687185.1 Egretta garzetta
CCTTCACACATTTCATCTCTTTGTGTCTCCTACACACCCAGGCCCACGCTTGCTCTCTCCCATACTGAGAGGAGGCGGCAGCAAAGAATTTGCTGCTGACCGCTGCATTGCTAGGAGGCAAACACATGGCCGGCCTTGTGCAGGCCAGTTTCTGCCTGAGTGCCCCAAGTCACATATCCCCAGCATCATCTCCAGCACTGGGAAAACAGATGGTGTAATAAATGAGCGCAGTCTGATAAAAGGAGGAAAGGGTGCCTGCCTTGGATGCCCCTCACACGCAGCCACCGTGGGTACAGCTCTCGTGCTCCCCATACCAGTCCAGTTTTGTGCCAGAATTAGCCAGCTGAACCAGGCACGAGCTCTACCCTAGTACCAGATGGAGAGGAGAGGGGTGGGAGAGGGTGGTAGCAGATAGAAAGACCAGCACTTTTTTTCCTGACAGCAGCTTATATCCCCTGTAAGAAAACTACACAGGGAGACCTAAGTGGTCTTAAGGTAATGGGGAGGGGTGTCAGCACGGGAGGTGTAGCAGAATTGTGGGGATGTACAGTTACAAGACCTCCAAGTGCAGGGAGGGTTTGGAGGAAAAAGGCAAGAGGCCTGGACAGTGCAGGGGAACCAGCTGTCCAAATGGTTGTGGATCGAGGTGGCATCCAGTGGTCACTTCTGTCATGGTGAAGAGGGAAAGCCACCCCACTGGTGGCCTTAGCTGGGAGGGCCATCAAGAGAGATGACTTAGCCTGCTTAAGGGAAACATCCCCAGGTCTCAATTGGTGTGGAAACAAGAGGACAGGGTCTGCATTACTCTGCTTTTGCTCATGCCAGGACCGTCCTCCTGCCCTTACCCAGTTTCATGGCATCATCCAAAATGCTCCTTTACCTCCTCTGCTACCTCCCCAGACATCCGCAGCCAGAGACTTGCAGCATCCTTTCCTCTGCATTTACCTCAGTTACAAGAAACCCACGCTTGTTACTCATTTCCAAGCCGTTCCTTCCCCATCGAACGTCTTCACATTCGTTGCAGCCGGCTCTCTCTCTGCTGACAATAGCACTGAAAAGAGTTATCTTAACCCCGTGAGACGCCTTTCCTAGATACTCTGTTCTGCTGTCCTTACAAGCTGATTTTATGCCTGATGCTTCAACTGCAACCTGAATTTCAAAACTTCCAGCGTCACAGTCCCCGAACTGAAGACACCCAACATCACAAAAACAAAGCCCTAGAAATAGCA
Source organism: Egretta garzetta (assembly GCF_000687185.1). NCBI lineage: Eukaryota > Metazoa > Chordata > Aves > Pelecaniformes > Ardeidae > Egretta > Egretta garzetta. The sequence goes on from NW_009258549.1 coordinate 1,944,996, forward strand.
CACAGTGGCCACGCACAACTGTTAGTCTAAGAGAAAGTGACGCTTCACAGGGATCAAAATAAATTAGCAAAAGAGAGAGAGAAGGGAAACCAACACAGAAAAGGGATTCCTCCCATGCAGAGCTGAAGGCATTCTTTATTGTAGGTAATTTTAGTCACGAACAGAGTGATTTCTATCTGCTTTACATTGACCTCACACACATTGCATTTTTCTATTTTCTGAGGTTAAATATTGAAATTCTGGGGAGATCTGCCGCTGTAGGAACTGATGGCGAAGTTTTTGTCGCAAGATGTCAGCGCTCAAGTTGTAGCGGGCACTTCTGCTCGGTCAGGTGAGGTGCAGGCTCTCCTTCCTTTCCCTGAATGAATGAACACGATGTATTCAGGACGCTGCAGCACAATGAGGCATAGGTTTATGTGTAGTTCCCCTCACCCCCCTAAAAAAGGTTTAAGGAACTAGATCACCCCACTGTCTGGCAGAAAAAAATAGAGAGAGTGCTGGAACTAATTTGTGTTTTAAATGATACAAAAATGTGTGGGTAACAATTGTAGGCGTCTTATTTCCCTCCGCTCAGCCTGACAGCATCCTTAGCTTACCTCCTCTCTTTTTTCTGGTCTCACCTGGATATGCTGTCTCCAGCCACTGCTCCTCCCGGCATCACAGCTTGCTGTTCTTATCTCCCCACGCTGCTCCTAGGTTTACCATTCTGGGTTCTCGCTATTGCCCCATCAAATCCCAGCGCTGACGCTGACGTGCCGACTTTAACTCGTCCTGCCCTGTTCTAATGCGGGCCCTACATCTCGAACCTAAACCGATGGCTACCACTGACCGTACTCATCTGACTTCCCCGCACTGACCTTGGCTCCAAGATCTCAGCCCTGAAGACCTCTGTTCAGCTATTTAGTCTTACCACCCGCCCTCCCACCTGCAGTGTCATCCAGCTCTACCCTGTATCCTCGTTTTCCCTCAATGGCTCATGCAAAGAATTACTTTTCCTCCCACTTTATTTCCATGCATCATGCTACAAACCAAGAAAAGCCTTAGATTTTCCCACCCCTAATCCCCAGCCTCCAACTCTACCTCAGCAAATCCTTTGGGCTCTTCATGAAGGGATGTAGACCCCACCCTTTCCTACATATCCTATTTCCCTACTGCTCCTGCATTTCCCCTGTTTGGGGGACAGCAGCCGATCATTTCTGCCTTTATACCTTCCTGCTCACAGTCCCTAACTCGAAGCCCTCATACTGTGTATTTTTCCAGCACTGGTGCAGAAAGAGTACAGGCTCCACATTTCTCCAACTGATGCATATCTGGCTGGAGGGAAACTCATCAAACTGACCCCATCCCTGACCCCAGCTTGACATGTGGGGTCTGTCACATTTCCCTTTAAAACATTGCCAGATTTGGATTTGATCTCAGAGACCAGGAAAGAGAGCAATTCCAGGCTTCTCTTGACAAACAGCTCTAGGGGAGGAAATATGTGAAGCTGTGACAGAAGAATGAGAGAAAGACCCCCAAGGAGTAAAAAAAAAAAAAAACAAAAACAAACAAGCAAACCCAAAACTCCAAGTCAGAATGAGAACAGCCAGTGTCTGTGAAAGTTGCACTGCAGCAGGCTCTGAAGAGCCAAGATGAGGCTGCCGGGACTCAGCTGGGGTCTCCTGCCAGGAAATTGCACTCTAGACTGAGCAACATCCCCATCTCTCAGGTGACTTCGACAGGGAGCCACAACACCTAAAGATCCCTGAAAAGACTAGTGATGGAGCAGCTCTCCTCTTTCTCCCTCCCCCAAGCATTGCTGTTCCGGGTCAACAGAGCCAAGGGCACCCGGCACAGAAGACGTTGTTCCCAAGGCAAAATGACAGCAGGAGGAGGAAATAGGATGCGAGCAGCAGAGAGATGATGTGCCCTTAGGCGAAGAGAGACGTTGCGGGGGCCAACACGGCCCTTGAAGAGCCCCTGCTCAGACTCCACCTCTGCTGCAGAAGGTCCTAGCAGTCCCTTAGCCCCAGCTTCCAAGGAGTACCATCTGCCAGATGGAAAAATTACTTGCTAAGAACACGCAGAGGTGGATGTTCTACATCAAGAAGTGGATACGAGACAGGAAAAGAAGGACTGAGAAGGCATGGGGAGAGAGGGGCCCCATCACGGATGGTGTCAAGAATAGAAATGTCTTCCTGCTACTGGCAGATAATCTGCCTTCACACTGCTGGCTTTATACAGGCAGATGAGACAACAACCGCAAGCAGTTGCCACCTGAACATCACAGATATAGTAATTATTAGAAGCAGAGCAGAGTCTTGAGCAGGGTATAGACCCCCTATGGATCTCTGTAAGCACCAGCAGAAAGCAGTTGCTGCCTACAGGACAGAAATGCAGCGTTTTCCCTGCTGTCAGCACCTGCGTCAGGCTCCTGGTTTCTCTTGAGATACAGCTCTTAATTGGGATAGATTGTACGTTTTCTGCTGTAGCCCAGCCCAGCTCCCAGTTTAATTGCTAGTTTATGACTTAGCCTGTTTTGTGCTTTCCACGCTACTTCTTTCCCCACTTAATCTAATAGAATTATAGAAAGTATTGCTGGGAGGACCTCAGGAGGCCACACAGTTTATCCTTCTGCCCCAAGGCAGTATTTCATTTTCAACAACATCATGTGTCTTTTGCTATCAGGTCAGATCGGTCCAAGATGTGTAGCGGGTAAAGAAATGAAGCTTACCCAGGGGAGTCAATTGGCATAAAAGACTAAATCCAGCCCTTTAAGTCACTGAAGTAATATCAGAAATAACCCTGGTCCAAATGGTGTCATTTATCAGATCACTTTTCTGAAAGATGTCCTTTCTTAAGTTTTAAGTCTCTAAAATGAACAAATCTCTAGAAGAAACTGTTCTGACAGCCTCATTTCAGTATATTTAATGCTTTATTATGAACAGCAGTGACCACTCCATTGTTAAGACCGAACAGATCTTATCACAGTGTGATCAGCTTTGAAACTCCTATTAACTCCCACAATAAAACCTGTTCTTTCTGGAATTTTACATCCTGCATTTCACTCCACAGTAGACTACGTCTGGCAAGACAAAACAAAACCATTAAAGCACCTTTAATATGACAACTTTACACAAACGAATTTCCAGTAAAATTTCAGAATGTCAGTCAGCTTCTTAAGGTTCTTTCTTCCAAGACAATTTGACTAAAAATTCCACTTTTGTTTTCTTTCGTCTATTAATCTCTCTAAGAAGAAATGCCTTGCAGCCTTGGGAATAGATAATGCAGAAATTAGAAGGATAAAAAAAAAAATCAGCTGGTGATGTATCAAGCTAAGTAAAGCAGGGCAGAAGTATAACAGCAATTCTGCGCAGCAGAACCATGAGGACCAAAGGAAAGGTAAGAAGGAGGGGCTCCAAGGAGGAAAGAATGTTTTTTGTCTAATCAAACAAGCAGGCAGGAAAAAGAAGGGCTATGTATCTCTTAAAAAACAGTTAAAGGCCTATTTGTTTCCTCCCCCTTCTTTTGAAATTTCAGTTCTGGTTGAGCCGGGTCTCTTCTGGGTTGTAAACATCCATGCTGAGCACCTGCAGCACTGCACAGTTGGACAAAGCAGGGGAGCTGTAGGAAGACAGCAAGCTTCCTGGTCAGCAGACAGGCTTTCTGCCTTCCTCCCACTGTTCTCCACGGTGTCTGTAATTCAGAGTGATGCTGAGGCTACAAGCAGCAAACATGCATCCTCACCCTGCAGATGTGACCACAACAGTTACTGAACATAGTTAAGAGCAGCTTAATAATGGCGTCAGACTCTTACTCATCCTGCTTGTCCAGCTCGCCTGCTCGCTACCCTAAACTCCTTCACACAGACACAAAACTATTTTCTGCAGCCTTCCTATATCTGGCTCCCATGTTCTCTACCCACTCTTCACTACTAGCCTCTACAACCAAGGTCACAAATAAGCTAGGAAAACAGCAACAAGCACCACCTGCATCATGCTGTATTATATAGCACATTAGCCAGGAAGGACAACACATTATGCTTTTAAAATGCACTTGGAAGGACTGGGATGGTAATTGTCAAACATACTATTTTGAAGGACATTAAATTGTGTCTACGTGCTTGAAACAGTCCTGTAAAAAGCAAGTTGGGCAACATACTTTAGACACAAGCTCTTTCCTAATTCTAGTCATGGCCTGTGGAAAGAGGGAAAGGGGCAGTGGGTGAATCCCTACTGCTAGCTAATTAGATCATACATTTCCTCTCCCGGGCAATACATCTTTCCCTGCATGGGATGCATTTTTCTTCACTAACCTCTCAAAAGCAGCTTCCCTATAAATCACAAATCACTACTGCAAGCATTCCCTTAATGAGATCCTCCAGCTTTTGCATTCATTTAATAAAATAGCATTCACCAATCTTCATCTTACTGGTGCCTTTAGTCTGTTTATTTGAAGTTATGGGGTCTTTCTGGTGCAGAGAGATTGGAACTCCCTGGTTAAAGATTGCATAGGATTCGCTTTATCAGCCATCTCCAAGGCGTTCACCCCCTATATAACGCGTCACAGGTGGCATACGCACCTGGCATGCTATTTTCAATATGAAAAAATATCTGTCTTGTGTTGTAATCATAGCATCAATAGAACCAGGGGGAAACAAGCTACCAAATCAAAGCAAACCTTCTTTAGTTCTTTAACTAGATCAGCACAGCATCCAAAATAACTTCTATTCTTAACAGTCAGAGGTACTAGCACCTGCAGGCAAGACTCTACTCAACCCAGGTAAATCAACAGACACCCCCCCAGAATTACCAAGACAACCCATGTAAGAGAAAAACACCAGTAATGCTAATCCAATTCAAAAAAGAGTGAGTCCAAAGCCCATGGAGGAGTCCTTCCTTCTTCGGAGGAAGCAAGAGCTTTCCCAGCTGGTTCTGTCATTTTTTGAGGTGGCTTCTAGCAAAAGAACCTATTCATCTTTTTTTCTTGTGGGCTGAGCTCCTGCTTAACCTCTTTAGCTGGTATTCATGCTCCCTATGTTGATTCCCAGCATCAACACACTGTTGTTGCCAGTGAAATGAGCCCAGCTGCTTCTCCAGATTCTTGAAGTGCTTCATAAACTCAGCTACATCTGCAGCCATATTTCTTATGTTCAATCCAACGTACTTTTCCTAGCGTTGGGCATAAAAATGGTTATCAAATGCACGTATAAAAGTCTTGAAACACAGATTCCTGAAAAGCCTGCCTGAAAAATCACTCACTGCTTACTCTCTACAAAAATCGGCTTCATTTGCCCAAGGGAGGCTAACATAATCTGGGAGAAAAGAAAGGTTACGGTTCTGAACTCCTCAGTGTAAGGCTCAGTTACAAGGCAGTACCTTAACCATGGATGCTTTCACATACTGCATTAACAAATAGATTCTCACACATGCAACATCAGTACTCCACACAAAAGAGCAGTTCTCTCTAGGCTTTTACCCTTCCTGATACAAAAATTCCAGCCAGACATGGCTGAGTCACAGTAACTTAGCCAGATTGTCTTTCATTTCCTGAGTCCTGTTTCCACTAGAGACATCAGAATCGTGGTCTTTAATCCAAAATTCAAGGACAAGCAAGGAAAGTTTAACAACAAAGAGGACTCTGATTCTTGTAAGGGACTGAGAACTCAACCTAATGAGAACATGGTATTGCCAAGTTCGGCTGGCAAAAAGAAAAATGACACAAAACCACAGAGGATGACAAATGCATGAAAAAGAAAATGCAATTTGTTTAAAATTTTTGTCTCCTCCCGAGAAAAAAAGAGCTATTCTTGCTATCTGACCCCATTTTGCAGATAAGCCAATTTGGATGTGCCTGTAGGAAGCCCTGCTTGCTTCAAGAGAGGTAGCTTCTTGAGAAATCTTGTGACCTGGGACCAGCAGAGGGCACTGCGTTACCAAGTGACAGCATTACAGATGCAAGACAGTTCCTACCAGGCAGTGAAAGCGAGCCACGATGAAGAAAAGAACTAGGTTCTAGAAGTCAGAAGCACATATCAGTCACCAGCATATCAGTCCTACAACTCATAAAGGTAACACTGCTAAAACAGGTCCCAAACTCTGGCCACTCCTAGAAACACACCTAAATCCAGCTCGGGCCCCGCACATCTCTGCCTCCATGTGTTGATTTTAAGACACAGGCCTCTTATTGAAAACGCTTTCCAAGCTGCAGGACCGAATCAGCCCTGCCCTGTAACATATGTATCAAGGTTGGGTTGCTTAAGTTGAAAAACATCCTGTCAGCTTTCTCTCTCCTTCTCCGAACCTCTAAATCCTTGCTTGTAGCAGCAGGAAGTCTCTTCAGACAAGAGACAAGACAATATCAAAGCAAAAAGCTGGCAGTTTCCATTATGCCCTCCCCTTTTACTCCCCGCCTCCTCCAACCTAGCAGACTTTCAGCGAGCAGAGAACCAAGTCAGAGGACATGAAAGGAATGCTGAGGTAGCAACTTCAGAAGAGTGGCTTTCCACTTGCTTATTTCTAGTTTATTTTGAATTACCAGAAGATGACCATGAAGAAGCAAATAGCTCATCATTTTTCTTCTCTCTGTATTCCATCCTGCAGGATTCTGGGCACTAGAAGAAGCTGAGAGGATAAATAAGTCATCCCAGTCATGGCCCTCAAGCTAGTGAGTGGAAAGTTTCCACTTTCTCTTTGTACAGTTGGTGGAATAACTTTGCCAGGATGTGGAAAGGGGCCTCAAAATTTTTCATCTCCTTCTGTAAAGAAATAAGAAAGTTGTGAATGACAGCTGGAATAAGTATTTGACTACTTCTGCTCTAACTGCTTCACAAAAGACAGATTAAAATTGATGGTGAGTTAGATGACAAACAAGGGGAAGAGTCCCCCCAATTATCTTTCTTTACCCGAAAGAGACGATAACTTTACAAACACCCACTTCCACAGATGGTGAAAGGAGCAGATACTCACCACTGACATCTCACAGTATTCCAGGCCATGTTTCTCAGCCCACTCCTGTGCTTGTTTCTGCTCCACAACCCGACGGCCAACCAGGTCGGTTTTATTCCCCACTAAGACACCTACAGAAAAAAAAAGATGAAACAAAGAAAAAACAACAACCCAGAAATGCTGACTTATTAGCAATAAATGCTGGAACATTTGTAGAAGTAGCTGAAAAAGTTGGAGGTGTGGAGAACAGCCTACAACTACCTAAAAAAGCTTCCACAAAGGAAACACATTCGTGCCTTATCTGCCTTGTGATAAAAGCAGATGAGCTGGAGGAAGCCATGCCTGTCCCCAGCTTAAAATAAACGCTCCATGTCACATCTCAAAGGGAACAGCTGCTGTCATACAAGAGGGGAGCAGATAACAAGAATCTCACCCATTTCTTACCGGGGATGTGCAGTCCAACTGCTTGAGCCCTCAGCTTCTCCAACCACTTGGCACAGTTGTTGAAAGATTGCTCATTAGTGACATCATACACAAGGCACAGGACGTTGGGTTGCTCCCACTGCACAGCAAGAAAGGAACATTGTCAGCTCTAATGAAACTGATGTGGTCAACAGCCAGCCTGTAAACACGGCAAACACAGATGCTAAGACAAAAATAAAAAGCCTAACATACAGGAATCCTATGCCCTGGCTGAGGTTTCACATTTCAGTTCAGCTGACTAAATGGATAGCTGGCACTGGGAGAGGTGGTCTTGCTCTTTCCCCATTCCTGTCTGCACAGTCCTGCTCCTTTACTTGTATCGGCTCTGGCACTCATCTGATCCCTAGGGAAGCTGATTCTTCATGCTAAATCAGCGCAAAAATAATCCTAGAGAAAAAAGGAGAAAGCTTTTCTTCCAGTTGGAGAAGCTGAGCCAGCTTCTAGAGGGGTCTCTTGCAAACCAGACCTAGTGCAAGGGCAAAAGTGGAATTGCCTCTTGTAGAGCTATGAACCATCAGGTTGACTTAGCCATCTTATGAAACCTCATGTCGATTAGTTGACTCTACATCTCAAAATGAGGTAACACAATGGAGAACTGTACAGGTAAGGACACAAATGCATGAAGGAGAAAATCAAGGGCAGTATTATGCCCAAGGACAAGAATGAGTCCTGTTGGATCAAACACATTGCTATAACACAAAAACCCCCCACTGCTGGAGTAGCAGCAAAATAGAAATAAAAATAACTTTAACCAACAGTACACAGCGATTCTCAGTTAAACATCTCTATTTCTTTTGTAAGAAAACTGAATGCCTGTCTGCCTTCCTTCCTCTGGAAAGTATTTCTTCCAGTACTTTTACAAGTTTTAGAGAGGTAGAACAGGATGCATTGGCAACTGAGGTAATTGCTCCCATTTACACTAAAGACAAAGTTTGCTACATCTGCCAGACTGGGGAGTTCAGATCTTCAAAGCAAAAGCACTTCTTTGGAAGAAGAGGACTGTTACATAAGACTTACCAGTTTCTCCAGCATTTCAGAAAATAGATCTTTTCCTGCAGAGTCAAAAATGAAGAATTCCTGAAAGCGGAAGCAGAAAGAAGACTCTTGCCAGGAAAAATGCAGTGTAGCAAAAGGTTTTGAAAGTAAATACTGGAACTCGTGACTCCTGCATTTTGTTCAGTACAGCAGTGTTGTGTCCCTAAGGGACAAGTTTCCCGCACTGAGAATACTCCAGTTCAGATAGTATGAGAAAAGCTATTTTTCACGTATAACCAATAAAAGGGTTACCTCCAAGGCCCCAAGTCTGGTTTCCATCCCTACTGGAAACAGAATATGTGGAGTGGGACAGTAACCTGCACTATTTACACAGAATTATAAACGTGGTCCACGTTCCACTACTGGGAATATAGGGCATTAAGGAAAAATAACAGGTAAGTTCCAGCTTCTGTAGTTACAAGAAACATGAACTAAACCTGAGTGCCCTAAAGGACAGAACAGAATACTAACAAAGCTGGCAACAGCTTTGGTTTAAGATGTCATGTCAGATACAAGTATGTAAAACTTACATTTTTAAGATTAAACTAACCCTGGAGTATCAGCAATTGTACATGATCAGCCTCATTTCCTCCATGCAACTTAATGGCTTTATGAACTTGCAGAGCAGTCTTCCACCAGAAGGAGACTGAAGTGAGGCTTGAGCTCTGGACATCTCTTTCTGACCCAATCTGTGTCACAGAAAAACTCACCACACTATCACTTGTCTCTGGAACTGATACAGCCTTCACCAACAGTTCTATGCCCGTTGTCTGTCAAGAAAAATCAGGAAAACGAGGATCAGAAGAGTTTTTAAGAGCCTGTCCAAGTTCATACCAGCTATGCATTGGATTGAGGCAATTCTTGTGAATCATTAAAATCCCATCAAACATAGACTGCTGAGAACTCCTCATGGCTCCCACCTACACGTCAAACCCACGTAGATTTGCTCTGATGGGGGGAAAAAAGCCAAAGAAGAACCAACGTCCAGAGATTTGCTTGTATACAACTAAGGGTACTAGCTGAAATCTGCACGGCTACGTTCACTATCACATTGCTGCTCTAAAGCACGCCTTAGAACGTTTTGCACCAACCATGTGATCAGCTAACATATGGGACTAAGGTTATTTGTGCTTCTTCCACTTTTTATCTCATTCTGCTTTGTAGCTTGTTTGTTTGTTCTATTTCTATCCTTAACTTCTGGTTTCCATCTTTATTTCAATGAATAAACATATTTCAGGGTTTTTTTCTCCACACTCATACTTTCCTTTTTTTACTTTACTTTTATTTACTTTTATTTTTATCCTGCTTCTGATTAGTCATCACCATTGATTCTCACACTGAAAGACTGCAAACTGTATCCTCTTCATCTGGGAACAGTTTCTGTAGATTATAATTATCTTGGGGCTATGCAGCACATCTTCATGTTTGCACAGTGATAAGCGCACTGTCCACATGCACATTTAATAGTTGGAATTAAAAGCTTTCTCCTTCAGCAATGCTTTTTCATAGAGCACTCCCTAAAGGGGGGAGTTAAGTTTCCAAACCAGCACCCAATAATGTACAGACTTACAGAATAGTAAACGGTTTGTCTTCAGAATCTATGGTGCAAGAGAAAGAAAACACTGTAAGACCCCACCTTAAATGCCTCAACTTAATACTGTATTATTTGTTTTGTTCTAGGTCTTCTTAGTTTTCTCATGCAACTTAGAAAAAGGTCAGATAGCAGTTTGAGCCTGTTGTATGCTTACCAGTGTGTAGTTCTTCTGAAAATGAGCCCCATCATTGCGGAACATCTGGGCTAAAGCACTCTTCCCCACAGCTGGATCTCCTGCAAAACAGAAAACATAAAAGATTTTCTTTTCATCTTAGAGAATCTTATTTACCCTCAGCTCTGTTACTATTGCGTACCATAAGAGCTTGGACGTTGTAACTCTGAATATGGGCAAGATAACTGTCACAAGAAGCACAAAACAATCCAAAAGGTAATACCCATGTGAGGAAATGAATATTGCCATTATGCATACTGGTGCTGACATCAGATCTCTGCTCTGTGAACAACAGCAAAGGGCCTCCAGGTCAGGGCGGAACTGCTGTTTGTTCTAAAATTCATGCCTACCCTACAGCCTTTACCTCAGAATTAGAATTTCCCAGATATATTGTTGTGTAGAGAAAAACACACTGTGATAAGGGAGACTGGGCTGCACAGGAAGCTATTTCCTCTCCTTGGAGAGAGTTCTCCATTTCCATTTCCCCAGATTCAAATCCTTGTTATATACTGCATTTAGGGAAGAGACAGGTCATTTATGTACTACAAAGCTGCTTAAGCTGGTAACATTCCTCGATGAACTCTTCTTGCTGACCCTGCTAAGAGAGCAACTCTTGCTGACTCAATGCTGCTGGTGGCTCATTAGTTGCATCCTGGGCATAACAAAAGCAAATGTCACTTGGCTGGAGAGAAAGAGCCTGCTGATTCATCCCTATAAGGAAGGAAAACCAAGGGGCTTTAGCTTTTGCTCTTCTAGAGCCAAGGCTTTCTGGTATGGCTTGCATAAAACGTTGGGCAAACCTGGCTGCTGCCCGCTTTGGCCTGCTGTTACAAAACTCTGTAAGATCCAAAGCAATGGCAAAGAACTGCAGAATTCACATATGCCCATATCACTCCATTAAAAATATCATAATCCTTGCAAAACAAAGACTTAACCTAATGTTCCCAAAGGGCATATCTTCTCTTCACATACTGTCTCAGTAGCCTGGATAGTTCTAAGGACAGGAACCAGGAATTAAATACCTTAGTGGTTCTAGCTTTATCCCTAAAGGAACACTCATGGCAGCCAAGCCTGGAATACGAGTCTTTTACGTTATGCTGGTAATAAATAAACCCAGGAAGGGGTATATTTTGCCCCTATTATAGCTTCCTAGATGCTGTCTTGAAGGCAATTGGTAAAGCTATCTGCTCACATAATATTATAGAGGAGGAAAGGTGTTTTGGATAGTGACAATTGCTCCTAGATGCATTAACCAAACATAGTTCATGTTTAAACATTTTTAGCATGCTTGCTTACTTTGAGCTGAGTTGGGCTCATAATATTTAGACAGGAAAATCTGGTAAGTCAGCTTGTTTGTTCCCTGATCAGTTCAAGCTGGTGCTGAAGACAACACTCTGTTCCGAGTGGAAGCTATTCTGTATTTCAATAGACAATTAGATCTGTCTTTGTAAAACGAGATAGAGAAGCACACATTGCTCCAAACTGCGCAGGCATCATCCAGTGCAAATTCTTAACTAATGCGTTGCCTTTTTTCAAATTGACAGCCCCAGTTGTCCTTTCCCTCTTCTTATTCTTTGCTACCCTCTTAGCCCATCACATCACTACATTTTCTCAAAATAAATTTCCTTGACCTTTTCATTTAGTTTGGTCTTATATGCCAGTACTGCATCCCACAGTATTTATTCCATCCATATTTCTGTTATTCTGCCAGAATCTGTAGTGTGTCTCTAAAATGCCTGCTACTGCCAACTGTCTTTCTACAATGAAAACCTTTTTGTAGTGTCTCCATAGTAAACTCGAACAACAGTATCTTTTACTGTGTGTCAGTAAATTACCCTTGAAATAACACAGGAATCGCTTTCTATTGTCAAGTTAATAGTCTCTCTTTTGCTAATAAAAGCCCTTTTCCCTGTTGTTCTCTGTGACCTTGGTGCAGCTCCCACTCTGTTCTTCATAACCATTTCCTTAGGTACACAAGAGTTCCCTGTTCCATCTCTGATGTTTTTGCCTATCTAGCTTTGTAATTGCGTGTAATTGTAATGTGCAATTGACAAATCTACCTATGTAATTGCATTTTCTTGTTCCCTTTAGCTCTTCTACTATATTGGTCTCTTCTGCAAGAGAGAATGAAGCAGAGCAGGCAAAATAACTTAATTTATTATTTTTAATAATACATTAGTATTATTGTAGCAGTTAGGAGCACTACATGTGGGACAGGACGTTCCTGTTGTTTGTGTTGTGAACAGAGCTGAAAAGGCAGCTCCAGACCCAATTAGGATTAAGCACATAATTGGGTCATCCAAAGAAAACCTTTGTGCATTTAAAAAGGTCTTGGAATTGGCCTTTGGTAACAGTAAACAACAAAACTTCTAAGACTTAAGCAAAGCCTACATATGAGGACCTGGAAACTTCCAAATTAGAAATGATGCATAAAATTCAAATCTAGAAGACAAGCAAGATACTCCTGCTGTCCACAGTAAATATCAACAGAGGCACAAGGGAGATTAATTCTTTTGGATTCACCAAAGATCACACCTGACTTTGTGCAAGTTGATGGTTAGCTGCTTCTGAGGTTAAAAAAAGGCAAACATTTTATTCTGGATGAGAGAAAACAGGTTTGGAGCAAAGAGTTAAACCTTGGAGTTGCCTGCACACAAAGGTCTTATGGATTTGTGCTTCTGTCTGAGGCTGCACAGAGCTTCAATGGAGAGGGAGGGGGGGGAAAAAAAAAAGTTTTCTTCCCGCAGTGTTAACAGTCAGCTGTGCTTACTTTCAACACCTCCATAATCCATCCTGACTAAATAAACCTGTGTCTTCACCTCACCTTTTTTTTCAGGTTAACCTCCAGTTTGCCTGGGGAAAAAAAAGACGCCTCTGTGAATTGCACATGCTTTGTCCTTCCACCCTTTGCTAAGGCTCTACCTTTCCATCACACTCTCAGAATCATCCCAATTTCTGACAGGAATTTTTCCTCCAGCACAAAGGGAGCCTCCCGCTCCAGGAAGGACTCGGCTGTCAGCCCTGCTCCCCTCACACTTCCCTCCTCCTCAGAATTCCCACCTTTCCACACCGCAGAAATACTCTTTTTAAAATGTTTATTTATTTATTTATCTGTTGCAGATCCTGCCCTTGCATTTCAGCTGGTCCGACTACGCTTCACACCCTCCCCGAGCACAGCTCTGGGTCCGCACGGCGTAGGAGGGAGAGGATACGGGGTAGGTAACAACCAACGGGACTGCCGCCGTTCCCGTCTGTCGCCACCTCTCTCCCGTCGCCTCCTTCCCCACCTCGTCTCCGTCGGGGAGACCCCTCAACGAAGGGCTCAGAGAAGCCAGGCCGCCTCCCGGCGCGCTCCGCCACCACCCGCCCGGGGCTCCCCCCTCCCTGAGGGGACCCGG
>NW_009258549.1:1958854-1978214 GCF_000687185.1 Egretta garzetta
CGTGGTGTTACGAGGCCAACGGGGTGGTTTCCGCCCAGCAACTAACTACGTTACCAGTAGCCGGGTTGTGATTGGGTAGAACACAGGGGACCGTACCACGTAGTCGAAATTAACCCACTGGGAACAGGACAGAAAATAATAAAGTTAGGGGCGAGAAACTACGTCATAGGGGCGCGGAAGCACCAAGGAGGGAAAAGAAAAGTGAGAGTGAGGGAGAAAAGCCCCCATTCCCCGCCTATGATCCCACGGAATGGGACCTTCCGTGCAGAAGCGGCCTCACGCTCACCCCCGGCTGAGTGCCTTCCTGCGCATGCGCGAGAGCGGGTGCTCCTCTCCCCCTCCCCCCCCTTCCCGGCTGCCCTGGCCTGCGGGGCGGGCGAGGCTGGAAGAGCTGCTACATCCGGAGCCTTTTAAATATAGAACTTGTGAATGGTTTGTACTGATTCATATATGCATCACTGACACGGTGCTGGCAGTAGCACAGCGATGAGTGCAGCATAAAATCTATGTGAAACAGAAGAGGATATAACTTTTTGTTTATGTCAGTCAGACTTTGGTTCAGTAGATACCGGTTGGTTAAACCAAATTTATATGTGGGACATATAGCTGTGCTATATTAGGAGTGTTTTGGCCAAAGAGGTATTGTCAAAGGAAGAAGCAGGCTGTCAAGAGTGGCAGGGGAGTCCCGTGGTTTGGGTCACTTTTCCCTCAGGGCTCGGAGCTGGAGTCAAACGGGAGCGGGAATTGGAACCGCCCTGCCCCTGGTGGCACCCCCGCTTTGTTCTTTGCTGCAGCTGCTTATAAGTCGGCCACAAATCTTACGAATTTCACGGTGTTGGTTGGGGCTTGGGTCCACGTGTCTAAAACAAACGGTTCATGAGGCCTGCTTGTCCGACGAGGAATTTGAGTGTTTCCTCTCAACCTGGGTCAACATTTGATCTGTTGTCCTTTCCTCCAGTTCGTGCTTTTTCTTGCTTTTGACTATGTTACTGTATTCCCTGAGAGAATTCTTAGCAAATTCATAGTTGCTTTCTTCGTATCTCAGAATTCTGTTCCTTTTTTTCCCTCTTCCTGTGTTATTTTTGTAACCTTTCACACTGCAGTAGGTTGCTTCCTTTGATTTTTTGGTTTTCTTATTTTTCAAATAGTTTTACTGGCATCTCCCTTGACTATTCTTAAACTATTTCTATGCTCTGTTCTTAATCTTTAAACTGGTCTTCTGTCTTCCTTAAGCAGTCCAAGTCAAACTTAATGGGTTTGGGTTGAGAACTGAAAAAGCTGACTGTGAAGCTTCCTGGTTTTTCCCTTCCTTCCAATCTCTTTGGAAGACTTACGCTGCTAGAAAGCATGTCGGCAATAACAAATGATACTTTTTCAGGGTATAAACTTTGCTTGGCTACACATTAGGTTGTTTACTGTGGAGCACAGAATCTGCTTACTATGAAAAGCACTAAGTAAGCTTGGGAAGAAGGGAATAATCAATAATGCATCCATATTTGGGTTATAAGATTGGACATTCCAGGAGTAGAGTTGGTTGAAAATAAATTTTTCAAAGTTTTATTTTAACCTGCCTGCTTAGAAGGTGACTTTTTTTTGTCTTTTTGAGGATCAATGACCCATTTCACATGTTTTGGACTACGTGACATCTTTGTCAGACATCTAGTCAGACAGGCAAATAACATAAGTACCTATAGCAAAATCAAAGGAGTCTTTTATATGCACATAAATCCTGTTGTTTCTGTGATAAAAATATGAAGGGGACTTCTCTAGCCTGAGTGGGCAGAGACTTTGATTGTAGATTGTGACTGTAGTGAAGTACAGTGATGGAGTGAACTACTAGGGATTTCTTTAAAAAGGAAAAGAAAAATTATTCTCAGGTCTCATTATTGCTTTCACTGTTTTCTCTTCCATTTCTGAATCCTCCATCACATAAACCAGGTGTGCGGTTATTGATGTTCTCCATCACTTATGTCTAAATAGCTTACCTCCTTTTTCATCTTTTCTGCCTTCGTCTCCATCCTCCAAGAAATTCACTTGTCTCTGTGTTGTTCCATTTTTGCAATCTTTGCATCATCCTTTGTTGTCTATTTGTAATACTGTCCCAGTTTACTGACAAGCCTGTATGCGAAGGCTTTGAGGCTCCATTATGATGTACTTGAGATTTATTGATCGTGGCTATAGCATAATGGTATCCATCAGCATTTACTGAGGTCTCAAACACTTCTACCATTTTACACTGGGATCAGTGTAATAGAAGGCATAGATTATGTTGGAAGGGAGATTTTCATTGCTATTGAAAAATTCTGCTTGGAATCTGGCTATCTCCTTTGTCCTTCTGTTAGCTGCTTTTCGATTAGCACCCTGGTCCTTCGTCCCATTCCCTCATTTCCTCCTTACCTCCGCATGCTCTTGTGCATAGATTAATGGACTTTTGTCCCCTCTATTTCTGTTTTCCTTTTGCCCCATGCTTTTTTCTCCCAGTCTCAATCTTTTCCTCTGCCTGACTTCTCACAGGTAAAAGTTGTTCCCTTACCGGCATTGACAGTGATAGATTAAGGATGGAATTACTTATCTACACCTTGTAATCCAAGCAGAATCACAGTCTGTTGTTAGCAGTCCACAGGGGTTGCTGCTGAATAAATTGGAATACTGGTAGCTGTGCTCACTGAAGCCTCTCTCATCTTGAATACGTGAGAAAGAGAGGGGAAGAAAAACCCTGTGGATTTAAAAAAAACCAACAGCAAAACAACAACAGAGGATTATGTCCTTACCCTAAAGAAGCATTTATTAGGTTAAATCCTATATTTACCAGCTAAGGAGAAATAGAACACTTCTTTATTCACATATTTCATTTCTTCCTCAAATAAAGCAAGATTCCAATGAGTGGGAAGCGCCCCCTTCTCTAATGTGAGCGGGATAAGTTGCCCCGACAGCCACAGGACCCTGAAATTTGAAGTCACGTTCCTTTAGGCAATGGTCACAAAACAGCAGATAAACTGCACGTGTCCATGTGCAGCTCGCATTTCATCGGGCTACAGAGGCAGCAATGGTGGAACTGCAGCTTCAGGAGGAGCGGCAAGGAATTTCAGAAGCAAGGTAAGGCTTTACAGCAAGGATTAGACCAAGGTCATACAGCCTTTTAGATTGATGTATGGCTTGTGCTTCAGATTCTGTCGGGCACTGCGCAAGTGACTTGCGCAAGTCTCCGTCACAACATATACCTGTTAAAAAGGGATTCTTGTGAGGCAGAATTCACTAATGTTCCTAGGACTTGTTTTTATAGTTATTCATGTATAGATGTAAACATTCTGGATGTGTTCTGCATTGAGCAGCTTACAACCTGTAACTTGAATGTGCTGCCTAATAAAAGCTACTGAGTAACTAATGTGGCTTTCCTTGGAGTAAGCAGTGCTTTACAGGAGGGCGTTAATGCTGAGGAAGGGAATTAGTAGAACCTTCTGTAAGAAATCTCTGAAATACAGGGTGTTTCATCAGTTCTTTTTTAAATCTCATATTAGTAAAAGGAAACAGTGTGACAACATCAGAAGTACCACACAAATGGATGACTATTCAGAGTTCATGCAGCTTTTTAAATCTGTGTAGATTCTTACAGAATTGACTATGAGTGTTTACTGGTATGTCTGGAGAGCTTTCAAAACTGCAAGAACGGATGTGTAAATTTTATTGTAGATTTCTGTTCTTTACACTTCCCCAAGTAGTAGAATAAATAGAAACTTCATCTATTTTGAGGGCTACTTCATTTGGCATCCCCCAAAATTGCCTTTTATTTCTCTTCAGAGTGGAGCTATTAGCACAGAAGTATGAATTTGGATGCTTTCTATATCACTGTTGATAACGGCATTATAGTTCCAGGTCTTCAGATTTTGCTCTTTTGTGGTAGGGACTGAGACACGGATATGAAGGCTTTTTGGCTGAGACTCGGTGCACTGAAATGTAAGATGATTATGAAATGGTTGAATCAGCCAAAGGATTTGTTGGCAGTTACAACAGCGCTTCTGACTGATCTGGCATATCTGTCATTTGTTTCTGATCTACTACATTGGGAAAGTGGAAGTTATAAATGAATGGCGGTTGTGACATCAACAGAAAATTATAAATTATTAGATGTAGGATAGGTACCTCTACAGGCTGTAAACTTGGTTCGAGTATGCTAAGATTTCTCAAGGATGCATTCGAATCCACATGGATAAATATAAGGAAAATTTTGGGGGAGTAATTTGTCCTGCATGTGTCTGGAAAAATTCCAGCTTGAATCTTTATTTGTTCTTGCACATGGAAGCTGGGAAAATCAGAGTCACAACTCGGTGTCACATTGCATTGAAAATGAGAAAGCTAGGAAAAGTGCTGGGAACAAAACCTAAATCTTTATTTAGTTTTTAACAATATACCCCAAGGCATTAGATGTGAATAGTTGATGAGGGATCTGGAACTTTGTAGAGAAAGTTGTACTGTTGTACAGATCTCTGTATGGGGGAGTGTCTGTGGCAGACTGAGGACTTGCTGTGGCCATGTGTGTGGCCTGAACCTTTCTCAGCTGTGAGTACACTATTATCGGAGCAGTCATTGTCATGCTGTTTTGCATAGAGTCATGCATAGGGTGATGGGTTGCCTGTAAGTGAGCATTGAGTATGCTTCTGCATCATGGGGAAGGGGTTAATCTATCAAATACAGAATATATGAATATATGACATCTTTAAATGAGCTACCCATAATGCCAGCATGTCAGTCATTATGTGGTGATAATGATTATGATATCATCTGGGAATCTTTTTTTGGATCTCTAGCTGCTGTCTGCTTAGAAAGCAGCTGTTAGGTTTACACTAATGCTGTATCTTATGTTAAAAACTATAAGACCGCATTCAAATAATGAGATTTATTAAAAAATAGAAGGTTATGTTTTGGTTTATATTCTGTTTATGTTTTTAGGGTTTGAATGTTCCAGGTTTTCTCTGACAGCTAGTGTCAGCCATGCGACTCCAGGACCTGGAGCTTTAATGGAGGAAGGAGAAGAGAAATATTTGAGACTCCTAATTAAATTTTAAGAAGTTTACAACACTCTGTTTTCTGTCATCTCCACTATTCTAACGGGTTAATTTTTAGGCATAAACTTTTCCACCTTATCCATGTCCTTTCTTTTCAAGGTCAATATATTATAACGTATTTATATTATAGTAAAACCTCTTCTGCTCTAAGCTTTTCACATCTGCTCTCTAATCATCTCCAATCCTTCCTGCTCTGTATTTCCTTTTCCCCAGGTCCCAGACCCTGAATTTCTGTGTTGTTCACCCTCTGCCCCCCTGTCTCAGAGCTCTCTGTCCATGTATTGTTGCTCTCCTACTTCAAAAGCAAGGCTCCCCCTCCTGCATTCCCAGTAGCTGTTCACACCAGCTACTTCCTTCCCATTTGCTGCTGAGCCTTGCTGGGCAAAGTCTTTGTGGCTTTCTTCCTACAGAATTAGGGCCTTGTTTCCTGCTTCTGATGAAGTGTTAACATCTGGGCTATGCAGTGAACTTATAAAAATTCTGAACAAGAAGGATCCTGAGCTTGTAAAAACAGGATACACACAGGAAAGAAATTACATGGGAGCCCTTCATTGCTACGTGCTGTGTGTTTTGACTCAATAGACTAGATGAAATTTCAGGTTAATTTTGACCTATCAGGCCTTCAGTGAGAAATAATTTAAGTTCTATTATATCAGTTATCTTCCTTTGGAACATTCAGAATGAAGATACTTTTGAACAGTAGGATCTTCAACAGGCCAAAAAAAAGATGTAGACTCATTAAATCTACAAGCAAATGTCTCTTAAGGCTCCTCTGCTTTGCTAAGGCGGCTATCACGTGTGAACAAGAAAGTTAATGCATGCAGAAAGGAACAGAAAAACACTGGCTCTAGTAATGGAGATTGTTACAGAACATAATTGAACACTGACTGCAGCAAAGCTAAAAGGAGACTTGCATTACAATGACATAAAATCTTTATTTTTTCTCCTAACCTCTGATTTCAGCTGTCTGACTAAGAGCAGGTGCTGGGCAATAGCTCATTTTCAACAACCCATTGCAGCTGAAAGAGTAGATGCAATTGTGCTGTATCCAGCAAAATTGAAAATTACTTTAAGAGGGGGAATGCAAATGTTTTAAGACAGAGAATCTTCATTCATCTGCAGAAGGAAGCATAAAATTAGCACAGCCACATAATTCTTATTCCTCTTTATAGTAAAGCAGTAATAAGTGCTTGATAATTTGCTGTTACCTATATCTTTTAGTATCTTTCTAGAGATATATTTTTTTAAAACTGCATTGCATTGTGAAAATACAGGAAAGTGGAGTCTGTTAACAATAAAAATGTTAGAATTTAAAAAATCCTTCCAGGCAACATTTCCAAAACCTGAAAATGTCTTGAACCATTTAGCTTTGCAGCAGCCCACAGACCTTCCCTCCAGTAATCAGTTGTTAAGCATTTGACCTCTCATTTTGCATGTCTTCTGACCGGTCTAGAAGCTCTAGTGGCAAAGTTAGAATTAATAGAGAGTTACTGTGTTCTTACCAACTGAAGGCCTAAGTATCCATTTGTTAATGCCAGTGTTCTACTGCTGTAACACCAGTGAAACCAACTGGTTTTGTACTTAAATCATTAATTGCTCAGACTAGCATCTCCTAGAATTAAAAACTTGTTGCAATAAGGGTGGGACATTCTAATTCAGACACTGACAAGATGCTTTCACTTAGATTTTCCTAGGCAGAAGACCAAATGAGTTTGTGAAAAAAACCCATCGTTTCTAGCTGCATGTTCCATAGGCTTATTAAGTGCTTTCCGGTATTCTTATTTGGATCGTCTGATCCATTTATTGTTGAGGTTCAGGCAGTCCTTTCTATTTTTCTTGTGGCTGGGGAAGGGACTCTAGTATTTATATTAACTACTGTCTTTAAAAGTGTATCAACCTTTGTTAAGCTTTGTTACTTTATTAATGAGAAGAGCACTAACCAAAAATGTACTTCCTCCTTTGTGAAGTAATTATCCCGCATTAGGAGATCCTACAGTCTGGGAAAGCTTTGACGGTTGATCTCTCAGGCACACAGCTAACCCCCTTTAGACACATTTGGCTTCACTCTCTTGTTCAGGAGAAGTTGTTTCAAATGGAGCCCTGGAGCGTGTTGGGATTTCTAAAGGTGTGTCTCTCTGGAAAAGGGAATCTGCTAAAATACTCTCTCAGAGTGAAGGTGCAGCAGCTCAGGTTCAGGCACATGGTAGCAATGAGAGAGTCCAGGACTTAGAGGAGGTATTTTAATCACTGGCGTGTGCTAAAGCCCATTGTCTTGTATCTGTGTTACACCTGCTTCCTGGGTGGTGTCAGAACAAGAATGTCAGCACATGCTTTAACCGAAGCATGGAATTTGGTGTGTTAATGCATGCCATATAATTTCTCTTTCATTTGCATTTGGTTTATAAATAAAAGAATGTGTTCTCTGTCCACTGACCACTTAAATCTCAGTCTAGGATTTTAGAGTCAAATGAAGTTCTTTTGTGCTTTATGCTCATTAATAAAAATTTTATGCTAATTTGTGTCTTCAGTGAACCTTGTATAAATCCATAATCTTTGATATTATTTTGTTGAGGCAGAAGTTGTTGCAAACATTGTGCAATGCTGCAGTTTTTGATTCCGTAACAATATTAACTCTGTTTTGGACAGAATATTGTTAATGTTTAGATACTATAGCACAGAGGCTTTGATAAAACTATGTGTGTGTTGCTGGAAAGGAGAACATGAACTGCATTTCCAGTCTTTGAAAGTATTTAAAAAACAGGGAAAAGTGTCCTTACTTCCCCCCCAAAAGATGCAGAGTCAGAAGAGGCAAAAGAAGCAAACAAGCAAGCTTTGCTTTGATGAAGTGAACAAAGGGTGGAAGCAGTCATAGAACGTTAGGCAGTGTTGATCTCAGGACCGGTGGATAGACTGTAAATATAAATCCTAACTGAGCCTCTGCAAAGTGAACAGGTGTTATGGCCTCCAGTCCATTGCTTCCCAAAATAAGACATGTGGAAAACTGCTGATCCATGAAACTCAATTAAGAGCTTGGCAGGACCCTTAAAGCATAAACAATTATGAATTTGTTGGTTAAGAGATCGGTAATGGTAAATGGTGATCGGAGAAATTTTAAGAGTTGGTGATGGTCTGTTGGTACAAACCACTTCTGTTAAATGCTAATGTCATTTGTCAGGAAATGATTGTCTATCACTTGAGGATTTGGCTCTTCTTCCTCCTGAGTTGTAGCTGAGCGAGCACTGTATTTCTCTTCAAGCAATATATAATACCAATGTGAACAAGTAGTGCCTTCTTAGTGTGTGTAAACATAATTTACATATCTTAAATCATCCAGTTGTGTCTCATTATAAATCATTGGCTGTGAATCTAAGGAGAGGATGTGTACTATTATTTAAAATTTTGTCTTCAACATGATGGCTGGAGTTGTTTTTTTTAATAATTTATTCTGTATTACAACAGGGGAGAAAATTATGGAACACTTACTGTCCAGGACAAAGAAGAAGATACAATATGCCAATTAAGAAATTTAAGGTAAATGTTTCTTGGAAAAACTTAATTTTGCTCCTTTGCTTATGCATGTGAAAATTAAAATGTCTTTCTTTGTGAAATAGCACATTGCAGGGTAATGTGGATTTGTTGTATTTGTCAAATGTTCTATAATCCAGACTCTGCTGAAAGCCTGATTAAATTTTGTGGCAAATTCTGCATTCTTCAGTCTTTACAGTAATTTCGTGACAATCTTAAATACATTAAAATGAGAGCGATATGAAAATGAATATTTAATATATTGTATATATAAAGTTTTAATTTATATATTATTGTAACTTAAAATTTCACCTGTTTGCTGCATTTTGAGCCATGACTAGATAACTTCCACCTAACAGGAAAATTCTGAGAATTTTTGTTAATTGGAAAAGGAATGATTCAAGATTTGGGGAAGGTTTGGAAGAAATTTGGGTGGGAAAAGTAAGAACCTAAAATAAACATTGAAGAGCCAGCAGTGCAAAAAAGTAATATTTTGATGATAATTGATAAAATGGTCATTTTTGGTTTGGGCAGATATTTATTTATATTACAGACCTGCTTGCATTTTTCTTTTTTGCTTCAGTGATAGAGACATGAAATACTGAACTTTAAACAGTGAATTTAAAATAGTTAGGAAAAAAAAAGTGGTTTAAAACAGATTTTATGAGAATTCTGATTACATAGTGTCTGAGTATACCAGTTGCATATTTGAATAAACTGACCAAATGCCTGTTTAGAGTATCAGGTACTGTCACCATGAAAAGTAAAGATGATATTTTAGAGGTCTCTCTAACCATATTAAGTGGTATCCATATTGTAACTTTTTCAGTTTGAAAGTAAAAGGAATTTTCTTTTCATCTTATCCATTACTATATAGCTGAAAAATTTCAGGCCAATTTCGGCACTCAGTGTTGCTTGTTCAGGAGTGACTGAGGGAATAATGTAAAGACAGGCAGATATTAGAAAGACAGGCAGATATTAGAATCATTGGGTTCTTCAGACTTTCATGCCAGTAAAATATCCCTATTAGTGTTGCTGTAACTTACTTCATTTCACATAATGTACTATAAATATTTTTTTATATTTTGTATTTATATTTATATTTTTATGGCCATGTTTATTTGCTATTTGTTCCATTGTGCTATTTTTTGGTAAAGCCCTTGATAAAATTTCAGTTTTCATGCCATCCAGTGAAGCATTAAAATATAAATCCTTGCAGGTTCAAAGGGTATAAAGAGACTGTAAAGAGCTTTGTTTATATAGCGATTTTTATGTCGACTCTCTGATTCCATGGATCTTCATTCATGATACTTCAATAGCTGGGTTCCTAATGTTTTTTCTGTAGCCCTGTATACTCTTGTAATTACTCTTTATTACCACTTGAGGTCAGCAGCTGCCAAGAAAAAGAAGTAACAAACTTACTTCATTGCAATCCGTTTTCATTTGCTTTATTTAGAATACTTAAAAATCAATACATTCTTCAGATCCATATATACATTGTGCAAAACGCATAGCAGCTTCAGCAAAAAGTCTTCCTTGCAAGTTACTACAGAGTGAAAATCTAGAATGGCTTTAGGGAGTGTTTATTGGCTTCCCGAGTAGCGTTGGGTAATACTGTGGCAGAGAATGGTATTCTGTACAATGTTTTGGTGACAGGGTTTCAGCCTTATCTTTTTGTTTATACTAAATTAGTGATAATAAATCTGAATGGAATAAGGTAGTATTGCTGCAGGGAATAGTTTGGAATCCAGAAATGGCCAATATCCATCCTTTTTATTGCAGTAGTAATCAGTGTTCTGTCAAGATGTGGGGAAAGTGCTGCCTAAAAGTGATTCCCCCCCACCCTTTAATCTTTGCTTTAAGAAAAAAAAAAAAAAGATAAAAAGCATGGGCTTGGTGCCAAAGTTGCTGAACAGGATTTGGGAAACAAGCATTCATCTCTTGGCTCTGTCATAGGCTTACTGTTGGCTACTCATTTCCTTAGCTTAAGTCTCAGTTTCCTGTACGTAACTCAGAGAAAGATATTCACTTCTCTGGTAAAGTTTTAGAAGAAATGTTTTTTGATGCAATTTTTTTATATACTATTTTGACAGTGGGAGTGTCAACAACAGCATCACACCTGAATCTTGGTGTTCCCCTTCCTGAAATTCATACTGTTTTTTCTTATGGGTATTCCATTCTTCCTGTCCTAGATAGTTGTGTAACATTGCTAGTAAACATATCCTGTGTTTCAGAAGTGACCGCTTTTTAATAGTTTACAAAGTTATCCCCATGCATGATTGGCACCAACTGATATTCATGTCAAACCTTGTATCCACAAGTCCCGTGGCACCAGGCAAATTTAACAAATGATACAGACAAGGATCAATTTACAGACCACCAAAATGCAGCAGGGGTTAAATATTAGGAAATACTTTTTAGCTATAACGCTGATTAAGTCAAAAGAACAAACTGCCAAATGAAGTTGGCTAATTGCCATCACAGATTTTCCAGGCTATGAGTATGCATCCATTTAGCAGGGTTGGCTTAAAAATAATGCAGTCATTGGGTAATACTGTGGCAGAGAATGGCATTCTGTACAATGTTTTGGTAACAGGGTTTCAGCCTTATCTTTTTGTTTATACTAAATTAGTGATAATAAATCTGAATGGAATAAGGTAGTATTGCTGCAGGGAATAGTTTGGAATCCAGAAATGGCCAATATCCATCCTTTTTATTGCAGTAGTAATCAGTGTTCTGTCAAGATGTGGGGAAAGTGCTGCCTAAAAGTGATTCCCCCCCACCCTTTAATCTTTGCTTTAAGAAAAAAAAAAAAAAAGATAAAAAGCATGGGCTTGGTGCCAAAGTTGCTGAACAGGATTTGGGAAACAAGCATTCATCTCTTGGCTCTGTCATAGGCTTACTGTTGGCTACTCATTTCCTTAGCTTAAGTCTCAGTTTCCTGTACGTAACTCAGAGAAAGATATTCACTTCTCTGGTAAAGTTTTAGAAGAAATGTTTTTTGATGCAATTTTTTTATATACTATTTTGACAGTGGGAGTGTCAACAACAGCATCACACCTGAATCTTGGTGTTCCCCTTCCTGAAATTCATACTGTTTTTTCTTATGGGTATTCCATTCTTCCTGTCCTAGATAGTTGTGTAACATTGCTAGTAAACATATCCTGTGTTTCAGAAGTGACCGCTTTTTAATAGTTTACAAAGTTATCCCCATGCATGATTGGCACCAACTGATATTCATGTCAAACCTTGTATCCACAAGTCCCGTGGCACCAGGCAAATTTAACAAATGATACAGACAAGGATCAATTTACAGACCACCAAAATGCAGCAGGGGTTAAATATTAGGAAATACTTTTTAGCTATAACGCTGATTAAGTCAAAAGAACAAACTGCCAAATGAAGTTGGCTAATTGCCATCACAGATTTTCCAGGCTATGAGTATGCATCCATTTAGCAGGGTTGGCTTAAAAATAATGCAGTCAGTTTTGCCACAGTTGAGAACTTGGACTGAATGACTTATTATATGCATGTTTTATCCCAAATAATTTTTAAAATTTCTTCCCACTTCACCCTAGCTAGGGATAAAGCAGCAGGGATGTCAGCAAAAAAGAGTAAAATTTTCTCTCAGCGTGTGCCAAGCCTACATGAAATAAGAAAGAAGTTATAGTGAGAGAGAATAAAGCCCAGATTGATGTGACCTTTATTATTTTAACAGTGTCTTTCAGCACAATTACAGAGTTGCAGGATTGCAGAGAACAGAGCTGGAGTATAAAATAACATAAATAAATAGAACAGGAGCCAAAGCAGTCAGCAGGAGGTGGTTGGAATTGGGCAGTGAAGGATGGGAGAAGGGTTTGCATTGGTCAAAGCCTTTATGATTCAGCCACCATAGTTGCAAATTCTGGAGAAGGGAAAAATTTTTTTTAAATATTAAAAAAAGAAAATGTAAAGAAGGAGGAAGCATATTACAATGATTACAGAGTCACTGGTGTAGCAGAAACATTGCAATAACAGAAGAACAAAGAAATCCAAGTTAATTAAAGGGAAAGGATGACTTGGGAAATCTTACGGTGGAATGAAAAGAGTTTTTGAGGGTAAGGGAGAAGTGCTATACATGCCAGACTGTCGAGACCGTCCACTGCTGTTCGCCTGAAGAACTTGGTTAGTTCCCTGTTACTCCTTTGTAAATCTCAATGGGATGAAGGCAAGAACTAGAAATTTAATTTTGCAGCGAGATAAATTTCCTTTATATCAGAGTTTGGCAAAGAGGCTCATTAATGAGTCTTTCAGAGTATTCGTGTCCCTATATTATAAATATATTACATTTAAACTCAATTTTGTAATGGCAAATTGACTGAAAATGACAGATAACAAAAACAGAAGGCTGACAGCAACCTACATAGCAATCTTGACCATGTTGGTGATAACAAAAAAAATTCCTGTGATCTCAGAGGGCCAGGATTTTACCATGTGGCTTTTGTTAGTGTTACATCCATAACATTTACATAAATGTATTTGTCTGCAGTTTGGGTTTATTTTATGCTTTGGTATAAATAATGCCTTTCAGCAGGGTGATAAAGCAAGGATGGAAAGGGCACGTTTGTATCCTGGTGAATAGCTGCCTAGCATACTGCACTCTGAATACTGTATTACTCAAGGAGGTTATAATTCCTAACTCCATCTAACCTTGGAACAGTTACACTTGAGAATACCTTGCACAGCTGTGTGCGCCGCAGAGCATTAAAAATGACAGACTGGAGGGAATCCCAAGAAGGGCAACAAAGATGATAAAGGGATTAGAGGTTATACAGAGAGAGTGGTTTATGGGTTTAACATAATCAGCTGAGAGGAAAATGACAAATAGGGGAGGCAGTCATCTGTAAAGGCTCAAGAGAAAATTATGGAAGTTTGACATAATGAAGAGTAATGTCTTGCAACCAAAAAAGATAGAAGATGAAAATTAGCATTTTAAAGAACATTCTATCGTTCAGTTGAAAAATGCTAAACTCTTAACAAGTGAGATCTTTCCTGGCTGGCGTGTACAAACAGATAACACTTTTGATGACGTGTCCAAAAAACAGGTTGCCAAACACTGACAAACCAGGCTGAGAAATAAAAGTGTCAGAGGGTTTAAATTAAATCCAAATTTATCCATCATTTTGAAAGATGTAAATCCAAATTAGGATTAGTGATGCAGATTACTTAACACAAAACGTGTATAAATCCTGTACACAGTGGGTACATAGATCGAAAGTGTTGCAAACTGAATTTAAGAGATAACGTAAAGTACTCATGATAGAAACCCAGACTGTTCTGGGGAAAAAAAAAAAAAAGAAAAAGGCTATGATTATTAAATCACTGTGTGAATAAATCCTGCAGAGAGAAACACGAACTGCAATGGATGAAACCTTTCCAAAAGGGAAAACTAACTATGCATATTCTATTAGAGCAAGTTGTCGTACTCGCTACAGCTAAATTAAATCCTTTTTATAATAATTTGTATCTACAGAATATATTTGGAAAAGGTTATTCAGACTCGCAGCCAAATATTTTCTATAATATGTTATGATAGTGATATTATCACTTAACGGCAATATATTTCATGAGTACTTTCTGGTAGCCAGCAAACCATAAATACTCCTTCATGAATAACTGCTATGCGCTTTATACCTTTTCCAGGATTTTCAATGTACTTTAAATATTTCAAAGATGCTGAATAATCTTGTGAACTAGTTCACTATTTATTCTTCTGTGAAGGTGAGCCCAACCACAGGTGGTTTGTGGAGGTGTTGTTACAGACTGTAGCCACACATAGAAAACTTCTGGGGTAATGCACTGCATGTTAGGCCCTGCCTGTTAGTCATTCTCGTAAAAGTTTATTGCTGTTAGTGAGAGAATCCTTGTGATTGACTACATCCTCTTTTCCAGTTGTAATTCTCCTTCCAAGCAAAATTCTGTCTTTCTTTGCACAAGTAATAGTTTTAAGTTACAAGGATTTAGACCATTTTGTCATGTAAAATAATTTACTAGCTATCTTGTGTCAAAGCTCTGACTTAAAAGGAGAGGATTGCTTCACTGTGTTTAGTATGGTTTAGTAGTTTATACCAGCCTAATACATACCCTGTAGTGTTTTACTGAAATGACAGATATAATTACAGAGGACATGGTGTAGGCTAATGATTTCTCTCATCAGATTGTTTTTTACATTATCCATACAATAGCAAATCTGTTTAGGAAACTTCATAAGTAATGAGCTACACTAATTTATTTTCGAAGATATAAGAGCACAACGAGGGATAAGAAAAGAAGGCCTTCCAAAAGATTTTTTTTTTGTCTTGACTTTTACCTGTGGCAAGACTTGACATCTCATTTTTACAACGTTTAAAGAAAATGATTGAAATATTTTAAGGTATCTGCAGAAGTTGAGCTGTTTCAAGGAAAGTATTTTTACTTATTGGGATAAAAATTTGGATTTGTTCTGTCTACAGTGCATGATCTTTACATTCTCTATGTACCTTCTCAAGTCTATTAATATCAAGAAAATGGAAGTCATGATGTGCACATCCAGTTCTAATACACAAAATATATTAAAAAAACATTACAAGCAGAAATCTTCATTTTCTTTTCTCCTCTTTCTTACAAAGGCTCTCCTGAAGCTGACAGAGCTGCTTCAGCGTTGCTTCCCAATCCAATCTGGAAGCTAATGTTTGTAGTTTTATTAGGTAACCTGGCCTTGGCCTGCAATTTTTTTTCCAATTCGTCATCTTCTGTTCACATCAGTGGAAGATAGAGGAGGCTCGACATCACACAGAAGATGATCATGTCTTGCATGAATAGGCTGCAAGTTTTCAGCTGTTTGAAACTGGCAGATCAGCCACAAATTACAAATCTTGGTCAGACAAGGGGTAAGCTGGTGGAACTGTTTCTGAGCTGAACAGTCTTGCAGGAATGATAAAAGGTTTCAAGCAGAAGACCTAAGAGAAAATGTGTAATGTGAGGCCTCTAACTGGAAGAAGGCTGATTAGGCTGGGATTAACGTTTGTGATGATACACCTAAGATGGCTCTGTGGCGTTAAAAATCCGTGAAGATCAGTTCTTACAACTGTGGTGGGCTCCTGAGGGACAGCCTTCAAGGGCCATCTGGTGAATTAACATTAACCCCTGTGACAGTCTGCACGTTTGCCATCATTTAGTGATGTACAAAGCTGATGTTTGAAACAAGGGGTAAAAGGGAGGCGTGGCAATTCAATTACAGGGAAAAAAATGGTTTGCAACAGAAATACGGCATTGTGATACTGAATATGAATGTGATGCACATCTGTGACTTGACATTTTATTTGCTTAGGCAGTTATAATCTGGAATTGGACTTATGAAACAAAGGAAAAGGTGGAAAGTAATCCTCATCCTTTGGTCACAGTCCCAGCTGTCTGCATGTATTTCAAGCCTTCGCGGTGTAACAATTTGCTGTCAAGAGTCAAATTTAAGAAATAGAAAAGAAAGTGATAATGCTGTGTAGTAGGGATGTGGCCAGAAGAAGCAAAAGATAAAAGCCCTTCATTCTCTTCTCATTATCGTGTATAAATTCAGACTAATTCCAGTTCAAAGTTAAGGAAGGGTAAAAGTTGCAGAAGAAGGAGATAAGGAAGAGAGGTGTTTCGTCTTGCTTTGTTACAATGTACTGACCTTCAGGCATCATTTCAACTTTAAAAAAAAAGTTACGGTCAAT
Source organism: Egretta garzetta (assembly GCF_000687185.1). Classification (NCBI taxonomy): domain Eukaryota; kingdom Metazoa; phylum Chordata; class Aves; order Pelecaniformes; family Ardeidae; genus Egretta; species Egretta garzetta. Next base: position 1,975,173 of record NW_009258549.1, read on the forward strand.
CTTAAATAAAAAAGTTAATGCTGTATCCTCTTTTATAAGCCAAAATCATTCTGCAATATGGTTCTTTTATTCCAACTGACGCTGCTTTTGTTTTGCAGCCTACAGGGAATAACTGAAATTGTATCTGATGTGAGGTTGGTCAATCAGCTGTTAAGCTTACTTACCCAAATAAATTTTCTTCTGAAAATCTTGCCCTCTGATTTTAGTATTCCTGCCACTAATTTTAATGGGAGTAAGGAGGACCCACGTAATAAAGCGTATGAAATTTCAGTGACACACTCCTTGGGTTCAGTAGCACTGCTAAAGTTTAGCAGGAACGTCCCCTAGACACTTCACAATTGCTCCTCTGCCACTGTAACATAATCGTGATCTGAGAAACTAAGAGGCTTTAGGCTAGAAACAGGATTGTAGTCACTGATATGCCAGTGTACTGTGGACAGACAGTTTAGTTAATGTATCACCCAACTAATATGTCAGCGGGTGGTTTTGTATGTCATTTTTTCAGCTGCTAAACTGTGAAACTATGGTAGCTAACCTTATTTTGCTTTTTATTCCTTTTTTAATTGCTTTTTAGTCAGAGGCAACATTTTTTACAAATGCCAGAGATCAGCTAACACAGAGAGATGTGAGGTTTTTTAGATTTTTTTTTTTTAGACTTCACCCTATCATACAGCTTGTCAATATGGTGAAACTTAGCAATTGCCTGCTGTCTAGGTGATGTAGTACTCTGACCACAAACCCCTGCTACTGTCTCCTCCAGTGAGGAAAGATTTAATTTGGAAATATGTCTCTTCATGTCTGTTCCAACATGTCTCAGGGATACAGAAGGCAGAGGAAAAAGAGGACATTTTGTATGGGCGCTAATCTGATTCATCCCAAGAGGGAATAGAAAACAGCAGTGTTTTTTTAAGAAGTGCTGTGAGAGGAAGAGTTCTTCTTTTCTTGTAGTTTTCATATTTAGTAAAAGGGAGTGACAAGCTTGCTTAGCTGTGAAGACCCACATAAACACTAGTGAAAGCTGCATAGACAGTTCTTGTATAGAAATTCTGTAGCAGACTGACTGTACTTTGAATTTTAAAAGCACCGCTTTGCTAAGTCATGCATTACTTTCCTGTTTACTGATCATCAAGCAGAAATGCTGGTACTTGGCTTTTTTTCTTTCTCTTTTCTAAATTTGATAGTCAAGCCCGGGTCTTGACACTGACACTGTCAGTGTCCTGATCCTCACTCCACTGAAATCAACAGAAAAATTAAACTCATTGAAGCAGAAGTTGAATGGGTAACTTATTCCTGTGCTGTCTTGAGCCTTAACTATGTCTCGGTTTCTGTAAACTCTTGCCCCCTCTAGTGTCAGAACTCGGCTCCTGTTTCCCCTAAAGCCTGCAGGCGAGGTAGGGCGAATGTAGCAGGACTTGGCATTTCATTAAATCCAAGTCGTGCCCTTCAGAAGGTCACAGACCCCAGTGATTCCTAGATTTCCTCAGTCCATGTATGCAAGAGCAATATGCGATTGTTACTATCAGAGTTTACTCTTCTAATTACATACCATCAGCGCCAATTTTACCATCACCATCCTTATCTCCGGCAGCCAGAAGAGCCTTCGTTTCTTTGTCCGATAGTTCTCTTCCATCTGGGGTAAAGCCCTTCAGTACAAACCTACAGAAGAGGCGTGGAAAAAAAGGAAAGTTTTTTATCAGAACAGTTTCACTTTGTATTTAATTGCCCTGCCGTTTTGATATTTGAGTTGGAATCCAGGGTTGTGTCTTCTGTTATTGACCTTCTGTAATGTGCAGGAGCATTACTCTGAAACTTCATTTGACTGACGAGCCATCTGTGAGGTACTGATCATTCCTGGGTTTCCAGGTCCTGCAACAAAAGCTGCAGCTAGCTCCCTCCAACACACCTGGGATCATACAAAATGGTCAGCAAGCCACTGATGACTGCACATGAATATCAGTCGAGAGACTGGATCGTGTGCTGTTATCTAGAGTCTTGTAAAAAAGAAAACAGGAAATTCAACTCTTAAGGTGAGGTTATTTGAGGAAGGGCATATCTTTACTTACTTTAATTCGTCCTCTTCGATGAAGCCGCTTCGATCTTTATCGAGAATATGGAAAACCTTCTTCACATCTTCTGGGCTCTTCTTTTTCAATCCTACCATCTCGAAGAACTTCTTGTAGTTAAACGATTCAGCCGCTGTAGGAGGTGAAAAGCCAGAGAACTGCTTAGAAAACCCACTGCAACGTGTACTGACATGTACCTGTGGTTTTCTTCTGTGCTGCTGCCTGTCCGGCCCTGGGCAGGGAGGGCCGAGCCCAGCTGCGGTCGGCACTAGATGCACGCCCTGAAATCACCCGTGCTTCACAGAGGTGGGATGAAATCCCCCAAAAGGGGGGAGAGGGGCAGGGGCTCCGTTTTGCAGATGAGGAGCTGAGCTAGAGAGGGATGGAGGCTTGCCCAAGGTCACTTGGGAAGTCTGTGATAGGGTTGGGAGCTGAAGTCTAACCTGCTCAGTGTCATTTCAGTGCCTTAAACCCCCCCCGTTTTACGCTAAAACAGTCACCCAAAAGCAGACTGTGACTGTTAGATCGCTGACGCTTTTTGCCATTTCCACCCTTGGGTCAAAAGAAAACCCCCAACAACTGCTCTTGCTCAACTGCGGAGCCTAGCACTGGCGAGAAGCGTTCCGGAGCGCACGGTTGTTTCAGTTGTGTTTCATCTTTCCTGAAGCCTTACTAGAAATCAGTGTTACCTTTCGACCGCCAAAGGTCTCCGCGATCGCACCCGGTGAGCTCAGACGCTGCCAGGGAGTTGCTGTGCTGGGCGCTGCCTGCGGGACCTCGTGAGGCGGGGAGAGGGGGGGAAACCCCCCCCCAAAAAACCCTCAGCCCTTGAAATGGGAGCCGAGGTAAAGGAGTTTACCTGCCCCACCTCTCCTGTCCTTTAACCGCGCCCGCTTTTGGCCCACCCACGCAGCCGTACTAACGACCCAGGGTTAGAAAGGTGTGGATTAGAAATCCGAAAGAGTGACCTCCAAAACGT
>NW_009258549.1:1978545-1979198 GCF_000687185.1 Egretta garzetta
GACCGCTGCAGCCATTCGTCCTGCAGAAAGCCGCTGCAGTCGAGCAGTGCATCCGCTTGCTCTGCCGTTGCCTTCTGCTCCATCCCGAAAAGCAAAGCCCACCCGGGGATTCCGCATTAGGAAATAAGAAAAGAGCCTTGAATAAGAAAACCTCCTCGAAACGAGAAACGGCCGTTCTGCAATCCCTGAAACCGAATTTCGGGGCGGGGAGTGGGAAACTGCCGACATGCACGGCTGACTTCCCTATCCCACGTCCAGACGGACGCCCCCCTGGGTTGCCAAGGGTTTTGTTCCCTTTGAAAGTATCCTCTCGGTAGAAGCAAAGTCTGTCCGCAGTTACTGCTTGCCTTCCTTTAAAAGAAATATTCCACCTCTGTAATGTGCAGGGCAACTTCGCTGAGGATGCAGCCCCGCACTTGATAAACCCGGCAGGCTCCCACTGCACTTCTGAAAACACATCCTCACTTGGTATTTTTGCCTAGCCGGAGCCTCTAATCTTCCTCGATCTTAAATAAATGCACGGCTATCCTAAGCTGAAGAGACGAAAGGGGGGGAAAAGAGGAGGGGGGGTGGGGGGAAGCTCTCTCCTGAAAAGGCTCCCACAGCCTTCTTGATATCCTCAGCGCTGAGCACATCGGTCATAGCCATCCTGC
>NW_009258549.1:1979483-1981078 GCF_000687185.1 Egretta garzetta
GGGGAGCAGACAGGGGGGACGGGGGGAGGATGCGATTTGGGGGTCGCTGCCTGGGGAGATTGTAGCCTTACTGGAGCAGTGCCGTGCTCTGTCGCGATACCGGGCTGGAGAGAAAAGGCTTGTGCCAAGGTCAGGTTCTCGGGCGCGGTGGAAGTGGGGTGGTGATGCAGAGCGGAGCCTTTTCCTTTAGTTAAGTCAGGACGAGCTTTACCGGTTACGTTCGGTGGCGAGTAAGGAACAGCAGCGTAAGCCGAGCTTCAGGCTGCTCTGAGGTCGGCAAGCAAACGTAATGTAGCTTTTGAACGCTTTGCCTTAGCGTGCAAACACTTTTAAACGGCTCCCCCTTCTCCCTTCCCCCCTCCCCTTCACACACATATTCCTTTTAGACCTCGTTTCTTTCGGGCCGGTCCATATTAAGCATCATCCTCGCTGAATGAATTATCACTTCCCTGCGAATCCTACGGAGCCCGTTTGTAATGCACAATATGCTGCGGAATCTTCCGCGATATGACGTGGCGAAACGAGACGCGGGGTGACAACAGGCTGGGGCGGAGCGGAGCTCCTGCGCGGTGGCGGGGCTCCTCAGGCGGGGCCGGGCACTTCCCCGCCACCGTCCCAAAAAAAAAAAAAAAGGGTTTAGGATTTGCCACGCGTTTTCTAGGTTTTGTCTGCTTTCTCCAAGAAACTGTGCCCACATGGCAAGCAGTCCAGCTCGTTCTCAGAGGCTGGGCAGGAGCCACTGGGCTGAGGTAGCCAAGGTCAGGATCCGGGGGAGGTCTCCGCAGGATGCCGGGCACCTCTCCTGCGGGAAGGACGGGGGAGGAGGTGACATTGGGGTGTCCCCCCCCCCCCTTTTTTTTTCCCTTCCCTTTTTTTAAACAGCGACTCTTCGTTGTGGGAGGGACTGTCGGGTTTCTCTCCTTGGAACTCCCCCCCCCCCCCTTTTTTTTTCCCTTCCCTTTTTTTAAACAGCGACTCTTCGTTGTGGGAGGGACTGTCGGGTTTCTCTCCTTGGAACTCCCCCCCCCCCCCTTTTTTTTTCCCTTCCCTTTTTTTAAACAGCGACTCTTCGTTGTGGGAGGGACTGTCGGGTTTCTCTCCTTGGAACTCCCCCCCCTCCCGTTTCTGTGTTTCCTGAGATACAAGAGAGGCTTCGTTTTCTCCAAGGACAAGCAAGGAGACGGACAGGGGAGCCCAGTCCCTTTCCCTAGGCTGAGCGCATCTTTCCCCGAGAAGCCGGGCGTCAGGGCGCTGACCCGGGGTAAACCGCAGCCCCCCCAAAAAGTCTCCGCACGCCTTCCCGCAGGGGTGGCTCCCCCTCAGCTGCCCCCGTTGTTTCGGGGCTGGGAGGTGACGAGGTGCAATGAACGAAAGGCGGTGCTCGGGGTACTCGCGGGTCTCTTGCTCAGCTCGGAGTTGAAAAAGCCTGGCGCAGCACAGGTCAAAACCCAGTCGTTAGTCTGTTTTAGGCTTCGCTTAACTGTAGAACCCATCCATACGCAGCTGTTTACAAGCGAAATCAACATGCTTGGTCTTCCGTAATCGGCGTCCCTTTGCTTCTCCCCCGGCGGGGGCAGCGAGCCGGCGGCCCGTCG
>NW_009258549.1:1981724-2002832 GCF_000687185.1 Egretta garzetta
CCCGTCTCTACCCCCCGCGGTCCTTAAGGACAGCGAGCAAACTTCCAGAAGCTTTTACCCACCAAGCTTCAGTCAAAACTCTTATGTTATTCTAATAAAAAAGGCGTTTCACGAATTGGCAGTTTCACACTCGACCCTTTCACCTTTTGTCTCATCATCCCTGCGAGATGAATGACGCGTTTTTCTTTATTGCTGAGATTTTGCCAATTTTCCCGCCCGAACTCTGCTAAAATCCACACCGTGGATTTCCAAGTTGCCTGCGCAGAAGCGTTCGCACAGATCAGCTCCCCCCTTCCACTAGCGCCAGAAGGGTGATGTTCTTCCTAAGGAAACGACCGAGTAAACGAAGTCGAAACCAACCCGCCCTTGTCAAAAGCAAACAATTCAGGGAGAATTTCATGAACAGCAAGACCCCCACCCCCACGCCAAAAGTTGAAGCAGCAAGCCGGGAGTCCTTTGCAAAAAGGGTGACACACTTTTCCTTCATCTTCCCAAGGACCACACCAAGGAGGGCAACTTCGTCCCATCGCTTGAAGAGCGATCTGTGCGTAAAGAGAGAGAGAATTTCTGCGACGTGTTTTGGAGAGGGGGTGGGGGTGGTGTTTGCCTTTGGTTCACCGCTGAGCATCCCAGTAAATTCTGTTCACCGAGTCCTTGCTCGCGTTCTCGTTCCCTTTCTCCCCTCCCCTTCCCTGCTTTGTTATTTCCATTCTCTCGCTTTCTCCCCTTCTTTTCTCCTCGTTCCCCCTCAATGCGGTCGCCTATTTCCTCCTTTTAATAGCCCTTTTCTTCTCGTTTTCAGCCTTCTCTGCGGGAAGCCATTCCTCTGCCTTTGGAAGACTCGCACCTCTTTGGGCTTTTGTTGGTGGGAAGGGGGAGAAAGTCAGAGGGATGGAAGGGATCCTTATCTGCTCTCCTTCGGGTGAAGGTCCGGGGTTCCTGCTGGGAGCGGGCGAATCCACCTTTGCTGTGGAATTTTGAACATTTTCTTGCTACTTACCTTCTGGATCTCTCCTAAGCAAGCTTGGAAAGGGTGTTAGACATGGAGGTGGTCAAAAAGAGGTGGAACTCGGGGTAGGAACCCCACTTATATAATCTCTCTTGCTCCTTCTATTTTTGGCAGCTGATACCCACTCCTCACTGGTATCAGATATTCAGGGGTTTTGGTGGCGGTGTCACATTCATCTTTCCCTTAACTAATCAAGGAACGCTATTAATAATCCTTGGCCCTCACCTTCGCCTGGCTGTGAAAACCTATTACCTCGGCAAACTGAGGGTCCCCTTGCACCTTTATTGTTGAGGGGAGAGGCAGGGGGGAGGGTGGGTCTTGCGGCAAACAGGCCTTTCTCCTGCCCTCGGAGGGAGGAGGTGGTGTGGGGAAGATCTGCTGCCATGAACTGGGAGGTTCACTTCTGGAGCGGGGGCCCTGCTCGGAAGGCAGGCAGATGCAACCTCCTCAGCGGAGACAGGGGAGGTGAAAACTTACCCTCAGGAGTTCATCTCTAGCCCTGGCTGAAGATACAACTCCAAACAAGAGAGAACCACCCTGAAGTGCCTCCCGCACCTAAAGCCACAACATCCAGCTTTACCTCTTGGCCTTGAGGGAAGGCAGAAATACGTTTTTCCCACAGGCAACAGCAAACTCAGTTGCGTGGTTCTGGTTGCTCATGCTTACAGGGGCACCCAAAATCTCCATTCTGGGCCCTGCTGGGCAAGGTGCTGTGGAAGTTTAAAAAATGTGCAACCTGAGCTTTCTTAGGAGAGACAGAGCATTGTAAATGAAGAAATACTACGTATACAGTCATAGTACATTGACTGTAGCCTTTTCACCATATAAATTCTCTTTATGCTGAGTTGCTTGTTCCAGGGAAAGACACCTTTGAAGACACCTCTATTTTTGCTCTGTCAAGCAATAACAACAACAATAAAAATGCCATTGAGACCTATTTGCCATTCTGTAATCCGCCTGGGGCCACTTTTCCTGATATTTAATGTTTTCCTGGCAAGGGGAGTAATTTTGTAAAGGACTATGAATCACATTTACCTGGAGTATATTTGTGAGTAAAAAAAAAATAATCTTTTCTGTTTCAGGACTCAAACCCAACAGTTGTGAGGTTAAAAAGCAACCAAAGCTGTTGTGATACAACTCAAATTATCTCTTGGGAAAGGCAGGTGCTGCAAAAGTGAGATTTGATTTTCCTGGCTTGATTAGTTGATCCTAGAAGGGAGGAAAGATAATTGAGGTATGTATGGGATAAGAGTATTTAAAAATATTTCTCTACTGCCAGTATCATTTTGATGCTGAGTTCTGTGATGAATTGGTAATTCTCCAGCAGCTTTAGATAATTTCTGAAGAGGAAGCTTTATTGAATCAAACATGACAAAGGTTAAATCAATCAGTTTAATGTTCTCTCTCTCATTTATTTTTATTACACTTCCTGTAGTGGTTTTTGAATTTTCAGTGAGCTACAGTAGCAGGGGAAGGAATATTACCTTTCAGGTAGCCTCCTTTACTTCTCACAAATGCTGTGCCTGTGCCCTAGCTCACAGCAGGTGAGATTTGGTATTTAATTACAAGGTGAGATAGCTGGCTCTTGTGGGTCAAAATGTTTTAACTGACTGGTGTGTTGCCTTTGGCACAGTGCGATTCTTAGTATGCTGGTTGCTAAATTCAGTGATGCGGGGTTTGCATTACACTTTCGCATATTATGTACCCTCGATGTAGTACCAGGATTAGATTCTGGTTTAGAGATAACCAGTATCTCGTGGTTGTTAGCTGGATGCTCTATTTCCATTTGGTAGCTGGCAGAGCAACTTTTCTCTCTTACCTTCTTTTGGCAGCTTAGAGAGGATAAGGATTGCAGGACCGTCTTTTTTGGCTTACTGGGGTGTGACTTCCATTTCCGTCCGCTCCATTGGAACGAGTGCATTTGTTCACTGGTGAGAGGAGAGCGAGTGCAGGGCTAATCATTGTGATTCCTCTGTGTAATTCATCCATGTGAAAGCAATCCTGATTAGTGGAAATCCTTTCTTATCCTTTTAGTTAGTTCCTACTAAGGCTTATTTGCAAAGAGAGAAGCAGATTTATGACCTCATCGGGCATATAGTGAGGTCTTTGTTACATGTCAAGTATTTCATTAAGTAAAAGGGGTTTTGTTGTTGGGATTTTTTTTGTGGTAAGAAAAATACAATCAAAATCTGACGCTTCGAGGTTATTCATACGAATCTGCCTGAAGCTGAAAGACATGGAGAGTTGTGGCAGCGGGATCGCTGAGAGTTCGCCTATGTGACATGAGTGCTCCAGGCCCTCATCAGCCAATGTACCTAAAATTTTTTATCGTATCATCATAGTGCTAGCCTAGCACTTTAAAAGGAAGCCTGTCCTCCTGCTCTCTCCCATGTCTAGTACACGCGTTGTGACAAGCAAGTTCCGTCTTCAGGGATACCAGTCAGCCATCTTTCACTTGCCCTGCATTTCCTTTCCTACTTATTTGTTAAAGAAGCCATATAACTTCCTTTATTTGAAAGCATATTCTAAAATTTAGAGGTTTCCTTGATAAGAAATGTTTCTTGGTTGCCAGTTAACATTTTTCTTCTATATTTCTGCCTCATCAATATCTCATATAAACCTCCAGATCAGCCTTCTTTTTCACTCTCTTCTTGGTGCTTATGCCTTTCATTTGATTTTACAAACAGTTACAATATCCTTTAGTCCTTGGCTTAGCCAAGCTATACAGAATTATTTATTTTACATTTTTCCTCATGAATCAGCCTCTCCAGACCAGTACTCATTTTTTCTTACTCGTTTTTGGTATTCCTCTGGTTTTGCTGGCATCTGCTTGGTATTGTGGTGCCCAGCATAATGTGGAGTTACTTTGCTGTCTGAGCTTGTGGAGTTTTCTGAAGTCTCTCTTATAGTCTCCAACCTGTTATATAAGACAAGAATGATAAATCAGGTTTAATTTGCTGCAGTCCAAGCCGTATATACAATCTAGTACCCATCCACATTGTATTCAGGTTTGGAAAGAAGTCATGCAGCAATTTAAACTATTTTTTAAAAAAATATTTTGTATGCCTGTGGCATATTTTGGTTAAAAACCTTCTGAAGCATTTTATAGCCAGCATCCATTATATAAGAACTCTTTTCATTTTCCTCTAAGGCAAAGGCTCAATGCTGGTCTCATCTATGTTTAGAGGCAGGATAGGAATCCTTACAATAGCCCTATTTTCTTTGGTGTTTTCCCTGTAAGTTATGACATAAGTGTATGCTTCCTGCTCCTGCTATCAAACTTGCCCTTTCTCACATGGTCCTAGGTATACTGCCCTCTTTCATATTCTAAAAAAAGGAAGAAATATCACATTGCTATCCTTCTTAGCTGAAATTACATGCCTTGGTGCTCCGTATAGCCATAAATTGTATAATACTGTGATTCAGGATTCCAGAATCCCTGTACTGAAATTCTTTTTGAGAATTAGGAGTAAATATGAGTTTTAATTAATATAATACAATTGGGAATTATTAGGAAGATGAAATGACAATACCCACATTCAAAGTTGTCCAGAATTTTAGGACAAACCTCTCCTGGCAAAAGTACCACTAAACCTTTCATGTCGTTGAGTACAACTTGTAGCTTTTTCAAAAGATACATTTATATAGTAAAGAATGTAACACCTATTAAATTCAGTCTGCCAAGGATGTTGTGATACTGAGAGCTTGTATGTGTTGGGAGAGGAGAATGGGCAAATTCATGGAAGAGAGATCTATTGAAGGTTACCAATCTCATACAGGCCACATAGAGCTTGTGAAGTTCCTGAGCTAAAGGGGTTGGGATTTGGGATGGGATTAGGGGAAAGTACCATAATGCGATTGCCTTGTGCTTCTGTCCCTCCAAAGGCTTTTGTCTATGTGCACTGTTGGGGACAGGATACTGGGTTAGAGGACTAGAGGAAACTTGTTTTGATCTGGTATGGTGATTCTCGACTTATATTCCTCAGTGTAGTTTATAATGCCACACAAGTGTGAAAAGTGGAATGATCAGGTGGAGAGAATGTATACGAAAAATAAATCCGTTAAAAGAATGACTCACAGTACCCATAGAAAAAAATCTTTTTCTTAGTTAATGTAAAACAGGAAACTTCAGTCCATGTTTACTAAGACTTTTCGCTTATACGCTGCTCTTGAGTTCATATATGCCCTCTTCAGGCTGCATATGAGCATATTTGTTCATGTATATATATATTTTACACTACTACCCCGTGACTGAAAATGTCAGTTGTTTTGTATACACTAATTACCATTTCCTCCTGCCAGATGGAGGCAATCAGACTGATTCAGGCTTTTTAGGTTCCATTACTTTTCATAGACCATGCGATTCTGGTTTGCCTGAGAGAAGTCTGCATTCCTAGGATCAACGCTTAGTGGTTCCATTTTTACATACAACTCCTCTGATAATTGGCTCAAAAGCTGGAAATAGCAAACGACTACAGGAGATACCCCAGAGGCTAGAAGTAGGTCACTAATAGTCCATGCTACCAGTGGGCTTTGGGGACTCTCCAGCTTGTATTGCAAATGGTGTGGAAAAGAAAGTGAAATGGCTCAAACAGTAACACCCAAAGGAGATAATACAAATGAAAAACAGCAATAGGTGTTTCTGTGTAAACCCCTGGTGAGAGTTAGGCTCAGATTACCAAACAAGAAAAAAGCTAGTGCTGAAAGAGTAGGTCTACGTATCATAACACCTCCTAGCAACTCTCAAACGGATACTTACAGCAGGAAAAAAAGCTGTTAGTCCCAGTGGGAAACCCTGACCCCAAGGTTAAGAGAATGGAAAGAGTTGGTTTTCTTTACAACAGACACTTGTGGGTATCAGACATTTGTCATAATTGACACTCTGGTGTTGTTCACACTGGGATGGATAAGCCTATGTAATTATTGCCTCAGGGGTTATATTCCAGAAAAACTAGCACAGCAGAAAGATGGCTTCATTACTTATTCCCATGTATACTAGGTTGCTGGTAGGAGAGCAGTCAAAGCATTCAGATCAGGGTAAACAGCTTTTGGGGAAATTTGACTTCAGTTTTAGCAGTTGGAATCCTGTGGCAACCCACATTTTGATAGTTATTCTTTAGTGAATCTGGCTTTTTTTTTCTTATGCTCTTGTAGTTTGTTTCAGAGCTGTTAGTGCACGGTGAGATGGATTTAAAAGTCAGAGGTTTGCAAAGGAGTCATATCTTTCTGGGTAAACAGCGAGTGGGAAGAATTTTATAACAGTGATGCTCAAATGGAAAGTTGGGGCTTTTCCTGCCAACCTCTCAAGTGGAAATTGCTGGTGAAGAAACTCTGTAACTAGCAGCAGAAAAGGAGCAGGGTTGTGTCAGATGTTTATTTATTGTCAATATTTCATTAGAAAACATTCTTCCACCTACACGATTGGTAAATGAGATATCTTCTCAGGTTTAGGTCATGATTTGAATCCAGCCAAGGAGAATATCAGCAAATAAAAGTCATTATTCTGTAGTACTGTTTCAGTCACCCTGACGAAACGAGTTGAACAGCCCCAGTCCAGTTGTTAATAAACAGATACACACAAAGCAAACTTACTGGGACTAAAGAATATCTCCATGTAGTTCACGGCCTGAATCAGACCAAACACTGAATTCTCTCGTACTTTCTCTTCTTTATCTCTTCAGGTTGCCTAAAGGGAGGACTGCTGGAAGGAAATCTCTACTCTTGTTACCCATGCTAAACTTCTTAAGAGAATGGATGGATGTTCAAGTGTTAGCTTGTCCAGCAGCATTCACTTCTGCTGCGTTCGGGATTCCCTCAGGTAAATCTCAAACTGAAAATGAGTTTATCTTTTGTAACATACTTATCCTCTGTCTTCTGGAGAGAATTTTATTGAAGAAAGTCTCACTGGCATATTCCTAAGGGGAGTATATTTTCCCTGCCATTACCAGTGTACCACAACTTCTTCTTACAATTCCCTTTTAGATATTCCTTCTGATAATAATTTTGTCACCTTGTTCATAATCTTGAGTATGGGGATTTCTTTTTTTTCCTAGTCAATGTGAAAAGGTTTATTCCCATGATTTAAAACATTATTTGCAAAAACAATAAACAGTTTTATTGGAATAACCCATTTTATAGAAACTTACATTACATTTTCCATATTCGGCACATCTGAACTGATGCTTATTATGGGCATACTTTTTTTCTTGGATATTTGTATTGTTTCTCCTTCCTAAAAAATTTCACGGTAGCAATCTCTTACAATAAATCACCTTGTTGCAGGGCCTTTTTGCAATCCTCCTTTCAAAACTGTATGAATATTCCTTGTGTAGGTAAAAGAAATGGTGTAATTTGGAAGTGGAGCATCAGCATAGCATGTGGTACAGATCTGAATGATATGCAACAGCACTTTTAGCTCATGCTATGGTATTTTGACAGTTATTTGTAAGAGGCAGTAGCTCCCAGGCCCATTGAATTTTGATCTCAGTGGGACACAGAAGCTGCTGTCTTGAAGAAGAATGAGATATTTCAGTAAATTGATCATTAATATCTTGCTTTTGGATGAAGCAGAGACTTGCAAGATACAAGTGATGTGCTGATTGGCAGCATTTTGCCGCTTTGAAATGTACCATCTCTGTTATTTTTCTGCACTGCTGTTGACAATTCTACCTTCTAATTGTGGAGAGAAAAAACAAGTAGCAGGGCATACTAAAAACCTCTTTGATCTCTGAGGTAGTGCACCTCCATTACTATTGTCTGACTGTCTTGGGATTTATTTTTCCAACACCACTTCCTCTTGTTAATGGGCAGACAACGGAAACACCAACAAATCAGCTGCTTGCATGAGACCGCACAGTATAGCAGCACAAGGAATTGCATGTTGCATCCTGTCCTGGGATAATCTTCCAAAGCGGACCATCCTTTTCTTTTTTTGTTGCTCTAGATTTTGATCATGAGAAGTATAGTAGTTGCGATAGTAGTTTCACTTGGTGGATCATCCCTTTCACAGAGAGGATCTGTTTGCTGCTTGACCTCTTTGCTACCAAGGTTCGCCCTGTGTATTGCACAGAATGTTGTCTCTTTTCAGTTGGGCTTCTCTTACCCTTTTTTACTAGAGCTGGATCTTTTTTCTAATTATTAGTATCATTCCGAAGCACGTGTATTATAATAATGCTTGAAGCTGTAATCACAGGAGGCAGGGGAAGGAGAGTGGCTCTTCCTTCTCCCAGGAGAGGGAAAGTTTGCTAATGCCCTGTGAGGGAACTGAGGGAACGACAGATGATTTCTCTCTGAGGTTACACACGCTCTAAATCCTCTTCACTGTTTCTCTCCAGCAATGGGGAGACAGATGCTACTGTAACAGCACAGAACTTGTGCAAATTCCTTACAAGGACCCTTTATTACTGCTATGAGTAAAAACAAGTGACTTGCTGAGCCTTTCATCCTATTTTTAGAGAGGTTTACATTTCTGAAGGACATATTTGATTCCCTTAGATGGCTTTGGCTAGTTTTCTGTTGCTGACTTTTTTTTTTTTCCTTTTCTTTTAGTGTGATATGGGAGGATGAAGGTGGGAGAAAGCAAGCGTCTGTTTCTCTGAGCTGTTGTGTTGGAAGTTGTTAACCTGACATTTTGTGTGCTGCGATGTGCCCAATTCCCTTTCTAGCTATTTCTAGTAGTCATGGGGATACAGACAGCAGAAATCACACTTCTCACATGCACTTTCTCTCCTGAAAAAAAAGCTGGTGAAAATGACAGACAAATGATTTTGGAAACAAATCTTTGGTGTGTCCTCAGAGTAGATGCTATGAAGTCCTTGGAGAGGAAGTTTGTTTTTATTTCACTAGTTTACTGTAAGCTGATTTGCAAGAGTTGCTTTTACATCCAGAGAGCTGTTGTCTCAACTCCGTTGTCTTTTTAGGACCTGAGCCATCTTCCACAGTTGTCATTGGGACTCTTTCTGGTGTTTTTAATGGAGATTACACCAGGCCCCTCTTCTAGAGCTTTTTACATAAATTGCAAAGAGATAGGGATCAATTAATTAGTACCATGAATAATTACTTTGTAGAGAGAAGGCCAATATGTCAGGAATTTGATTGACACCGTCAGTCTTTGTGGTTACTGATCTCCTGTTAGGTATTAGTGACTTCTGAAAACTACTGATGGTTTAGATTGCAATTACTGGCCCACAGGTAAAAACCTGTATCTTACTCTATTTCCTCTTAAGCATCCATATTTTTTCTATGTGCTTTTTTCTTTTTAAGAAAGAGTACATACTGGACTGTCCCTTTTTATGTTTTGTTTTGTGGGTTTTTTTTTATTTTGTGTGTGTGTGTGTGTGTAAGGATACATAATTGTCTCTGTTCTGACATAGAAGTACCATAGAAGTTCACAGTTCTGCAATAATAAGGGATTATCATATATTGTCATCAAAACTAACCAACTATTGATGTTGACATGCAAATTATTTAAGACTGTGTATTTTACTACTCACTAGCAGCAGGAGTGAGAGCAAGATATCTGTTCTGATAATTAGTTATGAGTGTGAGTGAGAGAATCAAACAAGGGAATGATTGATTGTGTGAGGACAAAGACTGAGGAACAGACACACACACATGTATGTGTGTATGTGATAAATATATATATGCAGATAAATAGCTTTTCACGACATGTGTGTCAGTTGGAACAGGTGTCTCAAGCACTCATGCAGTCTTAACCTGAGTGTGTGTTTACACATACCTCCTCCATATATAATGTACACCCTTGTAGAGGAAAGTATGTACCTGTGTGCAAATTTATGCACATGTATACATGCACACACCTGATATGGAGTTAAATGATAAGTTGCTTCAATAGTTGAGTTCTTGCTCTTACAAAATCAGAAAAAATGTGGTGATCTTGAAAAATGTGTGGAAGCTTTGAGAAACCTTTAGAGAAAAGCATGGTTCTCTTGCCTCTTGCTAAGTGGAACATTTGGAGCTTTCTGCTCCACCTCCCTTACCAGAAGTGCATCTGATACACTGTACAGGGATTTCAAAGTTTAATTTAGCTTAACTCTTGGCTGCAATCAACTGCTGATAAATTTAGTTGGGGGATTAGGGAACCTTAAAGACTAAATAGCTCCTTAAAAGGAGCCTGAAGATGAGACAGCAAAACAAAAACATCTGCTGAAGTCTCCCTTAGAATGGTAGCACACCATACAGCCATAGTTTAGAGAAATAAATAGGTTGTTTTCGGGTGAGAAGGGATTTTTGTAGTATAGACACTTGGAGAAAGAAAACCAGATGTGTATGTATTTAAAGACTTGTTACCTTTACAAAGTGAAGGGAAGGATATCCTGATTGGAATCAATAGCATATAGCAAGCACCCTTCTCCTGTAGTTCTAGATAGTTTGCTAGCCCATAAAAAAAAAAGGTATTGTTAACACCTTTTCCCATTACACCTTTTTTACAGACTGTCATGTTTAGATGAAGTGTTTGCACTTCTGTGGCAGCATTAATTCAGGTGTGAATTCTTAAGCACAGATACCACATCCATCTTCTTAACACTGCCTATGGATAGTAGACATGTTGACCAGTACTTCATATGTGCCGTCAAAAATGGAGACTCAGACCAAATCAATATGAGAAAACTCAGTCAGATATTTATTTGGAGAATAGACTTATTAGAAATCACCAGAAGTTTCTTTTCCTAGATGCTTCTTTCTCACTTTTTTTTATACTGCCTCAAATTTTGTAGATCCAACTGTAACTAAGGGCTTTCATAAGTATTGTACTTATATGTCTCATAGCAAGAAACAATTCTTGTGCCAAAGACACTGTGATCTTGCACAGCCTTCTACTTTATGCTTAACTTTTAAACTATGAATAGTCCTTCTGAAGCCAGATTTGGAGCCTAAATGAGAATCCAATAACTATTTAATGCCTTTTTTTTTTCTTGCCTTCTTCATGCCGCCTTCTATCCCGCAGTTATATTTTTATTTTTTCTACTGCCCAAGGGCCTAAGAAAGGACTTAGGTGAGAAAAGGTTAAAAAGAAAAAAGTATTTGAATAATTAGTATTCAAATTAAGATGGAGTAATCATTTGATAAAATTTAAATCTGCTTAAAAAGAAATGTCCTTTCACACAGTGTTTAATTATCTTGTGGGTTTAGCAGCTGGATGGCTATTATTTCAGCAAAGAGTTTATTGAGATTTGAAGAAGGATTATATATAAAAGTAGAGTATCTGCTGTTAGCCTAGCTAAATCTGGTAGACTTTGAAAACATAAGACAATCATCAGTAGGAGTAAGAATGTGAACTATATTGCCAAAGCAAGCGTGTTTTGTATTCAGATATTTTTTCTGCAACATATGGAATAAGGCACTATTGGAAATAAAGTATTCAGAGTAGGAATACAGGTCTGCTCTGAAGAATCAAAATATAGACTCAGGAATGAGTGAAACTAACAATTTTTCTAGTATAAAAATTTCTGATGTTCATAAACTCTTTGTATAGTTACATCATGACATAGGTGGACTGCTAAGTAGTACATCTGGCATTCAGACAGACGTGAACAGCAACTTTTCTGTAACTGAGAGCAAAATTGCACTGAATTTTCAGATTATATCTCTGAAATACCCATTGGGCTTATGTAGTCATGTGGTGAAAATGTTATCCTCTGTGAATCTTGTTCTCTGAGCCAGATATGTTTGTAAAACTCTGCAGCCTTTCTGATTGCTCGCTAGTTAATGGCCTTAAGAGTCCAATTTCAAGTTGTGTACATTTTTCTTCATCCTTTGTTTCACTGTGTCAGACATGTAGCCATGCATGTTAAGTTTCTATAATAATTTTATTTATTAGAGTAAGACTCTTGGTGTCTAAAGGCCACAGCACCAATAAGAATAAAGAGACTGAGGGTAATGGGAGCCAAGCTACTAAAGCAAAAGAAAATCTGAAGAACTATATTTATTGCTAATAAAATTAGTGCAGGTCTAATGCTTGTGTGGTGCATAAGTTTAGTCTCTCTATTCTTTGTCATGGTAGCCATATTTACCTCCTCCCCCCATTTCCAGCACTGAATAATTGATGCATTTGAGGAAGGCTGCTCTAATGTACTTTAGGCATGAAAATCTCTTGTTTATTTTACAAGAATCATTAATGAAGACCAGGCTTTCCCTGGGATTACCAGGTCAGTTTATGGGTTTCTTGGTCATTCCAAAACTTGCCCATCCACTTGATAGACCTGTTGACAAGGGAGAGCTGACAAAGCAGGAGCAGGCCCAAAGCCAAATAATTAGCTACTCTTTAGGGGAGGAGCCTTGAAGAATTATTTTCCAACTCAAGATCAAAGATTTGGGACTAGAAGAATAAAGGGTGAGATAGGAATCAAAAAAAGACAAAAAAAAGGTGATGTGGAAAGGAAAGTAGGTTGAGGAGGAAGATGGGCTTGGAGATGAGTGCCACAAGGGGAAAATGGTGAGGAGGGAAAAGCTGGTGTTCAAAGAGAAAAGAATTTGCAGATGCATGAGGTAGGTAGTGTAAGCAAGGCACAGATGTCAGCTGATTGCTTCTTACTGGCAATCCAAACCAAGAATATCCATTGGTATGCTTTGCTGTGAAATTATTAAAGGTAATGTTTTTAGAAGTCTTGGTTTTAGGACAACTTGTGTTTTCCCCCTTTCTTTTTTTTTTTCCTTTTATACAGGAAATTTAATTTTATAGCACTGTACTGTAGACTCTCTGAAATGTTCACAGTTGCCAAATGCATGTGAGATTTTAATTTAGGTCAAGCAGATTGTCTTGGATAAGGTGACCAGTAACTCCGAGAGAGACTTCAGTTAGCTGAGGATAGTGTCTGGTATCTGAACATAGAATACATAACATTAGAAGGTGCCAGTGGGTATCATCTATGCAATGCCTTGCTCAAAGCTGGGCTAGTATAAAAGATAGATAAAGCTTGCCTAGTTAAAGTTTGCAAATGTCCCCAGATGGAGTTCCCATAGCCTTTCTGGGCCCTTGTTCCAGTGCCATGTTGAATTATTTTTTGTTATGCCCAATGAGATTTTTCTCATGTTGCAACTTGTGATTCTTGTCTCCTGTCCTTTCATTGTGCACCTAGACATGTCTAGCTATGTCTCCTCTTTAATGCCACTTTGTTTAGTTGGATTAGCAATTAGATATCCCTCCCCATCTTCTCTAAGCTAAAGAAACCCATTTACTTCAGCCTTTCTTTATATATCATATGCTCCAGCCTTATTTGTCCTCTGTTGAACTCTACCCAGGTTGTCAATATTTCTCTTGTTTTTGGGGCTCCAAAACTAGTGATAGTATTCCAGATACAGCCTTATAGACATTTAGTAGAGAAGAAAAATAATTTCTCTTGATCTACTGGCTACTGTTTTGCTAACGCAAAAAAAAAAAAGTGCATATACAGAGAGAAATAAAGGAGCTAAACAATGAAGATATATGAAAGAAGAGGAAAAAGCAAGGATTTGAGCAAAGCGTGGTCAGCAAAATTGCAAGCATTGTGGATCTGAAAGTGTGGTTGTGCTAGGCAGCCATGCTATCAGGCAATGGAAGAAAGGCTTTGATCTGTTAGCTTTTATAATGGAGAGGTCTTGGCAGGGAATATTGCCACCTCAGGACACCTGCAGATTTTTAGGTGCCAACAGAGTATATCCCAGGCGCTGCCCTGGAGGGCAAGGGCAAGATTCTTATTCATCAGTTTCCCTTCCTCTCTCCTAATGCAAATCATCATGGCTTATTCAAGAGATATAATTTATGGCCAGCCTGCTGGCTGGTCAGCTTCATGTCTCTCATAAATTAGATACCCAGACATATGTGGGTCAAGTTTGGAAATGCAATGCATGTCTTTAGAGGAGGGATGGATTCTTCCCAATCCTTTACATTTGATTGTTTCCACACATCCCTATTTTTTCCTTTTATGTTCCTTTTTTTGTCCACTGTGCATTGTCCTTATTTTTCTTCTCATTCTCTTCTTTTTCTCCAGTTGAGGATGTTGATGGCTGTACCAGATCAGTATATGAACTTAGCTGACTTATGCCTAATCTTTTGTTTATCACACACCCCAGATATGGAATAAAGTACTATGTTCCTCTTCTCAGTCTTTCCTCCCTTGTTCTCTCTACATAGGCACATATTTCATGATAAGAGTAACTGCAGAAAGTTCTCTGGATGTTCTCATGATGTTCTGTTTCAGCTGAACAGCAGTAAAAGTCCCAGCTCTTCTTAGATTTTTAGGAAAGATTTTATGTAGTCTCAGACAGATCTGTGGGCTATAATAGCACTTGCTGTACAGCAAGGCTTGAGATCCATTATTTTTAAGACCAGGTCTGTACTTAATTCTGCTGGTCAACATAATTATAAGAGAAGAAGCATTAGTGAAGAGGATGCTGTACCATCCAGAGACGTCTTTAGGCTATGCAGTTTATTTGGTTTGGGTATAAGGTATTTGCAGTAGGAAAAGTCATTGATAGAACTCTGTTATCAAAGTTCTTTTTTTTTCTTTTTAACCTGTAGTTCCCTCACTGCCTATTGATTGATACAGTCAAGAGAAATGGAGTTGGGAGAAGTATGGGGTGCTCTCCTTCTGGCATTATCAGCGTCAAGGTAGAAGTAAGTAGTATCAAAACCGGGTCTAATTCAATACTTTCTCTACCGCGGAAAGTGATGATTCCACTAAAAGGCTTCAGCAAAAATTGGTCCAGTTAACTGGAAGCAAAGAGGGGTGTCTGGCACAAAGGCTTTTCTAGTCAGTTAGTGGGGATACATCCAGTTCAATCCTCTTTTGAGTATGACAAGGCCAGGTTTTGAAGCTTACTTGTCCATTCTCATTTTAGTGGCATATATTACAGTGCAGATCTCCGTGAGATGCAGAGATGTTAACTAAGGTGGAGAGAAAGACACCAGTTTCTCTTTTAAATCCTTTATTGTAATCTTGCAGAGATAACTTCTTATTCTGTCCCAGGGTAGTCTTAAAAGAGCCTTGTGGTCGACATCCTGATTTAGTATTAGAGCAGCCAGACAGAATCTAATATGGTGAAAAAAAGGGGAGAAGCGAGTGCCTTAAGTTGACTGATTGTAATTGCTGGCAAATCCACTGGACCGGTCTGTTGACAAACAGGACAGGGAGAGCTGGAAGTAGATCCCTGGTAGATCTGAGCGCCAAAAATCAGCCAAACATCTTGGAGAAGTTTGGAAGCTTGCTTCTTGTTTGGCTCATTTCCTTCTCCCTTCCCCCATTTCTTCGCAGCAGAAACAGTGTTGAAGGGTGCGTACTCTGTCTGGCAGGCTGTTGGAGGAGTCTCTGGCCTCAAATTACACAGCATGAGAACTCTGTGCATAAAATTAGCAGCAGAGTTCTGTGTATTAGGTGCCAGGGAAAAATGTCACATTCAGCAGAACTCAGAGGCGAGAGGTGGAACAGAAAGAACTGGAACGGGACATCAATCCCCCTCTACCTTTTACTGTTTTGCAGCAGACGTATCTGAGAGTATCATAACCAGCTGGCTTGGAGCAAAGATTATTTGGGTAGTAAATATACTTTATTATATGTCTTAGTAACAGGGATGTTTGATTTTTCTTCCCCCCCTCCCCCCACCCCCCCTTCACTTACTCTTTTATTCTGAAGATTTCTTACTTTTTGTCTTTTCACAAGGAAATTGCTTTTCACTCATGAAGAAATGCTATTGACATACAGTTTTCTACCCTCCTTTCCACCTTCCTGTGATCTGATTCCTGGTGAGAAACCCACTGTGATGGCCCTACATTCAGATTGTGCAACAGCTTATACAAGTTTTTTGTAGCAGAATCTGGAAAATGAAATAAAGTGCTGGCAAACAGGGCAAAGGCACTAAAGCAGAGAGAAGCAGCTATTCAAGGACTGGATTCTTTAGATACTACCTCAGTAGCAGCTATCTCATTCAGAAAACCCGTTACAGAAAAGGTCATGGTTTGAGGGTGTGTTTTGGCTCCTTCCTCACATCATAAAAGCGGTAAAATCCTTGCCACACCAGTGTTAGATTGCCCTGAAGCATCTGTGTGAGAGAGGCTGCATTAGCATCTGTATGTGGAGATGGATTGCCAGGAGACATAAATGTACACTTGCCTGAATTGTTTGAAGATGTACGTGTACACACATACATTCACTGCGCTGTCACAGTGCTTTCGTAAGACAAAGTTATCAGGCAGCAATGCTGGTTTAATGTATTCTTCTCCATTCATTCTCAAAATTGATGTCTGTGCTGTGAGTTGGGCTGGGAAAGTGATCCGTGGCTTAAAAAAATGTTTTTACAGCTGGATTGGTTAACTGATATATTTTGCAGCACAGCCTCAGATGTGCCATCCTGTGGGGCAGGAAAAAGAAAGAATATGTGAGTACAGGGAATTTCCGAAACTGATACCATCACCATATACTCATTTCTTGAAATCACGACTTCAGAGTCGCCCAGTACCTTTGTTTGGCTCAGATTATTGAAGCAATCCGCAAGCAGGATGATGAATTCCCAGATTCGATAGTGCTCTGGGGCAGAAAGTTATTCTTCATTTCGTTTCCTTATTCTTTTCCATAGTGGGACAGGCCCATTGGCTACTGCTGTTTAACGTATGTGATAGTTTGGCAACTACGTTCTTTTCCAAGGGTTTGGGAATCAGTTTGAAGGCCTGGCATCAGAACATTACTGGCACATTTTTAAAGAGCTACATTTTCATATTGTTTTCAATTTGCATTGTAGGTGATTTTGAGTGTGGGTGGGTGGCTAAGGATAATGGTTGTAGTTTCTCAGTTTTCACCTGACTTTCCCTGTTGACTTTCCCTGTTGAGCATTTTTCCTCCTCACTCTCCCCTCATGAGAAAAGTATTACTGTCAGTCCCATATTACAGAGAGCAAAGCAGAGGCATAAAGAATCACATAGCAAGCCAGTAGCTGAACCGAATGCAGTTAATTGAGACCTCTCTTACTTAGACCCGGCTTAACATAGCAAGGCAGCCTTCTGTCTATGAGCTATGGGAGACATAAACTCTGGCCTTCCACACTTGAAATGGACAGGCTGGCAGCTGGCTTGGGATCAGATTACTTATCAGTACAATAATTGATGGGCTCATTCCACAAGTTTATCTTGCAAGGAATAAAGGCTGAAGTAATAAAAGGCCAGTAGGTGATGTGGCAGGTGAGACAGGCTATAAGTATACGCTCTGAGGAACACTGACAGAACAGAACTTTGAAAATTATAGGGTCTTGATACTTACTGCCTCTATATTTGCCACTTGCCTGCCTATCCTAATCTCTAGTCCCTTTGCCTCCCAATTTTATTAGGGAATATTGTCCCAATTTATGAACCATTAGAAAATGAACCATAAAGTCTCTATAATGAGCAGACTGGATATGTCTGCACCAGAAAATTGTGTTTCTTTGACTATATCAGTGTAGCTTAAGTAGTACAACTCCCCTAGGGTAAAGACAATTATACCAGTGTAAAAGTGCATATCCAAATATAGCTGAGTCCCGAATGGGAAGGTACCTTTATACCAGTAATAACTAGGTCCACAGTAAGGCACAGGTTTATTTCCTTAACTTTAGGAACCTGAGGTGACAAAACCGAGAATGTAGTTGCTTTATAATTCGTGTAAATTCCAAGGAGACAGGTAAAACCTTCAGAGGGGGAGTTGGCCCACTTGAGGTCTGATTCACTGGCCAGTGGTGCCTGTCTCTCTTCACTGTCTGTTCAAAGAACTTCCACTTAACTAAAGGCACTTATCCAAAGTTTCTAAATTAGGTAAAAGGAATTTGGTCACAGGATTTCATCAAATGGATGGGGAAATTAAACTATTAGGAACAGTGTAGGGTTGTTTGAATGCAGCACCATGCAAATTTTAGCAAATCCCAACCCTATTTTGAAATTTGGGAAAGTTCAGTGAAAATTTTTTTGAGTAGTTTTGACAGGTCTTTTGAACTTGTGAAACCAATGAAGCAGGATTTTCTTTGTCTTGAGTAGCAATGACTCCCAACAGATTTTTGACTCTCAAGATGATTTGGAGACTAAAACACAGAGGCTCTTCTGCCACAAAGAGTCACTGCTGCTATGCACTTAAAACTAGGTTTTAAGCTTCTGGAGGAATGGTTGTAGGCCTAGCTCTCTCCAATAAAGGATGGAGATTCTACTTGGTTCTCTTTTTGCTCTTAATGTATTTGAAAAAACATTTTTTGTTATCTCTTCCAACAGTGGCCAGGTTGAGTTCAAGCTGGGCTTTTGCCTTTCTATTTTTCTCTCTGCATGACCTAATGAGATCCCTGTACTCTTCTTGAGTTGCCTGCCCCTTCTTCCAAAACAGGTAAACCCTCCTATTCTTCCTGAGTCCCAGCAAAATCTCCCTGTTCAGCCAGGCTGGTTGTCCTCCCCGCCGATTCGTCTTACGGCACGTGGGGACAGCCTGCTCCTGCACCTTTAAGGCTTTGTTTTTGAAGAATGACCAGCCTTCCTGGACCCCTTTGCTCTTCATGACTGCCTCCCAAGGGACTCTCTCAACCAGTGTCCTGAGCAGGCCAAAGTCTGCCCTCTGGAAGCCCATGGTAGTGGTTTTGCTGAACCCCCTTCCTTACTTCGCCAAGAATTGAGAACTCTATCATTTCATGGTTGCTAAGGCCACTACAGCCTCCAACCACCACCTCTCCCACCTGTCCTTCTCTGTTTGTAAACAGCCGGTCCAGCGAGCCACCTCCCCTAGTAGGCTCACTTACCAGCTGTGTCAGGAAGTTACCTTCCACACAATCCAGGAACCTCTTATACTGTTTCTTCTCTGCTGTGTTGTATTTCCAGCAGATGTCCGGTACATTGAAGTTCCCCAAGAGAACAAGGTAGAAGAAAATGATACAGTAGGTGCTGCCCTAGTAGACATGGTATGTAGTGCTGTCATCAGAATTGATTCAGCTGGGTATTTTTGCTATGTTCCTTTGACTTACCTTTTATTAGTGGTTCATGTATCTTTAGGCCAAAATTTCACAGCTCACAGGTACAAATGGCCAAAATAATGTAGTAGGTGCTGGACTGTGGAAAGCTATGTAATGGTGTCAGCGTATGGTCATAATTCAGTCATCTGAGGATTTTCTTAGTAGTCTTCTTTAATTAACTAATTAATTAATTGGTTAGTGTTTCTTTCACCTGGATGCCTGCTTTCTCTTGAAATGGATAAGGGTTGGTGCATAGTGCTGTAATGACCACGCTACCCATGGTGTATGGGTGGGTTTTCTCAAAACTGAGAGCTGACCATGTCAGCTGATGAAATTGGATACTTTCCTAGTGCAGACGTATCTCTTGACATGGGTACTGTCATTATGGTATCAATTTTGTAATGGATATTTATTTCATTCATCAATAATTAAGTAATTATTTGAGCAGAGAGAGAATGTGGGTTTGACTAGACCCAGCCCATTTGCTCAGCCCAAATCCAAATAGCAGAAATTGCTATTTCTACTACAGTAACACAATAGTAGAAATTGAAAGAAAACACCTGGTAGCTGAGGCACCAATTTGGCACAGAAGAACATGGCCAAGCAGTGTTTCAAATCTTGGTCTCTCAGAGCCTTAGTGAGCCCTCTAACCAATCAGCAATCCACTCTTCTGAGGTAGGAATCTGCCTTTTCATCAGAAAAGAAGGTCTTGGTTTTTTTTTAGTTCAGAACAAGAAAATATTGCAGAATCAGAAACTTTCTTAGCAGGTTTAGCATTATTCTGTCAGATTAGTATTATTACTAGCTATAATCTCTAGTAGGGAGTAGTGGAATTGAGGAGCTGCTCTTGATTTGTTTTACTCAGCTTCCAGCAAGGCAGTGGCATAGTCAATTTGCCTGTGAGGTTGTTTGTTGACTTGTTCTTGAAAAGCCATGTCTTCAGGTAAACAATGAGCAAGTATTTTTGCATTGTGTCATATCCTCTTTCTCCTAAAGGAGAGACCTGCATTATACCTAGATTATCTTCCAAGAGATTTGAAAAGATTAGATTTTATGTTTTTCTTGTCAAAACTATTATATGCATCAAATATAAAGTTACCTTAAATGTACCCTCCCCCCCCCACTGTTTCACTTCTATTAAAGTTTGCACGGTTCTTGTGCTTTCCACAATCTTTTTGCATGTGTCGGGAGAGCCCCTCATGAATTTTCATGAGTTCATATATGTTGATCTTGTGATTAAGAGTTCTGGTCAAGGTGATCTGTTCCTATTTCCTTCTGAATGTCAGGAGAAAGCAAGAGGTTTGCAGTTAGAAAACTTGATTATTATTTCTCTTGCTTAAGGCAAAGGGAAGAGAATAATGAGCCTGACTTCAGGTTACATGAGGACCGTACATTTAGCAGGCCTAATCAGGAAAATGGAACACACAGCAGAGTGTGAAGCTCTGGGGCAATACTTATATCCAACATCACCACTTAAAACAATTCTGCTAAGTCTGTGTGGACAGCACAGAGTAGCAGACCACTCAGAAAATGCAGTTCAGGATTTTGTAGCTTCTCCTGGTCCCTTCTGATCAAGAAACACTACATCCCCTCTCAAATTCTGTAACAGTGCCATCAGTTATCCACAGGAAAGAGATGGGTGAAGAATTTACTTCATTAAAATGCAGTGAAATGCAGTTTACTATCAAGGCTGATGATTGCAGTTGTAAATATTGTTTTATTTTGAAGGATGGTGGTTGACTTTTGCTCCATTCAGATGAGTATTTTTGTGCTTGACAATGGATGGAGGAGAAGGAAACAAATATGTATTGAACATGAAAATGGAAGAGAGTCAAAGACTGAAATGGGGAGGCAAAGATGCTACACATGACAGCTTTCAGCTAAGGCAGATAAGCTATGCTGCAACTTATCTGCAGTGTTAGGAAATGATGGTTTCCTCACCACTTTCTTCCTTTTATTTTCTTCTTGAAAGACTGTCAACTGATGTTGTACAAATGCTGTATCACTACCCTTTGCGTACAAGGCAGGACAGTCAGGATTCTCTCTGGGTGAGCCATTACCCTGTCTTTGTAGGCGGCAAATGTGGATTGTTTTGAGCATGTTAAACTGAAAAGATCTTTGCTCTTTCAAGGATTCATGTCTTACTTGCATTG
>NW_009258549.1:2002849-2016608 GCF_000687185.1 Egretta garzetta
TAATCTCCTGTGCCTGATACCCTGATACCCATATGTTTGACAAGGTTGAATTTCCTGACCAGAGTTTCTGCTCCCACTTGAAGATTTATTCTTTAGCTCCACCTCCTGGCTCTTGGTTTGTGGAAAGGAGAATTCTTGCAAATCACAGAGCCTCAAGAAGGCATCAGAAGTATGCATCCTAGGTACAAACATTAGTGTAGAGGTGTATATGGGGACGTTTTAGCTGGGGCAAACTAGAATTTGTTGAGCCCACTCATACTGGCTGTCAGAGTGGTTCCAAAGAATGTTTATCAATATGGTGATAGGCACTTTATATATATAAATATAAATATATATATATAAAAAAATAAATAAAAAAATATATATAAAAATATAAAGGCAGATGTTTCAGTGAAGAGGTGGGCAATGGAATATATGTCTCATAGTTTCTGCTTTTTCTTGGGCTTTTTGTTTCTCAACTGTGGCAGTTTCGATACATGACAGACATCACAAAACAGTCTTTCTTTATGACTGTTTTTTCTCTAGTACTTCCTCAATCTCATGGGGGTGGGGAGGTACAGAAGAAATCGTCTGACACTGAAACATTAAAAAAAAGATCTCTGAGGCCTTGCAAAGCAGTCTTGATTCATGCAGGGAGAATTGCTTTGACTGTGTTCATCTTATTCAACCAGGAACTGCCCAAGAAGTGGAGGAACAGAGCTTAGCCATCTGGATTTAAGAAGCTGAAAACCATGTCTCTTCCCCGACAGCTGCGAGAAAAGAGGTAATGTGCCTCTCCCTCTTCCTGCCTCTCCACAAGCCTCCATGTAACTGTTACGATCTGTTCATTTAATTTGGATGCAAGCTTCTTTGATGATTCTAAAAGACTTCTTGTTATTGTAGCTTCCAAACTGTTAGGCTGCTCAGTGTGGAGCAGACCATTTCTTAAGCTGGAGTGACCTTGCTTTCTTCTTTTCCTGGGAATATTCACCACCTAGGACAATAGCGGGTCATTGTCCTCTTTATAGCTGCAAACAGTTTCCCTTTTGTTGGGGTTTGGGATGTGAGTGTTTATGATATGACTAATTATCTCTCTTGATCTCCATAACCACATCCCTCTTCACAGTAAGTGGTAGTATTTATGGTGGTGTGGGTGGTGCTGATTCATGTCATTCTCCACGTACAGCGAGCTATTGCAAGACTTTGCATCATTACTTCAGCCTTCCAGATGGACTATGCATTGTGGAAGCCCCTGCTTGGGATATTCTCCCAGCAGAACAAACTGAGCCAACCGCCATGGGATTTGTATTATCAGAATATTTAACATTACATCAGCTTGGCATTTTTTAGATGATCCTTTTTAAAGTTTCTCTTTCTCTCTACCTCATTCATTATCCCTTCTTGATCCTTTTTACTTAAGTGCTAATATAAATACCACTCTAACAACATTGAGTTGTAAGACTGAAGCAAAGGTGAATTTGTCTTCTGTTTGTCAAAGATGTTGTACCAAGGAGAAGGTCCCAGAGGAAAAAGCACCTGCCAATCCGTGCTGTTTTATTGTGTGGACAAACCAGACGAAACATGAGAGCATGGTCATATGGCTGCTCTTTAGGTGTTCCGACATGGATCCTTCCTCTCTCTTGCTTCAAATCCAACACTTTCTAGGATCTGCAAAGCTTATTCTAACCTTGCCCGCTATCATGTATTCCTTCACGCATTTTGGACATTTTCAAACAAGTATCTTTGTGCTTGCTTCAGGTTATTTGCTGTGACTGGGATGTCTTCCTGCAAATATTTGCTAGGCTACTCTTTCTTTTTTCAAAGCCTCTTTAAGAGTTTGCTTTACTGTGATGTTTACAAGAAAGCTTGACAACATTTTGACAGCTGGCACAGGCACCACTAGTTATGATATAGAACAATACTATATCTTTGTTGCTTTGCTTTTTTCCCATTTGTGCTTATCCTTCTGTTGTTTCTTATTGTATACGTATAAGGTACATTGTATGCATCTTACACATAGAGTGTAAGGTTTTTAGGAATCAGCTTTGTGCTGTCAGTTTCTACAGCACCTAGCACAACAAGCTGTTTTCTCAGAACTGTTTCCTATTCCCTACAGTAATGCAGTAATAATAACAGCATAAATCATGATACATAATGATCTCCTTAGAATAAGGGATACTGCTGCAGTTATTATTGTAAGTCTACTAGATGCTGTATGAAGGATTAAGATGCATCCACAGTTGATCACAGTTCTCGGGAAAAGCTTACCAGCTCAAGTGTTTCTTTTGTAGTCCTGCTACCCCAGCAAGCCTAGGAATGATAGAGCTGTTTTTCAGCCTTGATGAACCGTCACTATGGTTGCTGATTCGTGCTGAACTTATAGAAATTTGACATCTCAAGATGAGACCTCTAGAGGAAGAGAATGACACCACAAGTTTCTAACTTCCTGGTTTTGACACTAAGTAATGTGATGTTGCCTAACTTTGTTCTATACGGCACAGAGACCTCTGAAGGCTAATGCCAGTACAAGTAACCTAAATCTTTTGTTCTTGCTTCACAGTGATTTTGACCAGCTTCCGGATGATGTACCAGTTTCAGCTAACATTGCAGATATTGAAGAGAAGAAAGGCTTTACTAATTATTATGTAAGAAGGAAGATTTATCCTGTCTCTATATGCCCTCATCAGTGACTGGTTTGATTGTGGGAAGCAAAATGCAGTTAATGAGGTGTAGTTTTTTGGCATGAATAGTTCTATGCAGAGACCTTCTCAGTGATTTTTCTTTTTTTCTGGAATGCAGGTTAGTCTATCACAGATTTATCTAAAAATTTATTGTCTGGGTGAAATGTGACAGAAGTATCCTGTAACATTGCTTGTTTTCTAAATTCTTAACTAATTTCTGATTTATTTCCTGTTAGAGTGCTGTACCTTTAGTGAAGATAATGGGAAAGGAATTCAAAGTGGGTTGAAGGGCAGGGTCTAGTCTTCATTATTCCATGGTACTGGCAAGTTAGGATGCTTCCATCTCCACAGAAGGTAGCATATTCATCAGCCATGAAAGAGCACACAGGAAGGGAATAGTAGGGAAAAGCATTATGAGATGTTCTGAAGAGGGGTTTTGCATAAGACCAACTCAGTCTGACTTCTTCAGGGTATGCTGCTTTTGCTGGAAACATTGCTCATAAAGCCTTCCCGCTGCAGTATGCAGGTTTTACTGTGGAATATAGTGACAGTTGGTCTGTCTTTATGTTTTCTGAAGGATTTGGCTGCAATGTGACTCAGAGGTCAGTGCATGGAAATTGGCTCCTCTAGAGCAAAGCAATTTTGGCAAGAGACAAGAAATAAGGTAGTGGTTGGAGGAGGGCTTTAGAAGTAAAGCTACTAAGGTTTTTTTTCCAGCCTTTCCTTTGGTCAGACCATAATTTAAAGTCAAAATACTTGAAAGTAAAAAATACTTTAAATACATTAAAGTAAAAAAAAAAAGTCAAAAAGAAGTATGAATGCCTTCAGCTCTGAAAATCAATTCATTTAGATGTCTGTCTATAGTTTTAGATGTTCAAAGCATCCTATTGTAAAATATTTGTATTTACCTCCCTACTATTCTTTGTTTGTTACTGAGGGAAGGTGAGTAAGCATAAAGCAACATTTAGTCATTTCAGGTGTCCTTTTAAGATTAGATAATAGAAAGCACCCACAGGGACATGATCTATGGGAAAGCTGGACCCCCACATATACCACACTGTCTGGTGCTAACTTGTTGTTTTCTAGTACTTTAGTCTGCAGATGCTCAACTGAAGGCTTACTTTCCACTGCCCTAAGACGATATTCCCACTGCCAGAGCACTGATCTTATGTTCCTATTGCATGCCTCACTTTCATCTGATAAATATTTATAAGCATGAACATCAGCCTGAATCTCCCTTCTCTGTTTCAGCTGTTTGTCATTGAAGTAAAGCTTAAAGGTGGTGGCAGATACCTGATTTTCCGACGCTATCGTCAGTTCTACGCCCTGCACACGAAACTAGAGGAGAGATACGGAGCAGAGAGCAACAATAGCCCTTTTACCTGCACACTCCCCACATTGCCAGGTAAGCTGTCAGTACCAAATCTGTGCATGATCAGCAGCCTCAGGCTGTCCTAAAGAGGAATGCATTGCAGGAAAGTAGTCGTGACAAGGAACTAGTTCCCAGCTGTGGATGCTGGAGAAGTCAAGTTCTACTGGCAGTCCCTCCACTTGTAGTGAAGTTCATTTAGAAACCTAAAATCCTTTAGAAAATATGTTTTTTCTTGGAAATCCTACTTTATCCTGATTGCTTCATTTCTCTGACAGCCTCTATTTTTTAAAATCCAATAACTGTCACAGGTTTTATATTTTCCAGGAAAAGTTTATGTCGGGGCCAAAAAGGAAATTGCTGAGAACAGGATTCCTATCCTAAATGTCTACATGAAGGTAAAACTTAATTTTATGGTAGAGATTGCATTGAACACTGCAGATACTTACCCCTTGAAATCAGCTGAGAGACACTGCACTGTTGTAGTCCTAGGTATCTGCTTCTCTCTGTATTGTTTTTCCTGAAGACACAGTGTCCACACTGTGGGACAACCTGCAGTGCTATTCCCCAGATTGTTCAGACTGTAGGATCTGCTGGAGTACGCAGTTCACAAATGCTCACTGCCTGCCTTCATATGTAGGCAGATATCCTTACAAAAAAAACGCCAAAATGAAGATGTATGAGGAAATGGTGAATCTCCAGGTGTTGTGTGAATATGGAGTTGATATGTGTACCTAAGGGACTAGGGGAGTGGGGTGGGCTTCTGGATGTACTGCTCCTCAGTGAAGACACAGCCAGTAACATCAAGGAGAGAAATTCTTTGTGTGCAGGTGAACTGAAGACCTGACTTTAAACCAGTAAAAGTCTGAAGCCAAGACTTCCAGTACTTAAGATTGCCTTCTTTCCATGGTCATTCATGTTCTGAAGGGAAATGCAAAGAGCAATTTACTCCTACTGCAGTAAATCAGGCACCAAAAGAGTGAAGCAATACATTGGCCAACTCCAGGAGTAAACAGGAGAAACTGTCAGCTGCTCAGCCATGTCCTGCTGGGTGAGAAGGGAGAGGAGGGAGGTTTCTGGCAGTAATGGATATCCTTCGTGATCCTGTAGGTCAGAGAGGCATGCTTGTTACATGTAAATAAATAGAGAATTAGTCTCTCCCACTGTTACACTCTGCTTGCTACTTGCTCTTGGCACAGAACCTCCTCTGCCTACCCGTTTGGGTGTTGATGGATGAAGAGGTACGGCTGTTCTTCTACCACTCAACCTTTGATAGTGAACAGGTGCCTCACAGGCTGAGAAGGCTTCGCCCACGGACACGCCGAGTGTAAGTGATTGACATGTTTTTTCAGCATTGCTTGATGTAAGAGATGCTGTCCAGTTTTGGTTTGGTTTTTTTTTTGGGGGGGGGGGGGGGGGGGGGCGGAAGAGATGAGGATCACCACTGTGTTTCCCAAGTGAATCCATGAAATATGAGGATCTTTGTGGTAGAGTGAACACAGGGTATTTCTTGTTTTCAGTAATCTCAAATTTTTAAAGTGGATGTGGTACTTGCATTAACAGAAAATTTCAAAATGAGAGTATAGCTTACTTTAAAAAAAATGCTGCTCAGCTCTATCTGTTAATAATTCTTCAATGGCAATATCTATCAGAATGTGCAGAATATGCAGGCCAAGCTTAAGGACATAGGCTTGCACCACTGAAGTCAATGTGAGTTTTGGCACTGGATTCAGTGAGATCTGGTTCAGACACTAAATGAAACTGAATACTTAATTTGTCCCTGTCCTTTGTCTAAACAGGGGCCTGTCCTACATAGCAGCATTGACACCCCTTTGGAGAGCTGCTAAGTAGACGTCATACTTCATTACCCTTTAGACAAATTAAATCTCCTTTCAACACAGCAAAGATGAATTCGCTTCCTTTTCACTTACTACAAACAATGCAAAAACTGCACATGTGTATGCATTCCTGGATGTGTGCATGATGGCAGTTTGAATGCCATAAACGCTAGAAACAGGGATGCCCAGAAGGCAGTGTAGGGGGGCTGAGCAGTGCTGTGGAAGAGAGGTCCAGGATACTGACTGTATTGAAAATTCCATCTGTTCTTAACAGCAGACATCATCAGATTGCTGCTGCTCTGCACTGAAACTCAGAGAACTAGGGCAATGTTGTTGCATCCATATTTATTTACTTCAGTGCTGCACACAGATTCTCATGCAGTTTCTCCAGTGATCTATGGCTTGCCTGCCTCTTAAATAATGAAAACGCAGACACTGTACTACTGATTGTGTAGTATTTTTGATGACCAGAATGACACATTTACTTCCCTGCTGTCTTCTTTCTTTACAGTAAAAGCATTTCACCTCAAGTGCCTGTTTTTGACCGCACGGCAACTCCACGGGCTGAGGTGAGTACTCTGCACAGTCTGTCATAGGACAGAAGATAAAACTCTGCTTAACTTGGGTATCTCATCAATCAAGTTCCCTTTTCCAATTAGAGATTGAGGAAAGAAAGGAAAGTGAAATCAACACAGGAAATCAATTGATTTTAACAACAGGGAATGAAACAAAGGATGGAAAGAAGTGTCTGTTCCTCCTTACTTGAGTAATGAGAAGGCCTATTGTGAAGTCAGAATGATGGGAGGTTCAAAACTGAGAGGCGTGCCAAATGGTCCACATTTACATAGTGATACAAAGAAATTAAATTTAAAACAAGCACAACCTTCAGTCTCATTGACTTCAGCATATGTTTAAAAGCTTTGCAGGTGAGGCATCTTTCTATTTTCTGTAACATAAGTGTTCTGCTGAAAAGCGCCTATACTGTACTTTGCTGTCTATTGTCTTGGTATTAAGCACATGGAACTGCTTTGTAACCAGTACTTGTATGAGCACGGACTTGCTTCCTGGAAGATACGACTTTGCCTTGGAAGATTAAAACAAACCCATGCAAGTGCTTAGAGGTTTGTTGGTTTTGTTTTTTACACTGAGTGTGGCAGGCCTTGGATCAATCATATCTCTTGGGTTTTATCTATTAATTTCTTAATATTGAATATACCTACCAAAAATTTTCAATAAATGAAAAAAGGCTTTTGAAAGAGCTATTAAGTAGAAATATGAAATACCAGCACGACAGTAGCCGTTGTCTTTTTTTTATTGGGAGAACTCTGGGCATTTGGCAAGACCAAAAGAACCATCTCAACACAGAATAAAGAACACCTTTTCATTTCTGCTCCTCTAAGACCATTGTAATGGCTACCATGTTCTCTAAGGACAATGGGGGAGATGTGCATTTTTGGTAATTTGGCCACTGAAATTATTCAAGAATGGCTTGTTAGGGTGGTAGCATGTGCTTACTGCCTTTTTTGGGTTGGTGTTTTTGTTTTTGTTTTTGTTTTTTTCACTGAAGGGGGCATCTAAGTTTCATTTTAACTACATGTCAATTTCTCAGACTTCCCCAAATCTCTCCATTCAGCATACAGGCCTGAAAGCTCAATGTGGAAACAACAGTGAGTTACCCTTCAATTAGGACACAACACTTCTGCAGTTCTTAAGGCTCTTTGTGATATTTTGTAGCAAATCTGAAAGCTGTAAGGCTGCAACCAGAAATAATATCTATTTTTTCAATTCTCGGGATTTCAAGTTTTCAGATTGGCAATTGTCTTCAACTCTGTTGATTTACTTGCTCTCAAGTGCTTTCAACTTCTTTATTTTTACTTGCTCTCAAGTGCTTTCAACTTCTTTATTTCTCTGGTGCTCAGTGTCCTGTCACTTTAAGAACCCCAGCACGTAGCCCTCTCAGTGCTTTCACTACTTCTTCAGAGCATTTTTGCGTGTGCTGAGCAGAAGAACTTGTGAGAATGGCAGACCACAGTCATAGAGATGATCTTACCCCAGAAATACATCTGTGATGACAAAATGCGTACGATCATGTTGCTTTAGGCTTTCACCCCAAGAGCAGAGCAGAAAGAAAGATTCATGCTTGTAATTCTGTGAATTAACCATTTCAGTGTTACTCCTTTCCATAGGCACTGTTTGATTTTTCTGGAACCAATAAACTGGAACTCAGCTTCAAGAAGGGAGACTTGATCTATCTACTGAGCAGAGTAAACAAAGACTGGTTGGAGGTAAGGCTCAAGAGCAGGACTGAATTACTCGCATAGCTTGACATATGTGAGTAGAAAGGACTCTTGTAGCCCTTGGGACGTGCCTCCTCCTTTCAAAGAAAAAAAACTCTGTCATAATCAGGTCTTACTGTCAAGAATAAATCCTTGACTCCAAATTTGAAATTCTTTCCTTCCTTGATGGCTTTTAGCTTACAACTTTTCTGCCCCCTAGTCTTCAGTTTTCATTTGCATTTGCTTCTGCTGGAATGTTCTTAACTTCTTTGGAAGCGAGTAGACCACAAGAAGGCCACAGCAAGGAGATGGAAACTCCATTTCAGCGATTAATTGGTTTCTTGCCGCAGGGTGAGTTGCTGTATACTTCGTGCTTCGTACCACAACACACGTCAGCCTGATTAGAGAGAATTTGGGCAATGCAGCCGCGTTCTGAAAAAGGATGAGGAGAACATACTGTGTGTTTGCTGATAGGCTATCTCTGCTTGCTCAAACACCACAGCCTTCCTTGATAACCATCTGACTTGCATCTTTACACACCCTTTCACTCCCTGGCCTTGCATTGGACTGCACAATTGTATCATCTTTTTGTAGGGATGCCGTCAGGTCACTTACATTGCCTTTCTTTTCTTGATTATAGTAGGTTGTTTCCATGGAAATTAATTGAATTCCAGACCTCATGTATGTGGCCAAAACGGCACGGTTTTCTTCATTCTAACACGTCCTATCATCCCAGGGAACAGCTGGTGGTGTCACTGGGATTTTCCCATGTGCTTTTGTGAAGATCATAAAAGATTTACCACAGCAGGCAGACACGGTTAATAAAGTTCGCTGTTACTACCACGAGGAGGCTGTGAGCACTATCAGGTAATAAGAAAGTAGTCCTCCAGCTCACTGCTGAAGAAACGCCGACAATTCTCTTTTTGTGATACGTGATGATTAGATTTGTTCTTGTTACAGGGATATCTCAGTGGAAGAGGATCTGAGCAGCATTCCGTCATTCAAAGAGCTCACGGAGTTGATGAGGTACAGTGCAAGCACTTAGCTCTATGTTTAATAGCATTTAAACGTTGGTCAAGTTTGTTCCGGTCCTAGATTTTCCACCTTCTCCTTGGTCATCACCATGTTTTGGGTGTGAAATACTTTTCAGGTGTCCTGAGGAAGTTGTTCTTTGACTTGGCCCAGGGCCACCTGTGCAGACACTGGTCTGCCTTGGGATTGTCAGTAAGCATGGAATGCCACACCATTCTAACTCAGTTGTGATGGTTTCCATTTCTTGTGCTAAGATCAGCACCATAGCCGCATGCAAGGATCTTTTGTCTAATATTCTTCTTCCGGATGCAGGACACTGCCTTCTAACACCCGTTAAACTAAACTGGTGTTGAACATCAAACCGTTAGAACATCAAACATGAGTCATAGAAGACCTGTGCTAATATTCTTCCTTTCCTTAACCTTCCCTCCCCTCAAAAAAAGCAGCCGTAAGTAGGCAAAAGTGGGTACTCACTACAGTCAGCTCTTATGTATGGGAATTTTATCAAACTCACAGATTAACTGTGCCGTGCATGTGGTGTTACTGGAAATGGTTCTTGGTTCTGAGAGATTTGTTAGCTTAAACACAGCACAGCGTGAGTGTGGCTGTATGTTTTCTAGTACTAGCTGTATCAAGAATGCCAAGACACCCACGGCTTTGTGTGGCTTTTAGCAGAATGAATTAGATTGCCAGTACATTGTTCATCATGCAGCACCTCCCAGGCATTCCTTGATTTCTGGGGATCAATCCCTTTCTTTTCTACCAGGCAGGAGTTTGGCCAAGATGACATTGCTTTGAATTACCGGGACCTTGATGGTGATCTGATCCGGTTGCTCTCTGATCAGGATGTTGAACTCATGGTGTCTCAGAGCAGGAGAAGGCCCTCTGAGAAGCATTTCTTCCCTTGGAAGTTGCACATCACTCACAAAGATGACTTGGGTGTCTACAACACTAGTCCAGGAATAGGTGCTACTCAAACTGGAAGAGCAACAGAAGTGCTACATAGAGATGTTCCAGTAGGTAGCTGTGCAGTCCCTCTGTAATCCCTCTCTGCAGACAGTTTCCTTGAATGCACCTTTGAAGTGAGCTTGAAAAGAGTAATTCTTAGCAACATCTTACCTTTCAATGTAAAATCTGTACTCAGAGTAGGGAGTCTGACTGGGCATTCAGCATTTGTTCTGGAAGCATCAGGAAAACTTTCTCATATTTCAGTGAAGAAATTGCAGCTCACATTTGCTTTCTTTTTCCCTCTGACCAATATTTTGCATTCTGTTAATCAAACCTAGCACATCTGTGGTGTTCCTCATAGATCTTTTTGTAACCATACAGACTACTTATTTCGACATTCTGGGAAAATGTGTGTGATGCCTGTTCAAATAGCAATTTCTTCTCTGTCTTCTGCTTTCTGACACCTCATTGCAACGTAGAACTAAAACCAAATTGCTGTATGAGATTCTTCAACAAATAAAGTTACATATGAGTTTATTTTATCAGTTCCTATTCAAAAAGGGTTTTTTGGGGGGGATGAAATAATTCTGCTCCTTTGGGGTTTTTTGCTTGACAGTGAGGCAATTTTGAAGAAGAGTTTGAATGCTAGCTACTCAGCTTTCCTTAAGGAGGAATTCATTATTGAAAATAAATGTATCTTGCCATAATTTCTTTAATGGTTGTGCAATTAAAGTATTTTCTTCTTTAACAAATTTACTGCTGCTTGTAAGAATTGTAAGCTATGTACATTTTACATAAATTGTTTGATACCTAAACCACTGTATTTTCTCTTTCTTAGATGTTACCTGTAATGCTATCAGGTAATAAGATCTTCAACAACAAAAGTATTTACTGTGACTTATCCTTTAAACTTTTTTTTTTTTTCTTTTTCCTGATGTCACAGAATGATAGAATCACAGAATGGCAGGGGTTGGAAGGGACCTCAGGACATCATCTAGTCCAACCCCCCTGCTAAAGGAGGTTCACCTAGAGCAGGTTGCACAGGACATCGTCCAGGCAGGTTTTTAGTATCTCCAAAGAAGGAGACTCCACAACCCCCCTGGGCAGCCTGTTCCAGTGCTCTGTCACCCTCAAAGTAAAGAAGTTCTTCCTCATGTTCAACTGAAACCTCTTATGCTTCAGTTTGTGGCCATTGTCCCTTGTCCTGTCGCTGGGCACCACTGGGAAGAGTCTGGCTCCATCCTCATGACAACCACCCTTAAGATATTTGTAAGTGTTGATGAGATCCACTCTCAGTCTTCTCTTCTTCAGGCTAAACAAGCCCATCTCTTTCAGCCTTTCCTCCTAGGTGAGATGCTCCAGTCCCCTCATCATCTTTGTTGCCCTCCTCTGGATTCTCTCTAGGAGTTCCTCGTCTTTCTTGAACCAGGGAAATATACCTAAGCTTTAATATTCTGTTATCTGTAGCACTGCATTTATGAATGTAGGTGTATTGGAAAAAAAGGAAAAAGTTGAAAGATAAGCATCTGATCTTCTATATTTGGAGCCATAAATAATTTCTTACTTAGCACTTATTAAGTGTGTAGTTCCAGCAGTATATCAATCCAGTACAGACCTGCATAACAAAATGCACTCTCCAAAGAGTTGTAAGATGTGCTGCAGGCCATACCTGCTTTCCAGGTACAAAGGTTCCCACCTGAAGAACCCATGCATAATAAATTTCAGAGGTAGACAACGTATGTTCGGAAGAGGCACCCTGTGTGTCTTCCTTTTTTGCAATGATGGAAGGTTTTATTTGGCATTATTTTACTAAAATGTTACAAAATGTAACTTCTCACTTCAAAGGCACGGTAGCAATGCGGTTTAGGAAGGAGATGAAGCAATCAATGTACAATGATAATGCTAGTAACCTTCCACCTTGTGATGCATAAGAGAATGCATTGCAAATTTGAAACCTAATTAGCGTGCATGGCCTGCAAAGCTTCTGGCGTGCAGGATTACCCATTACCCGTTCCTGGAGTTCAACAGAGCAAATAACATCTGAAGATTTTCACGGACAGCTAGATCCTGTGATGTGACCAGCAACTCAGGGAGTCTGTCTGAAGATGGAGGAGGTATCCAAGGGAGGGAGGAAGGAAAGTGAGGGAAAATGTCTGCTGGGAAACAAGAAACCGTGGGGGGAAGACCATACATGAATTTCCTGGCCTCTGGAAATCAAAGCAGGAGAATTCCTTTCTGCCTGTATACCGTAATGCAAAGTAAATCCTGCCCATCCAGCAAAGGTGCACATTCCCCTCCTTGTCTGCAGATTTTATATAGTCCCAATGACACACAATTTCCTCTGATACTCTCATATTGTCCTTGCTCTTCATGTTTCGCTTATTCCCAGCATACATTTTTTCTTTGTATCTTTATGTGGTTCTTGTTAGAACCTAACTGTGCTATCTATGCTTTTGGTCGGAACTACTGGGATTTAGAGAAGGTGAAGGACAGTGCAGTGCAGGACAAATGGACACTGGCAGTTATATATTCTGTATCTGGGGACTCATCTTAGTCCCCTGTAGTTTACCTCTGAGAGCGCAAGCCTGAGTGTGTCTTTCCTGTATGGCTACTGAATTTTCCTATATATCTTGTTATTACTCAAAGGGTTACAGAGACAAAGGTAGTTCTCTCTCTCCCCTCCCCCCAGTATATGTACAAATAAACATAAAATACAGAATGATCCCTGACAATCTTCAGTCTAGCACAGAGTAAAGCAAGAAACAGTACTGGAGTAAAACCAAGGAATGCTTTCTTAGTCTTTCTCACTCACTTCTGCTGCAGTTAATCTTCTTTTTTTTCCTGAAAATACATTACTCCCATGACCTGCTAATTGTTAACACACAGACTGGCAGTGACAAACTTCCTTCCCCTCCCTTCCCTGTTAAACAGTCCCATCTAACTAAGCACTTTGAGAGCTAAAATAGGAAGCATAGACTTCCTATTTTACAGGCAATTACACAGACTTTCCTTGAAAAGGCGTGGTCTGCTGCTTTGAAAGTGGCATTTGAGGTGCATAAAAGATACAGCAGTTATTCTGAAGACTTACTTGCCTAGAAAAGCCTGTGGTCAGTTTATACTTTCTGTCTCCAGTGCTAGGGAGGTGTGGTTTTGCTGGTTTCAGCATCAGAGGATTCTGGTGCTCTGGGGGGAGGCTGGACAGGGGGTGTCACCTGCCAGGTTGAACCATCTGCTTCACAGACAGCTCTGGATCCAGGTAAGGGACCTGCTTCCTCTCTGGGGAAAGCAAAGTGGCAGAAAGGCTGCTCTCATACAAAGGCTTGTGAGTCATTAAGGGTTTCGTTAGCTATAACGATTATTCAAGGGCTCGGACAGCTGTTTCTGGTGTAAGGAAGTGGCATTGAGGAATCTGAAGGTCAACGGGAATTTAAAAGGAGTTTTTTCCATGCTCCCCTACCTAGAAAAGTCTCAGCTCTGTAAGATACTTGAGTAGGTGAGTTGATCGTATTATGAGAGAGCAATGAGAGATGGCCAAAAGGACTTGAATTCCAGTATTGAACAATGGGGTCCATAATCTTTGAACCACTCAATCTATTCTCAATCTCAACAATCACCAAAAAAAAAAAAAAAAAAAAT
>NW_009258549.1:2017696-2036516 GCF_000687185.1 Egretta garzetta
CTGCCTGGCCCAGTCTCAGTTGCAGGACATCTGCCTTTGAGATCTCTGAGGGAAAATGTGTTACAGTGTAGGTCAGGCTGGTCTCTTGGCATTCCAAGCCTTAGCCTTACTTTCAGACGATCCCTTTCTATGTAGGATGCTCCATTTTCTGGTTATGCAAGGAATGCCACCATTGAACTTTGTACTGGTTTTTGGCAGAAGACCAAAGTAAGGTCTCCTCTCGTGCCTGTCAGCTAAGACACCATCATACTTTTCTGATGGTTTTTGCCTGTAAGAAGCCCCTCAACCAAACTGATAGTAATTCTCATCATGAAAAATGACTTGAGGGAGCACACTCATGTTTGCACATTGACATCTCTGTCATCTGAAGGTCACATCCCAATAGTGCAGCACAGATAAAGGAGGAGAAGGCGGCAATTTGCATCATAGCGAATGTACCAGGGGTGGCCTGTATTTTCCCACTGCATAGTTGTGAGGTTAAAAAAAAAAAAAAGTTGTCCCTGATGAGAGGTCTGGCCATTTCTGGGTCATAAATCTAGTTCCAGCAAGTTTGCTTGGGCATTCTTCTGAGTCATAACAAGATTCTGCCCCAAACACCTCACTTTTAAATATACCTTTCTGGCGTCATAACCTTTCCTAGGAGATTAGAGGCAAAGAAGTCCCATACAGCAGCACACAAAGACGAAATGATCCCCATATGCCTGCTGACCATGGTATCTACTAATCTCTGGAAATCATCAGTGTTTGAAAAGTGATACCTTGGCTAGAATTATGTGCCTCCCAGTGCTCTCACTGTTTACATTTGTAATCACTGCCTGTGTTTTTGCCTGAATTCCTTTCTCAGAGAGTACCCCTATGAAGAGCCTGAGCTGCCACAATGACTACAACTCACAGGTGACCTGCACATGGATGGAGCATTCAGAAGCTCATGCCCTCGTTGGTATGAGTCTTTACCAAAGGGATAATGTTATAATGTAAGTACCTGAAATGTGCAGTGGTGGATAAAAGTCCAAAGGGAACTTGTCCACAACTTGGAGTCCTGACCACCAGTCAGGTTTTCAGAAAGCATGGCCACCTCTTTCTGGGTTATAGCAACTTTTGTGCCTGCTTCTGAGGTCTCTTCTAGGAAAGGAGGAATGAATAGGGTGTGCTAGTGGAGTTATTTTTATCACCTTTACAATTATTTTCCCATCATTTTGTTGTGGGATCATAGATATGAAATAAGATGGGACATATAAGTTGCTGTTAATTGGGTGAAGATGGTGTCAGAACAAGTATGAGTCTGAGTGTTTTTTATAAACCTTAAAGGAAGGAGATGTTCCCCTTGTTATTTTGCCCCTTCGGGAACATCACTGAGAGTATGGGTTTGATAATTTCTGAGAAACATGTATAGATTGTGTGCTTGTGAGATAGAAAAGACTGGTAAGTTCATCTGTGCTATCGCTATTCCTCCCAGAGATACTAGTCTGTTTATGACAGTATCTCTCTGATACATCTGTTTCCTTATGAAAAGGGAACTGAATCACCAGACTCGATCAACTGTGAGCATAAGAAAGGACAGAGAAGGAGGAATAGTCAAGGGAGAGAGGAAGACAAACATGGAAAGCTGAGAAGAAAATGAATTAGAGTCTCGGGATACAGGAATGAAATTAAAGAGAAAGAACTCTTGATTTTGTTGTAAAGTAAGAGAGAATTAATAGACCTAAAAGCAGCTGAAATCAGTGGAAGGTCTTTGGAACAGGACCTTAAAGCTAATGCTCCTAGAAAAAGATGATATCAAATTACTTGGTCCTTTTGAGGATTCTCTGGAGCAATGTTACATGATGGAGCGCGTGGATCACACAGGAAACATGCTTGAAGTGAACTAATGAGACAAGTGAGTATAAAGTGTGGACAGTAACAGCTGAAATCAAAATGGCTAATGATGAAACAAGGTCAGATCACAGATGAAGAATAGTTGCCTAAATCCCAAATTGTAAGGTAATGCTGGTGAGTAGATAGAAATACCTCCAGGACTTCACAAGCCTTGGGCTGACTCTTTTGTTTATGGGTACGTACGCACAGGTGTGGTCAGTCCCACCCATACTTCAGGCACATCCCCGGTTTCCTTGCTAATACCCAACTTTTAAAAACAGCAATCGTGCTGAATAATGCTTGCTGACATACAGTTGGCTAGGAGACTCCATCCTATCCTGGAAGACAGTATTTGGCCTTAGATATTCACAACTTAATATTTCTCAACTGAACTGGAACAATGTAATATACTGGGCATGAAGCCATAAGCACAAACAAAATTCCAGAGAGTACAAAAAGAAGCAACGCATCTCTCCAGCAGCTCAGGCTACTGCAAGCACACAAAGCTTGTCCCTCTCCTGACTAGTTTAAAATATTGTTTCTAATTTTCATGATGCTCCTTGGCCTGGAGAAAGGCTATCTAAAAGGATGATTAACATTCTGGATGAAGTCTTTAATGAATACATCAGGTCCCTTGACAGAACAGAACTACTAAGGCTACAGAAGTACATTTGGGTTGGAGAGTGTTTTTTCAAAGTGTCTGTCTGGGACTGCAACATGAATGTCTTCAAGAAGCTAGGGATCATCAGAAACTTTACTGCCTTCCACTCCGAGTAAAAGGCGCATTTGCATTACATTATTTTTCATCATATGGTTTCTCACATAAAAAAGATGAGATTACATAGAATGAGGCTAAAAAAGAACAAAAATAGGCTGGTACCAAACTGTAACATTCTGCTGCACAACTTGGAAATGGGAAGGCATTTGAGAAAAATCCTAGTGTTAAAAATGTTTGTCCTATTAACTGATGCATAACAGGACTAATAGGTACAGTGAGAAGAGGATATCAGTGCCTGAGTAAATTATAACAAAAGAATGAGAGGGAATTGGCTTCAGACATTTAATTGTGCATTGACTGTAGATCTCCAAATCAGATCTTCATGGATCACTTTCTCTGTACACAGGGAGAACAAGAAGATGCTTTGCAAACGCCGGACAGAAAATGACTTGCATGGGGCTCCAGACTCCTACGTGCACTGGCTTTGTCACACCACTACAGACTATTTTGGAATAGGGGTAGATGATACTTACAGCTTCAAACCTAACAAGATGCTTCAAGCAGAATTAAATGTTGATCTTTTTCAAAATGGTAAGGATTAGATACCAAATTCTCATTGTCCAATGAATATCAGGGAGCTTTGAGAATGTATTTGCCGTTCAGTCACAAAGTGAATTCCACTTCCATTGTTAGAAGTACCGAAGACCTCCACATCAAGAGGATGGGGCAGGGAGGGGAAAGGGCAAGTCTCTGGGAACAGCTGGACCTGGAAGGGGGTCTCAAGCAGGAGCTGCTTGATGGGGCAGGGATAAGATACTCTGGAAATGGGGAAGCTTGCCTAGGTATTTTCTTGCCCTGTTCATGTCCCTGTCCTCACTGTCTCCTCTCATGGGTTGTACCTTCACATTCCAGTTCAGACC
Organism: Egretta garzetta; assembly: GCF_000687185.1. NCBI lineage: Eukaryota > Metazoa > Chordata > Aves > Pelecaniformes > Ardeidae > Egretta > Egretta garzetta. The sequence continues at coordinate 2,021,189 of NW_009258549.1, forward strand.
CTCCCACCTAAAAATCTCTCAGTCAGCATGATGAGATCAGGAGATTTCTTGCTGACCTGGAAAGCAGCTGATGGAAGCCAAGGGCTGGGCAATGCACTGGACTATGAAGTGACATACAAGCGGGAGTGGGAGTCCTGGGAGGTAAGAGCGGAGGAGTCGGGCTCTCCTGGTTTGGGCTACACCCGTTGGGGCGGTTGAGAGCCTGCAGTAAATGTTGAGGAAGTTAATGGGAATGGACTTCCTGTCCTCGGGCACTGTGAGGGGATGCAACAAAAGTTGTTTCAGGTTGGGCGGAAGGGGCTCTCTTTCTGTTTGCAGGTGACTTGCCCAATGAAATACCATTTCTTCTGAGTTGAATGCAAAGATGCTTTCTTCACTGAAAAGAAAGCCACGGTGCTTGGGTTTTGAGTTGGAATTGATTTTGCCCTAAATCCCTCCCAAATGGAATTCAAGCACTTTCCAGGAGCATTGGTTCATGTGGGAAAATGGCAAAATCATTTGAAGCTGCTTCCCCTTCCAGAAAGATACGGTTTTTTGGTTTTTTGGGGTTTTTCTAGTTTTTAAGAGTCCATATCCATTGCCCTATTGTTTCCCTAGAAATACATATGTTTCTGTTCTGTACCTGTCAGCCTGATAATTTAGTTTCTAAGAGAAGTGTCTTGGACAGATTCTCACAAAATTCTGCAATGAGCAGCGTTGTGGACTTGTGTAGCTGGTGCTGAAGACAGCTGGGGCTCTGCTAGCTGCAGGAGCTGGGCCACTTGCTGGGGTAGATTGTGCCTGCCAGTGCGTGTGCCTCACCTTTCCTGCGCCATGCTGGTAGCATGCACGCTGAAGCCCCTCTAGTGTGGGAGCAAGGAGCACCAAATGGTAGCATGTTCATGACCATCACATGTGTTTGACTGCTGGGAGAAGCAGTGAAGCTGCTTCCCCTTCTAGGAAATTTTTTTTATTTTTAAGCATGCCTATCTTCAACTTCCCAATTTGCCCCCTCCTCTCTCTCCCTCCTTTCCCCAATAACAGAACGCCACTTCACTCTTGCTCTCCAACACCACACGTTGCCATCTCAGCCACAAGGACCTTGTCCTGGGGAGCAGCTACGTTGCCCGTGTGCGAGCCAGACCAGGGTGGGCCAGTGGCTTCTCTGGGCAGTACAGCGAGTGGAGCACGGAGGTGTCGTGGGAGACCCCTGAAGGTAGCGTGGGAAGGAGCGGGGCCGTGCAGGCGTGGAAGTGCTGGCTGGGAAGCCAGACCGTTCCTGTCTCTTAGCTTGCTCTCATCTTTTCTGAAGGTGGCCTTGAGCCCAGGAATCTTCGCTGCCTCTTCAATGGTGCGGGGCCCCTCCAGGATCACCGTACGTGCTCTGCCCATGGCAGCATGCCTGCACCTCTCCCATGGAGTTTCTGCTCTGTCCCATTCCCCCTGATCTCAGCTCAAGTCCTTTTTCTCCCCTCAGAGAAGAGGAGTGCTCTCCTGTGCACGAGAAGGCATTGCCTCATGTCCCGTACGTGGTCCAGAGCTGTGAGATCCCTGTTAGCAACGCCAGCCACCAGAGTCAGTACAATGTGTCCGTCCGGGCCAAGATGGAGGAGAAGATGATTAACGCCTACAAGAACAGTGAGTTGCTGTGTTGTTTCCTGCTCCTCCTGGTTGTTTCTTTTAACGCCTACAAGAACAGTAAGTTGCTGTGTTGTTTCCTGCTCCTCCTGGTTGTTTCTTGGAGAGATGCTTGTCTGGGCAAGTGGGGCTGAGGACAGAGATGGTGAGGAAAAGTGTGTGGGCAAAGGAAGGACGAGGGCTGGTGAAGAAAGGAACTAGATGCTGTGTCAGGTCAGAGGTCTTAGAGAGGTGGCTTGTAGGTGTGGCGTTCCTCAGTGGCACTTGTTACTCCGTGGAAGGTGGCAGTGGTGGAAACTGCTGTGCAGACATTTGGGTTGTGACCCAGAGCTCCTCAGGGAGCGGCTGTCACCCTGCTGACTCCTCTGTTCTTGACCTTCCTGAGTGTCCCCCATTGACAGGGAGTTGTGGTGAGAGGTGTTTGTGGGGAGCGTGTCACTCTGTGGTTTCTCAAGAAGGCAGTGGAGCTCTTGCGGGTTTGTGCAGCGGCCCCTGGAGCACTGGAAGAGGTAGGACTGCTCTGCTAAGGAGGTGGGCCAGGTGGATCATCTCTGCCTGCGTGTATCTGGAGGTAGTGGTGCTGCTTTTGACAGACTAAAGCTGGGAGAGCTCCTGCAGTGGGTGAAACCATCCAGAGAGCTGAAAATCTCTGGAAATGTGAGGGACCAGTACAGAGGTTTCAAATATTGCTTTCCTGCTTTTCTGTACACAGGGAGTGCTGTCAATATTAATGGGTATGGATTTTCGGGTGTCTCATGTGTCTACTAGTTTATTGGAGTTTGTTGTTGTATGATTGTTGATAAGTACTCTGAGACATTCTGTGTGTTCCAGTTAAGGTGCTGCCGCCCACAAATGTGTCAGTAACAGCGACAGAGAACCAAGAGTATGAACTGAGCTGGAAAAAACACACTTTTAAATATGACTTCATAAAACAGAGATACGAAGTCGAGTACTGGAAAAGCGACGAAGACACACAGGTGAGTCTTAGAATGCGCGGGAGTCCTGGCTTTCTCTTTGCTGGGCAAATGGGAAAGACAGTTCCTCTCACCCGTGTCATTTGTGCTTCTTTCTTCTCCCTAGCGTCCCCACAAGTTAAATATCAGCAATGATGAACCTCCCTTCACCCTGCAGATGCTGGCAGCATCTACAGAATATAGGGGGAAAATGCGTGCAAGGGTCAATTCACCCCCAGGTTACGAGGGGCCATGGAGTGAATGGAGTGAGGAGTTCACCTGGAAGACCGAGAATGGTACTTTTCACGCAGGCTACTCCTGTACGGTTTTGTGGATTGTTAATGGCTGAAACGCCTCTATAGAAAAAGACATTCTCTCAGCTGGAGCTGAAGTTTGGTCCAGCCTTGAGCTAGCTGGGGTTGCTTAACAAGGTAGCTGTCCTGTCTGCATCCTTGCAGTACAGCAGCAATGCAAGTGAGGGAGGCGAGCCGGAATGCCCTTTAAGCTTCTTTCCTGCTTCACCCTTCACAAGGTGAGTACGCCCAACCATAAAGGTTTCCACATGGAGAATCAAGCAAGCACCCTGCCCAGAAGATCATCCTTGTTTCCTGAATCCAGTAGTCCATTCTGCTCTCAGTGGCTGAAGAGCCTGAGACTGCAAGACAACAGACTATCAGCCATCAGTCTTTTTTACTTGCCATGTGACGCTAGGGTTGCAGAAAATGCACAGTGGAGTCTCCTGGAGATAGGAACCTTCACATGTTTCTGCTGTTTGTGGACTTAGAGGCAGAATGCCTGCTATCGGTATGGTCTTGTGCCCAAAGTAATATGATCTTCTATGATTCGTCCTGAGGATGCTTGTAGTGGTGAGACACTTGGCGAGTTTTGATGAGTGCACTCAGGGAGAAGTTGGTATGTTGTTGGCGATAGTTGTGGGCATTAGCAGAGGAAGCTCTTTCTTAGAAAATCTCTGAGACCGCATCTCTTCAGGACTGTACAGGGTAAGGCAGACCTAAGGCGCCTGAAGAGATGCCTGTTGTTCACAGTGGAGCAAGGTACCTAACTATCTTTGTATTAGCACCAATTGTTTACCCTGAGGTCAGTAAAAAATAAAAAAGAATCGGTAGAGGAAATGCTGAACTCCTTTGGTCAGTAAGCTGACCAGAGTGAAAAAGCTGTTAGGGGAAGCAGCCGCGCTGCAGGTGGATGCCTATTTCTCTTTTCTCTCTTTCAGTTCTGCCACCAGTGGTTCTCCCGGCAATGTTCCCAGCTCTCATCATCACTTTCCTAATAGTTGCTTATTGCAGCTACAAGTATTTCCTCAGGTAGGCTTGTGTTGTGACTCGGAGATTTAGCAGCGTGTTGGCCATGTGGGCGGCATAAAGGCTGAGGCACTGCTCGTCCCCCACGAGAGATGAGCCTTGGTGTGCAATGGGCAGCCTTGTGCATGTGTGTGCAAGGGTGAGAGTTGGGTGGTGGCGTGCCAGGGCCTTGGTGGTGCCTTGCTGTGCAAAGCAGCATGGTGTACGGGGTGCAGTCTTTCCTGGTTGCAGCCATGTTGAGAAGCAAATCTGGAAAACTCTGTGTTGTTGTTGTTACAGGAAGAAGCAAATGTGGGAGGAAAAGATTCCAAACCCCAGCAAGAGTCTTCTGATCCAGAGCTACCTGGGGGTAAGAGGGAATGTTGCTTGAAGGCTTCATTATTTCTCTCTTTTTCAGGGCTTCCAATAATGTTAAGAGCTCTTCTTGTCTCCTAGCCCAGAACAAACAGATATCTTCATTAGATATTAATTTTAATTGACTTAAATAATCTAATGTCATTAGCAAACTTCATCAGCTGGTGCTTCATCTCCAAATAGTAATCAGCACTAACTCAGAGCTTTTTAGAGAGGCGTGGTAGCCCTCTTAAAGGAACTTTTATTTTAAGGAGCTGGATTTTCTGGAATAATGTTATCACATGCCTGTCTATTACCAGAACAAGCATTCTTTATTGGAAATTTAGGTATACACTTAGGCAGCCTTTGGTCAAATCTGTGTCAGTAGAACCTCCCTTCCTTCTACTTCCTTTCCAAAAAAACCCCAACATCTGGAAAGCATGGTACACGCATTTTGGTGGTAGAAGTCTTCCAGTGTTGCAAGAATAGTGAATCCATTAGTGTGCCCACCCCAACACTCACACACACACAGACACATGCAGACACAGACCTTTTTCTCTAACGGTTGGTTCTGTTCTATGTTCATAAGGGATGGGTTACAGTAAGTATAGATCTATGGCAATCCAATGAGTATAATTTACAACATGGCCTTTGTGTGAGGCAAATGAGTACTTACAGTCTCTACATTTGTGTGTGAGTGAAGGAGTTAACATGTTTGTTAATCATTGCACATTTGCTATGCTGCTGTAAAATGGACTTCCATTGTAATGACCTGGTTTAATACATCATTTTCAAACAGATGTCAAAGGCTAGGCATGGATTCTCTTGTACCAGAAGACAAACTGGTTATGCTTATGCCAAAATCTCAAGTTAGTTTCTTTTGCCTGGTCTCTACAGGAAAAACTGGAAACTTTTTCCCTCTGTAAGCAGCACCTTAATAGCTTTGTTTTCTATCCTCTACCTGTTTCTCCATCCACAAGCATTCACTGCCTTAGTTTAATGGTTTTGAAAGATTCCATCCCTGCACTGAATTACCTTATCCTAAGTTTTGTAAACATCCTAGTAATTCTGTTTCTCTGGTCAGCTGGTACAGAAGGAGAGTCATTATACCCCTGTCAGTGAAATATTGCACAGTGTCCCCATATGGTGCTGGAAAAGAGTAGACACTGCACAAAGCGGTATCTTTGATGTTTATTGTGGTAGGAACCTGCAGCATCTCTATGAGGTCTTAAAAGGGAGCAGCTCCTGTCCCCTATGCTATGTAAAGTTAGAATAGAACAGAACAGAATAGAGTTCAGTTGGAAGGGACCTACAATGATCATCTAGTCCAACTGCCTGACCAATTCCGGGCTGACCAAAAGTTAAAGCATGTTATTAAGGGTGTTGTCCAAATGCCTCTGAAACACTGGCAGGGGTGAGGCATCGACCATCTCTCTAGGAAGCTTGTTCCAGTGTTTGACCACCCTCTTGGTAAAGAAATGCTTCCAAATGTCCAGTCTACACCTCCCCAGGGCAGCTTTGAACCATTCCCATGTATCCCATCACTGGATACCCAGGAGAAGAGATCAGCACCTCCCTCTCCACTTCCCCTCCTCAGGAAGCTGTAGAGAGCAATAAGGTTGCCCCTCAGCCTCTTTTTCTCCACACTAGATAAACCCAAAGTCCTTAGCTGTTCCTTATAGGACATTCCGTCCAGCCCTTTTATGGGCTTTGTTGCCCTCCTCTGGATGCATTCAAGTACCTTAAAATCCTTCTTAAATTGTGAGGCTCAGAACTGCACCCGGTACTCAAGGTGAGGCCACACTATTGGTAACTATAGCGAGATAATCACTTCCTTTGACCAGCTGGTTATGCTGTATTTCATGCACTCCAGGATGCAGTTTGTCCTCTTGGCTGCCAGTTTGCCCTCTTGGCTGTTATTCACAAATAAGTCTAGGAGGGCATCTTTCCTTGTTGGCTCACTGAGTAATTGTAGTTAGATTGGTGGCAAGGCAATATGGGTTTGAAGTAACTGTCTTCTGGAGAACAGAACACACCTTCTAGTCACGTTAGTGAAGTTGTATCCCTATTGCCAGATGCTGTAGGCTCTCCTATTTGTTTTCTTTGTCTGTGAGGAGTGTATGGTCCTTGGTTCTACTGCCAGTGGGATGCCACTCTTTTGTCACGTCTGCTTTTTCTTTTTCAGAAAGTACATTTAGGAAACTGGTCAGCAAGCAGCCAGCTGGACTTCAACAAATACAACCTTTCAGAGAAGATGGAGCAGGCTAGCTTCCTTCAAGTTGTGGACAGGTGAGTGAACGGCACATTATAGTGACACCATGGATGACAGTCTCAAAGAGCTCCCTAAGTCATGGCAGAATATAATCAAATGTTCTGTCACTAAAAAGCCTATATGAGTTGCTTTTGAGGAAGCAATACAATTTTTTGCTTCCTGGGTTAGCCTGCTTCTCCAAGAAGGATTTTTTCTTACCATGTGTGTAGTTATGTGTGTTTTCAACAAAGCTTGTTGTATATTTAATGTTTACCACAATAATCTCTCTCATGAGCAACTTTTAACTTTCCCACATTCAGGCAGATGAAGACTTTGGCAGAGTACCCTGAAGGGCAGGCTAAAAAGACAAACATTTCCCATGTTGCACTGGACCTACAGAACTCATACCATGCTTTAAATGAGCCAGAGCTTGTCCCAGTTGCCTGCACAAGTCAGATTTCTGGTCATTCCTTTCCTGTTTCAAGGAGAAACAGTGCTGATGCAAGTAATGCTTCCCAGAGAGCAATCCCTTGCTTTGCTTTCAACGGTCCTTACTTGTACAGCCCAGTGATGTCATCCCAGCCTGATATGCATCAGACCCTGGAAGCGGACCCAGTGGGAGTCCGTGAGAAATCAGTTTCCCTTCAGTATGTGACCCTCCCAAAGGAAGACTGTCCCCTGGCTCCACAGAGGCAAGAACAGCCAGGAGCAGGTCCTCCACAGCCCTTCCTGCTCCCAGAGCAGAAGGAAATGATGCAGCACCTCAACAATGAGCAAGAAGTCTCACCAGCCCCACCAGCCTGTGGGAAAGGCACAAGCGTGAGACCAGAAGGGCAGAAATCTCCCAAGGCCCTTAGCCATATGGTGTCTCCTCAGAACTGCCCCTTGGAGTACATCACCACAGAGAGCCCATTGCTGCCATCAGCCAGTGACTCCACCCACCCGCCACTTGTCACTGCTGGGGATGTACCTTGTGACTCACAGGAGCCCCAGCCCCCCAGTGACCACCCTTGCCATGAGTTTTGTCCTGGGAAAACCGCTGTCATGGTCCCAGTTGCAGATCAAGCACCAACCTCTCCTCCTGAATTGCACCTGGATACATTTGGAGACTATCTTACTGTCCCTTTAGGTCTCCATGGACATTCAGAACCCACAAAGCTTTCTTTGCCCATCTTACAGAAGGGAAACGATCTTCCTAGGAAGCAGCCTTTGTCAGAAGGTAACTTGGTGGTGTTAAACCCTGACAGCACTGAGCCAGTTTTCCTTTGCCAGGTTGGTGACTATTGCTTCCACAGCCTAAAGTCCAGCATGAAGACGGATATTAGTCAGGAAGACCACCAAGTCAAGAAACCTTCTGAAGGCAAGACAACACCTGGGAAGCCTGTATCTGATGACAAATCCATCACTGGCAATGAGAAGGATGTCTCAAAAATGCAGGCTATTCAGCTTTTCAAAAACCTGAAATCAGATGATTACTTTTCCTGGCAGCAATCTTTGAGGATCACAGAAATCTGTTAAATGGGCAAATATTAATGAATACCAAAACTAGAGGTAACTGAAAGAGCTCGCAACTATCTGATGAAAATGAACCCTCAAGCCTAGGAACAAAGAAACGGCAGTTCCCTTTTCCAGCTTCCAGTCCAACATGTTGAGAGACTTGAAGTAGCTCAGTATCCTTCTCAATGGCCTTCACAGGTTTGGCATGAAAGACAATCCAAATATTGCCCTTTGGTGTTTTTCAACATTTTTGGCACATCCACAATGAACAGAGTTCAGCCTCCTCATGATCCTGTGACAGATCACAGTTATCTTGCAACAATACCAGATTGCCTGAGGCAAAACTTGTGGCTGGAAATGCAGGCTTAACAGCATGAACCGCTGTCAGAAGATGACAGGCCTGGAAACCTTGGAAAGAAAACTTAATATGCTTAAGAGCAATTCTGTTGAACTTTTGTGTGTGTGTAAAATAGATCCAAGAGTCACAAAGGAGCTTTCATGTTTTTATCTTTCCACTGCTGCCATGAAGTAGGTGTTGTCTAAAATGAGAAAACCCCAGACAGTAATAGAAGAGTAAATAAAATTGAGAAAAATTTGTTGAAGTCCAGGAAACAGGTACAGTCTATCACTGCCTATTCTAAGGGTAAGAAGGAAACATTACTGGGGTGCATAAAGTAGGCTGTAGAGAACCATGGGGAAGAAGATACATTGCTGAAAGAAAACCGAATGACTTGTAAGGTGCAGTGAGAGGAAGGGAGTGGGGGCAGGTAACAGAAAATGACAGGCAAGAAATGTTGTGAAGGTGCACAACCTGCTGGGGTTTTTCTATTTCTAAGTGTTAAAGTACTATATGATTTTCTTTTAAGTTCATTGGCTGTCTGTGCATGATGTAATTCATCTTAACTACATAATTTATTCTAAGGCTTTTTTTTCTGAGTAGTAAGATGTGTTGAGAAAGAGGAAGAATTTTTTTCCCAGTTCTGCTCTGAAGAAAGTGGTGCAAAGAAAGAGCGTTTTTTCAGAGTTGCCACACCATGTTCAGTAAAAGGCTTTGGTTTTGGACCTGAAGGTGGGCTTGCATTTGAAAAAAAACATGTTTCTCTTTTCAAATATAAACCATGTACTAATAAAAATACTCTTTCTTCCTATAAATCTTTCCTTTTGTATGTTAAGAGCACTGTGGTTACAATAACATTACTATTAGCTCATCTGATCAGACCTCTGTAGGTTCTGTAGGTTCAGCTATGTCACCTGTGAGGTAGACTGTTTTCTCCTGACTTTGCTGTATTGAGAGAGATAATGAGAAGGAGTTTTGTCTTTATGCCAGCTGATTCCTCCTGCTGGGTTAATGGGACAGTGCTGATTCAGAAATTGCAGTGAATTGTGTTGTTTTTTTCAGAATTTAAATCCTTGTAAATACCACTTTAAATCTCAAAGGTGTGCAAATTCAGTTTGGTGTTCTTGACAGCAAAAGGCAGGCAGTTGCAGCCTCTGATAGAGAATATTGATGGTCACTTTAAGGGATTTTCAAGGTAGTCCTTTCCTTATTAATGGATATTTTGTTAGTCTCTTCTTTGGCCTTTTATGAGTAGAACAAACAATTTCTTCCAGGCTGTATGATTGTGCTGTATCTAGGCATGTACTAAATGGAGATGTTCAAATTCATGTGCAAATTTGGTATCTGGATTCACATCTCAGATACTGTTGTGAACACTGATTTGTGAATCCTGCTGACAGTTAATTTGGTAGGAGTTTAGAATTTACTTATGACAAATGGCAGGATTTGATTGTGATATTTTAATAACACTCAATCATCAGTCAATTAACAAAGTGATTAGACAAAACTAATCAAAACAGCGACTTAGTTAAAGATTTGAATATGGCAATGTTCACTCTTTTACTACGTGGAAGAAATACACAAAGAAAAATTAAGTTACACTCAGGTTAGAATGACTCACAGAGAGATCATGGATGCAGGGGATAAGGAGGATCCTCCTGTTGAGCCTCGAGAGCCACGAGTTTCAGGATAGACCCCCTTGCTTTCTAAACTCCTTTTCAGAGAGGAGTCTAGGTGGGGCTAGGTCTAATCTTAGTCTCAGACTTGGTCAACAGTTTATGTCTAAGGATAACATATATATATTTCTATATCTAGCAGCAGTGTAAGACTCGTAATTAAATATGCATCACCTTGCTGGCCCTTGAATTGCTGTGGTTTTAATAACCAAGAAGAATAGTGAGTGGGAGAACTTTTATTCAGCTCAACGCCTTTTGGATGAAGCCCACTTCCATTGTGGTCAGTGCTCTAAGAGCTATCCGATCCTCCTGTCCTTCTGCACTTCACTGGGCATTTGCAGAGGCCACTTTTGGAGTCAGGGTTTATCGCTACACGAACATTGGATATGACCCCACAGAGCAGGTATTATGACCTGAAAATCACTTCAGGACCCTGGAACTTGCAGAGTAAGATGCCATTGTCAGGCTAGGGGAGCTGAACAGTGGTTTTCTTTTGCAACTGTAAGGACTATTTTAGGGCAGAATGAATTTCTGCTCTAGGGACTTGTTCAAAAACCACCCAAGCATCATTAAATAAAATATGTCATGAACATTAGATGCAGGGGTCACAACTTATGGCTCTGCTGCACTGCAGGAATCCACTTCTTACTGGGTTACAGAATCAAAGCTTCCATAAACTTTATCTGTTGCTGATCCTGTGAATCTTCCATTCCCTTCTGCATGAGGTCCAGCTGCAGTGGGGGAGGTAAAAAGCATTTTACAGTCCTGTAGCCCCCTGGTGATTCAAGACTTAGGATCTGTTGTGCGTCCCAGGTCTTCGACTTCCTGATCATTGGCTTAAGCCACAAAGTTACTGTGCAAAAGGAGGTTGCTGCTACCTTCCCCAGTGCTAGGTACTGATGTGCAGGAGAGGAATCATCATTCTGATGATTCAGGAGCCAACTGTGGCATGTTCCTCTTTGTAGGGCTTCCCACTAAGTAGTTCTGGCCCCTCAGCCTGTACACCGGAATGATGATTCACCAATGTTTCCTGTACAGACAAAAAAAGAGAGGTAGGCATCTCAATACTGTAAATCCATTTTACAGCTCTCTGTTTACATTGAATGTACAGCTATGAAATCATTGCAACCCTTTCCTTACTGTATGTTCAAACATCAAAGATCCTGCCTGTGTTTTAACAGCAGGCAATTTTCTCTTCATTGTTCTGAAGTAATCAGTTTATTACTCCCTTATCAGAATCTTCCTCAACCAGAAATACATTACCTGAATTTGCAGGAGATTAGGGTCATAAGTATATCATGACCTCAATAGTTCTAATTAAGACTCATGCTGAACTAGTCTGTTGTTCTGTTTCTGCTAGCCCGGGGGTTGCCTTTTATGTAAGAAAAGAAAATGAGGCTGAATGGTTTGCTAGAAAAGGAAGCCAATGAACGATCTCTACCTCTTCTCACTCCCTACATGCTCTCCCTGCTCTCGCTACAGAGCTGAAATTTCCATGAGAAGTAACCCTGCACATCATGTTCTGTATGTGAGGAATAAGTAGCACAATGACTTCATGCCTGGTTTGGCCCTTTTTAAGTCCTTCCAAGTTGCTGCCAGGATTCTGTATGCTTCAACCTTGCTTCTAATGGCTCATTCTTATATTACACAATGGATGTTTCACCATGGTGCTAGGTGGGTGGACCCAGACTCCTCTGCAGACTTGCTCAACAGGTCAAAAGTTTTGTAGTTTCATTGCGTCCTTTCCAGTTTGTTGGTAGAGGAGCATATGGCCCTCCTTGTCGAAGGCTAATTTGTTTGTCTAGAAAATTAGATGTAAAATTATGAGAAACAGTTGGCTGGCTTTTCCTATTCTCTTTTTAAAAAATTTTCCAGCTCCTTGTTCACCATGTGCACGTACAATGCAAACTTTTGAGATGAGTACTTTTGCATCTGCTTTAGCCTTGTAGTGTACTTCTAACCTGTTCTTCTGCTGCATTCAGTGGTACATAGGATGTTGATGTCCATTTTCAAGTTTATTTTATTCACTGCAGATTCATGGCACATTCATGATGCTGTTGCAGCATCTAAAGACACTCTTTTTTTTCCCTTCTACTTGCAGCAGAGGCTGTGATATAGGAACGTAAGACTAACACACTGTATCTAAACAGTCATTCCATCTTGCCCAATAGTCTGTCTCTGCCAATATTTAGACCGGATGCTTAAAGCCAGGGAGGAGTAACCATGGAAAAGTATGCAGTAAATAATTAAATCCTTAACTGATATATTTAGCTGTTGTCTGGACCAGACCCTTCCTGAGTTGGAGGTTACATCTAAGCTGCTGTAGATAAAGTGTACTTAATGGCTCTAGCCTTTGGAGATTCAACTAATCCCTTTCTAAAACCACTTCATTTTTGGCTTCATAATGTCTGATAGTAAAGCATTTACCAATTTGTTTATAAATCAAAACAAAACAAAGCAAAAAAAAAAAAAAAGCCCATTTTCCTGGAGTAATTTTGTGCCAGTGGCAAGGTAAGTTACTCCTTTGTTCTTGTTTGAAGAGAACTGATAAACCATCATTCCTTATTCACCACCTCCTGTTTGAGACGCTACAAACCTCTGTCAAATCATCTCGGTCGTTTCTTTTTCTGGGCTGAAGAATTCCTCAGTAATTAGCCTCTCTTCCTAGAGATCCCATATTTCTGATAGCACTTCTGTACCTAATCTGTTCCTACAGAATATTCTACAGTATTCCTTCAGAGATGAGATGACAAGAACTCAATATGGCATTCAAGAAACATGTTATTTAGCCAGCCTATGATAACTGGACTCTCCTGTTGCTATTGTTATTTGTCTGCTCTCACAGGTTCTTTGATCTTGTTGTATGTATAGTTGGAACTATTTTTTTGTCACATGAATTTCTATGTATTTATTAAGACTGAATTGATTAATTGATTGAGAGCAGCCCTGCAGGGAAGGACTGGTGGATATTAGTGGATGAAAAATTAGGTGTGAGCCAGCAATGTGAGCTTGCAGCCCAGAAAGCCAATCACATCCTGGGCTGTGAAAAAGAAGCATGGCCAGCAGGTCGGGGGAGGTCATTCTCTCCCTCTACTCCGCTCCCATGAGTCCTCACCTGGAGTCCTGTGTCCAGCTCTGGGATTCCCAGTACAAGAAAGACATGGACCTATTGCAGTGGGTCCAGAGAAAGGCCATGAAAGTGATTGGAGGGCTGGGACATCTATCCTGTGAAGAAAGGCTGAGAGAGTTGGGGTTGTTCAGCCTGGAGAAGAGAAGGCTCTGGGGAGACCTGATTGCGGCCTTTCAATACATAAAGGGGATTTACAAGACAGATAGAGAAAGACTTTTTGCCAGTGTCTGTAGTAATAGGACAAGGGGCAGTGGTTTTAACCTGAAAAAGGGTAGACTGAGATTGGACACAAGGAATAAATTTTTTACAATGAGGGTGGTGAGACACGGGAACTGGTTGCCCAGAGAAGTTGTGGATGACCCATCACTGGAAGTGTTCAAAGTCAGGTTGGAGAGGGCTTTGACAAAGCTGATCTAGTAACAGATGCCTCTGTCCATGGCAGAAGGGTTGGACCCTTCCAACCCAAACCATTCTATGATTCTCTGGTTCTATGATTCTAATTTCATACCCCATTTCTACCTAATAACTTAGCAATTTCTCCATCATTGTTAGATTAGAGTACCCTAGACAAAATTTTGTCTTTCTCAGTCACCCAGGTCTCTCAGATGAGAGATCTCTCATCACTCAGTCTTCCAGATAATTTATAATTATGTTGAAGATTATAAATTCCTGGGAGAGCTCACTTAAAGCTTTCCTCCAATATGAAAATTACCCATTAATTTCTCTCATTTGTTTTCTGTCTTTAACTGACTCTAACCTGCAGAAGAACCCTCCTTTTATCTTTTGGTTTCTTGGAACAGCATTTTTTAGGAACTTCATCAAGCTTTTTAGACATCTAGGTATAATACACTGGTTGGATAACCCTGTATCTGCTTGCTCCTGGAGTTCTTCCAAGAACTCTGCTAGTTTTATGAGGCATGAGTACTCTCTACAAAAGCTATGCAAACTCTTCCCCAGAACATTTCTCTCTCCTATTTCTGTTTTTCGTTATAGTTTGTATCCCCTACACTCTACAAAAGCTAGCCTGACTGGTCAGTAGTTCCCTGGATTCTTCTCTGAGTACTCCTCAAAACCTTGCATTTGATACTTCTTTTTCTCTGATACTGAGGTCTGTTAAAGCCTTTGATTATTTACTACAATTACTTGTTCGGCAATTGAATTTTTAAGTTCCTGTACAGATTTTATTACAAGAAAGCCATTGAGTAGAATGTAGGTTACGCAAGGCTTGTACAGAAAGTAATTACATTTTATTAAACTGAAAGGTTGAGTTGGAAAAAATCATTATAAGTTATCATTTTTCTCTATATGTCTTGCCTCATTTACTTTTTTTGAACATTAAGGGTACAATAACTCCACCTTTATAGCACAGGTAGACTTGCAAAAGGCCTATGTCGTGGTTTAACCCGGCTGGCAACTAAGCACCACGCAGCCGCTCGCTCACTCCCCGCCCTCCCTCTGTGGGATGGGGGAGAGAATAGGAGAAAAGAAAAAAAGTAAGACCTGTGGGTTGAGATAGAGACAGTTTAATAAGAGAGAAGAATAACAATAGTAGTAATAATAATAATAATAGTAAGAGAATATACAGAATATATATAAAACAAGTGATGCACAATGCAATTGCTCACCACCCGCTGACCGGTGCCCAGCCTGTGCTAGCTGTGCTGTACTCCCAGCTTGTTATGCACCTGGGCGAGCAGGAGAAGCTCAAAAAGTCCTTGAGTAGTCTGAGCACTACTTGGCAACAGCTGAAAACATCAGTGTGTTATCAACATTCTTCTGGTACTAAATCCAAAACACAGCACTATGCTAGCTACTGTGAAGAAAATTAACTCTATCCCAGCCGAAACCAGGACAGCCTACGTTCACTTTGAGTTTTTAAATGATTCTTTAAACAGCCCCTTTGGCAACTGCAAACATTTGATCCTTTTAACAGCTCCTTCTGCTTATTTTTGCCAATCTTGTTATTTTTATGTATGCCCTTAAAATATTATTGTAGTAAACTTGTGTCTTTTGTTGGTTTAGCTTCTACTAAGTCTTGTATTCAGGATAAATCAGTTTGCTTCTTTTCTTGTGAGTGCTTTCAGAAATAGCTACGAGAAGCAATTCTTTCCAGCAGCTAAAAGAGGAGAATCTGTGACTAGATCCACATTAACAAATAAAGTAGACCAAGGTCCATTTCTGGCTGTAAGAGCAATTGACATGGAGCAGTCAG
>NW_009258549.1:2036530-2052460 GCF_000687185.1 Egretta garzetta
CCCCACCAGTCGAAGGCGGCCTCTTTAACACTGCATTTTTGGAAACTGTCCCTGGCTTGCTCATTGACATGGATGAAAGCCATGTTGAAGAGTTCAGTAACAATTGGTCGGAGTCTATGATCTCATTCCAGAGCTCAAACCTTTGCCTTGTCCTGCTTGAGTCTACCAGGGCAGACATAGCCTCATCATGGTTTGCTGTGATCTTTACCCAGTCTAGTACGATTGTACTGTCCCACTGTTACTGTTTGCCTGCCCTTCAGGCTCGCTGGTCGCCTCTAGCTTTTCATTCACCTCCTTTGGTCAGGTGATTGATAGCATAGCACTGACAGCATACTGGTCCTTTTAGCCTGGAATGAAATTCTGCAGCCATTGAAACCCTGTAGTGTACAACAAAACTGTTGACACATACGCTGTTTGATGCTATACTTTCTTTAGCCTTAATGTGTAAATGCAAACTACTCTTCTTGTACAAAATGTATGTGTTTGCATTAGTGTTCCACGGAATATCTTCTTGTCATCAAAATTCCAAAATGCCTATTACATTTTGGTTTTTTTATTTTTTTCCAAAAAGGCATTGACCAGTGGTTCTGCCATTGAAACCATATTTTAAAATTGAAGTATTTGTATAGATATATTTGGGCTTTTGTCTTGATCTTGTTGCATATTTTAATATGTTCTTCTTACCTGGAATATTGTTTTTCTTTGGTTTTTCCCTTACCTTCTGTTCTATCCATTTTTCTGAGTCCTAGGGGCTTTCTGTTATTTCAGACTACAAAGATGTATCAATCTGAACAATTTACTTTCCACACCTGGCATGATTTCCTTGGTTTTTATTTTAAAATTGCCTCATAGTGTTTTTTAATCTCAAATGTCAGCAGCACTGATTCTGTTTTGATTAGGTGGAGCCCATCTTGTATAAACTTAACCTGCTTCAAAAATTTACCAGATACTAATAAATATAATCCCCTTTTCCCGACACAATTTAATCAATCATGACTGAGCCTGTGTATCTGACACAGTGTATAAAACCAGGACCAGTAAAGAATGCTACTATGTAGAACCACATTTTTAGCCTCCTGGTTTAAACTTTGCTTTCAGGACCTCTCACCTGCTGTTTCTTTATTGGTGGTGTGCTTATGGGCCATAACAATTGAGTCTTTCTTAGCACTTGCTAAGAGAATGTCTGGACTCCTCATGGTATGTGCCATCTTTTCAACTGCATGGGTCTTTTCTCATAAAATGTTTGTCCTTGTTTTTATTCACTTGGTCATGATCTTGTTTAATTCCGTTAGAAATGAAGGAAATATTTTACTTTTTCTGCTCCTGAAAGGAGCCCGTCCCATTTAAGACACCTGTTGAGTAATTCATGGCATGGTGTTAGCTAGCATTCATGTCAGCCAGGATCACTTTTTGGGGGTGACCTTCTCCTGGAGGTGAAGACCAGATCCAGAAGACCCACTTGGCCCACCCAGGGATGCCGGCTACTGTGATATCAGCCTGTGCCATCACATGCTGGAGGGAACTTCCCTTGAGTGCAATAGAGGCCATGGACAGCCTATACAGATATGAAGACCCACACAGTGTCTGAAGAATACAGATATGACAAGACCCACGCAATGTCTGAAGAATGATTTGGCTTCTTCATGTGCTGTCTTAGAGCTGCAAGGCTTGACTTGTCCATCCATTCAGGCAAGTTATATCTCACTTTGGGTTAAAGTATTTTAACTGACCAGTAAGTGGCCTTTTGGTGTCTTGTCAATTCACGATTCTGGGTTTTCTGAAAGGATTCTGAAATAAAGCCTTTCTGGCTGAAGTGCCCATCCCAGCAGTCCTGAAGAGCATTGCATTTATGGCAATCTCTTCACTGCTTTACATATACACCCATGAAGGTTGCTTTCCCTGTGGCTTAGTAAACACAGCAGGGGAAATCCAGGAATTTCTACATGGGTTTTTTGCTGGAAGAGTTTTTTTGAACCTCTACCCTAAATTGCTGCTAAAGGTTGTCACTGGATTTCACTTTAGATAGGGAATTAACATGCCAGTTAATTCCCTTTGTGAGGCCTTTAGAAAGAAAGGCACCACTTTGCAGACTGCGCAAGTTGCCTTTCAGCTTTCCAAAGCCAAAGCTTTTCAGGCCCCTGTAGCATAGATAGGTCCTGGCACAGTGATTTCTGTGCAAATAACAAGGCAACTGATGGCGTCAGACTCTGCCATGAGGCTAGCGTGGTGAATTTGCTATCGCTGATCCAGTCCCACTCCATGCAAGCCCCAGTTAACTATAGCAGCTTCACTGCAGAGGCATGCCTCAGTTCCTTTCCAGGGAATGTGAATCTCGTGTTCACCAAGCATTGCTCTATTGCAGCAGCACTCTGTCTGATAGGTAGATCCTTCGTGTCTAGGGATGCCGAAACCTAATTGGAGTAAATGAACGAGAGGAGTAACAGAGTATTGCTTAGAATCATACACAGCGTGACTGTGCTTAACAAGCATGAAAAGAAGAAAAAGCAATTACTTATGAATGACTGAAGTTTCAAGATTCATAGTGCATGGGTATTGGCTACCATTCCTCATTTTTCTCCGCTGATGTCTCTGCATGTAAGTGAGATAGTTCTTCTGCCTGCTAAGAAGAAACTGAAGGGATGAGCTTACACCTCTTTTTCATCTGTGAAGGAAGCACGAAGAGAAGGAGAGTGCATGCGTGCGTGCCCTTTGGGGACTGCGAAGACAAAAATTCTCAGTTCTCAAGCTCATGTCCACACACTGTGTGCAATGTTCACTTTTACAGCATATCCTGAAAATTATTGCCAAGTAGCTTTCCCTTCTTCTCCCTCTCTTTGGCTTAATCTGTTTTTCTTTCAGCTTTTAAATCTTTTTCTAATGCACTTCCAGCTGCCACAGAAATCATGCGTGCTGCAGAGGATGTAATCCAAAGTTGCCTGAATTCTGGTACTTTCAATTGATAAAGGTAGTGCCCAAAACTACAGTAGTGTCTTCACAGAGACCCCAGTCTAGGTTAGAGAAAGCAGTAAGAAACTTCCCTGCCTCTTGCTTCTTTAGGGGCCACCGCTCCCCTTCCTTTTTTTCCTAAGATAAAAAAGAAGATCTAAATCTATGTTAAATTACACCATCTCCATCTGAGTGCATTTTCCTCACTTCTACTGATGCAGAGTGATACTATCACTTAAATTAAAATACGTAATTACGTAAAAATGTAAATATGTTTTATTTCATGACTGTTTAACTTTATGGATATGAATTTTCCGTTCAGAAAACATCACACACAAGGAGAACAACGGTATAAAGGACAGGTTTTGAGTGCAGAGCAACAGAAAAGAGAGCAAGCAGCAAAGTTCAGCCTCTGTTAAGAGTTCATTACTTCTTATTTGCGGAAAAATTAGTCGCATTTCTTGGAAATGTTTAAGCACAACGTAACGGTGAAAAGTACTCCCTTCCTTCTTTCTCTTAATTGTATGACCCCTGAACAGGAACCTAGTTGCTGGACATGTGCTGTAAGCAGGAAGGTTAGCGAGAACAAATCAAACATGCCTCTTCTGCTGCACTCAACAGCAGCACAACTGAAAGGGACATAGAGCACATCTGGAGGGGCAGGGCTGCGGGTGTCCCACTGGCAGTGGCATTTGCACTGGCTCCATGTGAGTGCTCAAAGAGAAAGTCAGATAGCCACTTGCTGGGAGGCACCTGCCTAGAAGACCACTCAGCGTTCAGGTAAGGCAAATGTGTTAGTACTGTGAGGAAGGAATTGGCAAGGAGCCCTCTCTCCTCAAACAAACAAGGACTTCAGAGCCTTGCAAATCAGGTCTTAAAATGAAGAAGTAGGAGGATCTCTCAATTCACCAAAAGCCCATTTTTGTGAGTAGAAATGGTAAGAGAGGCAAGAAAGTATTTCTTTTTGGACAGGTTCACAATGCAATGGAACAGCATACATACTTTGTATAGATCAGATGGGTGAATCAACAGGGATCATTGATTCCTTCTTACAGCTTAGGGGATATTTCTTACCCTCAATGTGAAGGAAGGAGGTAGAAAATCCTATCGTTAATTCTAACCAGCAAGCTTTGTCCTTGTCTTCTGGTGAAGGGGCAGAAAGTTTTCCCATTAATAGATTATCTTCATATAAAACTACTCTGAGAGATCATTTCAGTCTTGATGCAAGACAGGGTTTGGGGCCAGCAGAAGGCCCAAGACTCTCCCAGCTAACCACCTGAGTTTTGCTGTCAGCTTTAACCGGCAACAAAGAAGGAAGAACCATGGCTGTTGAGCATGGATTTGAGGAAGAACTGCCAGTGATACAGAGAGTGGTTGCCTGACACAAGATCATGCTTACATGCAAAGGTGTAAAGATGAGAGAGCTCATCAGTCATCTTCTGGCTTCAAGCTTTGTTTGGGGGGTTGGAACTATTCGAGATGAGTTTCAGACTCTGTGCCTCTATTTTTTCCTCTTTTCTTTTCTATAGTAGTTCCTTTTCTTTTAGCCTGGTATTTGTCCATCCTCCCATTATTTTCTGCTTTCATCTTGGTGACAGAAAGAGGAGATGGTGTGAGTGTATACACAGGTAGTTACCAGGGCTATACCAAACACTCCAGATGTATGACAATAGGAGGCTTGTGAATGGTATTTAGGGAAGACCCCAAAGTTCATGGGCTAAACAATGTTCAAAGCCTGTTAGTACATGTACTTAAATTGACTAGTCATGAAGTTTCACACCTGAGTAGGCCTGACTATTACCAGTATGAGCCATGACTTTGCCTGTTCCATTCTTAGATATCATTTTGGTTTATAACACAGAAAGGGTTGTCAGACTCTGGAATGGTCTGCCCAGGGAGGTGGTTGAGTCCCCATCCCTGCAGGTATTTAAAAGAAGGATAGATGAGGTGCTTAGGGACATGGTTTAGTGATGGGATGGCAGGGTTAGGTTAAAGGTTGGACCTGATGATCTTAAAGGTCTTTTCCAACCAAAGCAATTCTATGATTCTATGATTCTAAAACTTTTTTCCAGCCTGCCTTTTTCCCTCAACAACAGGTGTCTCTTTGTTCTGTCTGTTGACTTGTCCTGCCTCCTTTTCTTTGGAGTTAGAGTGAGGGCTGGTTGCTTCCAAAGTTGCTCTTGGTACTCTCATTTCCTCCTACTGGGGATATCAAAAGATCATTCATAGGAGACAACAGGCTTCTCACTGGGGAGAGCTGCTCTTTTAAGCTTACTGTGTTATACTCACACTTGCTTGATTAGCTTTCCATCTATGTAGGCGTTTCAAGGGGTTTCATGGAGCATTGGGCCTCTGCAGTTCAGGAAGAGAAGCAGAGCTACCCTCTGAAGTTCTGTATCATAGTTCTCTATATCAGAATGGCTGTGATTCCTGTCTGGAGTTTGGGAGCAGAAAGGGGAAGTTGAAGTTTTAAGCCAGTGTTACGAGGCCCTTCTGCTTCAAAGGCTTGAAGCCCAATTAGGCGTAAACACACTAGGCTTAACCCTTTGGACTTATCTGTTGAATCAGAATATTTCTTGAAAACTAATTTCACCTATTAAAAAAAAATTCCAGCTTTTCTTTACGGGTTGTAGACCAGAATCTTACTTTTCCTGCATGACCATTTTGATTTACAAGCAAGCAGAGTCAAAAAGTTAAGTCTTTCTCAGTCCTAAGAGTCACGATAAAATTCTGATAAATGGCAACACATTGACAGTCCAGCCTACTCTAAGAGCAGCAGCTGCTGTTGGAGACTTCTTACCTTCAGGCTTTCCCATGAAGGGCCAAATTTTAGTTGTGAAATCCATGCAGTATGAGCTGAACAACATAGGAAATATTCCCGTCACCCAGCTCCTCACTCCTCTGTCTCTGCCTTCTCCAGCACAGTAGTAGAGCTTGGGTTCAGTTTACCCTTTCCCACTACCTTCTCTAGCCCCATCCATCTTCTGATTGTTTCCTCTTTTCAGAGAGCATCCCAATGCAGACCCTACAGTGTTGTAATGACTACATATTGCTTACAACTTGCACATGGATGGAATGTTCAGAGGCTCATCAATTCCCAAATGTGACTCTAAACTTTAACAACAGCAATGGAACGTAAGTGCCTGGCTGGTGGTCTGTGAAGGGTCTAAAGGGGCTTGGCTGCTGAATCTCAGAGCTGGGCAAAAGAACAGTGGACTGGGCTTGCTGCTAGCATGGCATCCAGCTTGCAGACACCAGTGTGATGTCCTGGCTAGGGAGAATGTTGGATCTGTACATGATGAGGAAGCACAGGAAGAACAGCGTGCTAATCAAGTCATTTTCGTTATCTTTTTAATCACTCTCCCCTGCTTTTGCTGTGAGAGCACATGCACAAAATGTGGCAGGATGTGTTAATTATTGACCCTGAGTGGAGAAGGATGTGTTACACAAGAAGCAGTGGTGATAACTAATCAGGATGGCAAAGGCAGCTGCTTCTTCCTTGTGCCAGTAAGAGCATAGGTGTGTTGAAATAATTTCTGCAAAAGGAACTGTGAGAAAACCAGAAGTTGTACATGTATGTTTGACTCACTGGGTTTCCTCTCAGAGATACTAGGCTACATCTTGCACTATCTTTTTGCTACTTCTGCTTCCTTTCAAGGAAAGAACAGAACGGTCAAATTGGAGAGTGTGAAGGAGAGGAAGGGGCAAAGAAGAAGAAAGAGAGAGGGGAAGGAGAAAAAAGAATAATAGTAGAAGCAGGAGATGGAGGACTAAACAGCAGAGAGATTGGAGGGTGGGAAGAAAACGTGTGAAATAAGAATAAGAAGAAGTTAACTTGGTTTTATTTTTGAGATGGAGCTCTAGGATTCATTCATGAGTTGACCTGACAGCTATGGAATCAGTGGAGAAGGTGCTCCTTATGGTCTCTACAGTATTGAAACACATTCCATATGTTACCAGTTTGCTGTGGATTGAAGTCATCAATGAGGGGTCATTTGGGACAGAGATGTTCTGTGGCACAAAGGACTCCACAGTCTGCAGGGAAATAATTTTTTTTGTAGGAGAACTGCAGTCCCATAGTCCTCCTGCCCCAACTGCTAGCTGCATTTCTTTGGCTTACCTTCTTTGACTGCTCTAGTGTAAGCATAGCATAACATACATATGTACGCATGTAAACTGCCAACCCTACTATTACAGAAGCAATGAGCTTTACTTGCTAAGGGAAGGTGAGCTAGGAGCTGAGGGTGACAGCAAGGTGTTCACCTCATTGCCAACGGCGTAATCCCACAGTAACAAGAAAAGCAGCACAATGAGAGTGACGAGGATCAGCCATCAGTCCAGGTCCCCAAGGAAGTCCCTATCCATCAGCCAGGCTGAAGGTCAAGCTAGGAAGTCAGTTCCACAGATCCCAATCAGCAGCGTGTATCACCAGGCACAGATATGGCTGCGTCATAGCTCAGGCAAGGCCCAAAGGCAAGGGCCTGAAATTAAAAGCAGCTTCTGAGCGAAGGTGGGGAGGCCCTCCAGCTGATTCCATCTTACACAGACTTGAGCATGGGTAGCCAAACCCCTGGGAGTGGGGCTGAAAGAGGTTGTGCTCAGGGTGCAGACACCTACCAACCCAAGACAGTTACTGTGCACGCATCTTTCTCTAAGGAAGAGACAAAACAGATGCACTTGATACCAGAGAATTTATTCATGTCACTTAATGAACTACAGGAGTACACCAACATAGTGCAGTGATGAAGAAACAGAATAAAATAGCATGTGGGGAAGGTTTCAGAAACCACACTTTGGGCCATCTAGCAGCATCCTATTCAGATAGACATGCTTTTTTCTGTGTAACCAGGAACAGAGAAATGACCTGCAGGCCCCACAAAGGTGAAAACCACGATGACTGCCAGAACTTCACAGTGCACTGGGTGTGTCACATCCCTGGGTATGATCCAAGAAACTAGAGCTTCAAATTTGACCTGACACTACACGCAGAGCTAAATGTCTACTTGTTTCAGAATGGTGAAGATGAACCACTAAGTCTTGCCTCTATTCCTGAGTATTTAAAGGTTTTTCAGATTAATAATTGAATAGCTAATCCTAAAAAGAGACTTAGGTCAGCCTGTAACCTGAAACATAAGCAAAAGTGAAGTTAAATGGCTATAAGGCCATAGTATCACCTTCAAATTCAGTGCATTTGGGACAGACAAAAGGGAGTCTGCCTTCAATGACTACAATGGAAAAAATGGGGGTAGACCTGCCAGCTAACCAGTGTCTTGATGGGGCTTGGGGGAAGATCTCAAAAAAGCCACCTGATCCAGCACCATGCTCTACATGTATTACAGCACAGACTTTCACAAAGCTGCTATAAAGCTGCACAACAGCACTGCTCTCCCTACTTTCCTCTTGTGTTCATGAACATATTTCCCAGACAGTTTGCACTTTGTGGTGAAAGAGAGTCATGGATTATTTGTAGAAATCCAGGGAAACTGTTAAATATCCAGATTCTGTCATTCAGAGACAATCAGCTAGGCATTTTCTTGCCCTGTTCATGTCCCTGTCCTCACTGCCTCATCTCATGGGCTGTACCTTCACCTTCCAGGTCAGACCCTCCCACCTCAAAACCTCTCTGAAGGAAGAAGGGAAATTGAAATCAACACAGGAAAGCAATCGACTTTAAGAATAGGGAATAAAATAAAGGATGGAAAGAAGTGTTTTGTTCCTTCTTACTTGAGTAATAAGAGTAATAAGTACACAAGCAGTGTTCTCCCCTATCATTCCTATTACAGGGAACGATGAGGGAAGAAACAGGAAGAGCCAGGAAATAAATACCTGGCTTTGAGCCTGGTGTGAGGATTAGATTTTGGGGGTTTTGACCATGGGCTGACCTACACAACAGCAGATTTGCTGGCAAATGATGGGGTACACCTGTCTCCAAGGGGCAAAAAAATGCTTACCAAGAAGTTAGCAGGGCTCATTGAAAGAGCTTTAAACTAGATTTTAAGGGGGAGGGGAATGAAACCAGGCTTGCTAGAAGTAGGCCTGGGGATGGCGCGCCAATGTGCGAGTAACAGCATGCTAGCGAGGTCCTTTGTTCTGTCACCTCAGAGGAAGGGACGGATAGTAATCCAAGTGGCAGCAAAGATGCAAAGGTTATTGATGGGTTGGTAACAACTGTGATCATTCACTTAGGAATTAAGACTTCTCCTCTCAGAAGAGCGGCGGGATCAATAGTCCAACTGAACTGCATCTCTACCAATGCTCACAGCATGGCCAACAAACAGGAGGAATTAGAAACCATCATGCAGCAGGTAAACTATGATATAGTTGCCATCACAGAAGTGTGGTGGGATAACTCACATCACTGGAGTGCTGCCATGGATGGCTATAAATTCTTCAGGTGGGATAGGCAAGGAAGAATAGGCGCTGGGGTAGCCCTGTATGTTAGAGAGTGTTTTGATTGCCTTGATTTCAATGATGGTGATGATAGGGTTGAGTGTTTATGGGTAAAAATCAGGGGAAAGGCCAATCGGGCAGATATCGTGGTGGGAGTCTGTTATGGAGTGCCCAGCCAGGACGAAGGGACAGATCAAATATTCTACAAGCAACTGGGAGAAGTCTCGTGATTGCTAGCCCTTATTCTTGTGGGGGATTTCAACTTATCAGATGTCTGCTGGAAGTACAATACAGCAGAAAGGAAACAGTCTAGAAGGTGCCTGGAGTGTGTGGAAGACAAGTTCCTGACACAACTGGCAAGTGAACCAACTAGGGAATGTACCCTGTTGCACCTGTTTTTTGTGGACAGAGAAGGCCTTGTGGTTGATGTGATGGTTGGAGGATGCCTGAGGCGCAACAATCATGAAATGATGGAATTCTCAATTCTTGGAGAAGTAAGGAGGGAGGTCAGCAGAACTGCCACCTTGGACTTCTCGTAGGGCAGACTTTGGACTGTTCAGAAGGCTGGTTGACAAAGTCTCTTGGGAGGCAGTCCTGAAGGGCAAAGGAGCCCAAGAAGGCTGGACATTCTTCAAGAAGGAAATCCTGGAGGTGCAAGAGCAGGCCATCCCCATGTGTCGAAAGATGAGCTGGCAGGGAAGAAAACCACCCTGCCTGAACAGAGAGCTTTGGCTGGATCTCAGAAAAAAAGAGGGAAGTCTATGAGCTTTACAAGAAGGGGCAGGCATGTCAGGAGGACTACAAGGTTTTTGCGAGGTCATGCAGAGAGAAAATTAGAAGGGCTAAAGCCCAACTAGAACTTAAATTGGCCAATCCTGTGAAAAATAATAAAAATTATTTCTATAAATATATTAACAACAAAAGGAGAGCCAAGGAGGATCTCCATCCTTTACTGGATGCAGGGGGAACCATAGTGACAAAAGATAAGGCTGAGGTACTTAATGCCTTCTTTGCCTCAGTCTTTAATAGTAAGGTCAGCTGTTCTCCAGGTACCCAGACCCCTGAGCCAAAAGACAGTGATGGGGAGCAGAACAAAGCTCCATGATCAAAGAGGAAATGGTTAGTGACCTGCTCAGCTAAGTAGACATACACAAGTCTATGGGGCTGGACAGAGTCCACCCAAGAGTATTGAGAGAGCTGGCAGAGGTGCTCACCAAGCCGCTTTCCATCATCTCTCAGCAGTCCTGGATAACTGGGGAAGTTCCACTTGTCTGGAAGTTGACAAATGTGATGCCCATTTACAAGAAGGGCCAGAGGGAGGACCCGAGGAACTATAGGCCTGTCAGCCTGACCTCAGTACTGGGGAAGGTCATAGAGCAGATCGTCCTGAGTACACTTACCAGGCATGTGCAGGACAACCAGAAGATCAGGCCCAGTCAACATGGATTTATGAAAGGCAGATCCTGCTTGACTAATCTGATCTCCTGCTATGAGAAGGTGACCTGCTTAATGGATGAGGGAAAAGCTGTGGATTTAAATATACCTGGACTTTAGCAAATCCGTTGACACCATTTCCCCCAGAATTCTACTTGAGAAATGGGATTCCCATGGCCTGGACAGGCATACTCTTTGCTGGGTAAAAAACTGGCTGGACAGCCAGGCCCAGAGAGTTATGGTGAAAGGAGTTAAATCCAGTTGGTGGCCGGTCACAAGTGGTGTTCCCCAGGGCTCAGTGTTGTGGCCACTTCTATTTAAAATCTTTATCAATGACCTGAACAAGGGGATTGAGTGTACCCTCAGCAAGTTTGCAGATGACACTAAGTTGAGTGGAAGTGTTGATCTGCTTGAGGGTAGGAAGGCTCTACAAAGGGACATGGAGAGGCGAGATCAATGGGCTGTGGCCAACTGTATGAGGTTCTTTGTGATATTTTGCAGCAAATCTGAAAGCTGTAAGGCTGCAACCAGAAATAATATCTATTTTTTCAATTCTCGGGATTTCAAGTTTTCAGATTGGCAATTGCCTTCAACTCTGTTGATTTACTTGCTCTCAAGTGCTTTCAACTTCTTTATTTCTCTGGTGCTCAGTGTCCTGTCACTTTAAGAACCCCAGCACGTAGCCCTCTCAGTGCTTTCACTACTTCTTCAGAGCATTTTTGCGTGTGCTGAGCAGAAGAACTTGTGAGAATGGCAGACCACAGTCATAGAGATGATCTTACCCCAGAAATACATCTGTGATGACAAAATGCGTACGATCATGTTGCTTTAGGCTTTCACCCCAAGAGCAGAGCAGAAAGAAAGATTCATGCTTGTAATTCTGTGAATTAACCATTTCAGTGTTACTCCTTTCCATAGGCACTGTTTGATTTTTCTGGAACCAATAAACTGGAACTCAGCTTCAAGAAGGGAGACTTGATCTATCTACTGAGCAGAGTAAACAAAGACTGGTTGGAGGTAAGGCTCAAGAGCAGGACTGAATTACTCGCATAGCTTGACATATATGAGTAGAAAGGACTCTTGTAGCCCTTGGGACGTGCCTCCTCCTTTCAAAGAAAAAAAATTCTGTCATAATCAGGTCTTACTGTCAAGAATAAATCCTTGACTCCAAATTTGAAATTCTTTCCTTCCTTGATGGCTTTTAGCTTACAACTTTTCTGCCCCCTAGTCTTCAGTTTTCATTTGCATTTGCTTCTGCTGGAATGTTCTTAACTTCTTTGGAAGCGAGTAGACCACAAGAAGGCCACAGCAAGGAGATGGAAACTCCATTTCAGCGATTAATTGGTTTCTTGCCGCAGGGTGAGTTGCTGTATACTTCGTGCTTCGTACCACAACACACGTCAGCCTGATTAGAGAGAATTTGGGCAATGCAGCCGCGTTCTGAAAAAGGATGAGGAGAACATACTGTGTGTTTGCTGATAGGCTATCTCTGCTTGCTCAAACACCACAGCCTTCCTTGATAACCATCTGACTTGCATCTTTACACACCCTTTCACTCCCTGGCCTTGCATTGGACTGCACAATTGTATCATCTTTTTGTAGGGATGCCGTCAGGTCACTTACATTGCCTTTCTTTTCTTGATTATAGTAGGTTGTTTCCATGGAAATTAATTGAATTCCAGACCTCATGTATGTGGCCAAAACGGCACGGTTTTCTTCATTCTAACACGTCCTATCATCCCAGGGAACAGCTGGTGGTGTCACTGGGATTTTCCCATGTGCTTTTGTGAAGATCATAAAAGATTTACCACAGCAGGCAGACACGGTTAATAAAGTTCGCTGTTACTACCACGAGGAGGCTGTGAGCACTATCAGGTAATAAGAAAGTAGTCCTCCAGCTCACTGCTGAAGAAACGCCGACAATTCTCTTTTTGTGATACGTGATGATTAGATTTGTTCTTGTTACAGGGATATCTCAGTGGAAGAGGATCTGAGCAGCATTCCGTCATTCAAAGAGCTCACGGAGTTGATGAGGTACAGTGCAAGCACTTAGCTCTATGTTTAATAGCATTTAAACGTTGGTCAAGTTTGTTCCGGTCCTAGATTTTCCACCTTCTCCTTGGTCATCACCATGTTTTGGGTGTGAAATACTTTTCAGGTGTCCCGAGGAAGTTGTTCTTTGACTTGGCCCAGGGCCACCTGTGCAGACACTGGTCTGCCTTGGGATTGTCAGTAAGCATGGAATGCCACACCATTCTAACTCAGTTGTGATGGTTTCCATTTCTTGTGCTAAGATCAGCACCATAGCCGCATGCAAGGATCTTTTGTCTAATATTCTTCTTCCGGATGCAGGACACTGCCTTCTAACACCCGTTAAACTAAACTGGTGTTGAACATCAAACCGTTAGAACATCAAACATGAGTCATAGAAGACCTGTGCTAATATTCTTCCTTTCCTTAACCTTCCCTCCCCTCAAAAAAAGCAGCCGTAAGTAGGCAAAAGTGGGTACTCACTACAGTCAGCTCTTATGTATGGGAATTTTATCAAACTCACAGATTAACTGTGCCATGCATGTGGTGTTACTGGAAACATGGATACATGGAGTTTTCAAACACCATGATTTAGATTTGACTGCTAGTTTCTCTGTCATGAAGCTATAATTCCTCATTTTAAAAAATCTGCTTCCTTGACCTGCTGCTAAAATTTGTACAGGCAGAAGGGAAGGTTAATGAGGAACTGAAGGTACTAAGAAACAGTTAAGTAACGATGCATGGATAACTAACCTGCCCCTTTCTTACTTAGCACTTATTAAGTGTGTAGTTCCAGCAGTATATCAATCCAGTACAGACCTGTATAAGAAAATGCATTCTCCAAAGAGTTGTAAGATGTGCTGCAGGCCATACCTGCTTTCCAGGTACAAAGGTTCCCACCTGAAGAACCCATGCATAATAAATTTCAGAGGTAGACAACGTATGTTCGGAAGAGGCACCCTGTGTGTCTTCCTTTTTTGCAATGATGGAAGGTTTTATTTGGCATTATTTTACTAAAATGTTACAAAATGTAACTTCTCACTTCAAAGGCATGGTAGCAATGCGGTTTAGGAAGGAGATGAAGCAATCAATGTACAATGATAATGCTAGTAACCTTCCACCTTGTGATACATAAGAGAATGCATTGCAAATTTGAAACCTAATTAGCGTGCATGGCCTGCAAAGCTTCTGGCGTGCAGGATTACCCATTACCCGTTCCTGGAGTTCAACAGAGCAAATAACATCTGAAGATTTTCACGGACAGCTAGATCCTGTGATGTGACCAGCAACTCAGGGAGTCTGTCTGAAGATGGAGGAGGTATCCAAGGGAGGGAGGAAGGAAAGTGAGGGAAAATGTCTGCTGGGAAACAAGAAACCCCTTTTGTAAGGGTGGGGGAAGAACATACATGAATTTACTGGCCTCTGGAAATCAAAGCAGGAGAATTCCTTTCTGCCTGTATACCGTAATGCAAAGTAAATCCTGCCCATCCAGCAAAGGTGCACATTCCCCTCCTTGTCTGCAGATTTTATATAGTCCCAATGACACACAATTTCCTCTGATACTCTCATATTGTCCTTGCTCTTCATGTTTCGCTTATTCCCAGCATACATTTTTTCTTTGTATCTTTATGTGGTTCTTGTTAGAACCTAACTGTGCTATCTATGCTTTTGGTCGGAACTACTGGGATTTAGAGAAGGTGAAGGACAGTGCAGTGCAGGACAAATGGACACTGGCAGTTATATATTCTGTATCTGGGGACTCATCTTAGTCCCCTGTAGTTTACCTCTGAGAGCGCAAGCCTGAGTGTGTCTTTCCTGTATGGCTACTGAATTTTCCTATATATCTTGTTATTACTCAAAGGGTTACAGAGACAAAGGTAGTTCTCTCTCTCCCCTCCCCCCAGTATATGTACAAATAAACATAAAATACAGAATGATCCCTGACAATCTTCAGTCTAGCACAGAGTAAAGCAAGAAACAGTACTGGAGTAAAACCAAGGAATGCTTTCTTAGTCTTTCTCACTCACTTCTGCTGCAGTTAATCTTCTTTTTTTTCCTGAAAATACATTACTCCCATGACCTGCTAATTGTTAACACACAGACTGGCAGTGACAAACTTCCTTCCCCTCCCTTCCCTGTTAAACAGTCCCATCTAACTAAGCACTTTGAGAGCTAAAATAGGAAGCATAGACTTCCTATTTTACAGGCAATTACACAGACTTTCCTTGAAAAGGCGTGGTCTGCTGCTTTGAAAGTGGCATTTGAGGTGCATAAAAGATACAGCAGTTATTCTGAAGACTTACTTGCCTAGAAAAGCCTGTGGTCAGTTTATACTTTCTGTCTCCAGTGCTAGGGAGGTGTGGTTTTGCTGGTTTCAGCATCAGAGGATTCTGGTGCTCTGGGGGGAGGCTGGACAGGGGGTGTCACCTGCCAGGTTGAACCATCTGCTTCACAGACAGCTCTGGATCCAGGTAAGGGACCTGCTTCCTCTCTGGGGAAAGCAAAATGGCAGAAAGGCTGCTCTCATACAAAGGCTTGTGAGTCATTAAGGGTTTCGTTAGCTATAACGATTATTCAAGGGCTCGGACAGCTGTTTCTGGTGTAAGGAAGTGGCACTGAGGAATCTGAAAGTCAACGGGAATTTAAAAGGAGTTTTTTCCATGCTCCCCTACCTAGAAAAGTCTCAGCTCTGTAAGATACTTGAGTAGGTGAGTTGATCGTATTATGAGAGAGCAATGAGAGATGGCCAAAAGGACTTGAATTCCAGTATTGAACAATGGGGTCCATAATCTTTGAACCACTCAATCTATTCTCAATCTCAACAATCACCAAAAAAAAAAAAAAAAAAGAGATATAAATAATTTCTTTGGTACTATTGCTACAATTTGCAAGTTGTTTGGGGAGCAGTAGCACGTTGAAGAGAAATCTGAAAGTGAATGAATATGGAAATTCAATGCCTATAGCTCCCAGGAGCTATGTGGTTGGGGATGATATTTTTAAGGAAAGGAAAAAGCCAGAACACCACTGCGATTCATTAGGAAGGGTTTGAGTGTGAAGAGCAGAAGGATGAATGAATTTGAAGGCTGAGTTCGACTCACAGAGTGTTGTGGTTTAACCCTGCTACTCAGC
>NW_009258549.1:2052542-2056780 GCF_000687185.1 Egretta garzetta
CAATAAATACTTGGTAGAAGTTCTTTCTGAACGTCACTCCAACACAAAGCCTAAAGAAGTTCCCTAATTCAATTTTACTTCTCTTTCTGTGAAATGAAAACAAGAGGCTCTGCAACAAGCAGAACAAGAGAGTAACCAGTGGGCAATGAAAACAATTATCCTCTGAATTAGGAACAAACTTGTGTGCGAAGGACAGTAGGATCATGAAGGAGAAGTTCATCCTTCTGCTGAATCTGTATTTGGTCTTCCGTGTCCAAGCCATTCGAGGTGAGTGTTAAATTTAGTCTCTTTTATCCTTCCATGGTTGCCTTTCTTTTTGTATGTGTCTCCTTTCATCTAATGCTCTTCCTCATTTTCTGCTTGCTTTTCTGCTTCCTTCTGCCACTGCCTCCTAGGCTGTAGGAGAACAGGCATCTTGGTCAAAACCAGTGTGTAGCAGATGCGTGTGCAGACAAACCACTTGTAGGTTGCTGGTATGGACAGGTGAAATACTGGACAAATGGATGAGTGGTTAATGAGTGAATAGGAAGGAGGCATAGATACCAAGAGTTAGTGCAACTATCGGAAAATGAAGGGCTGTGTGACTCACATGGCAGTGTACAGGAATAGAGAAAGGTGGACAGGTACAAGACGTGTGTGTGTGTGTGTATGGGGGTCTACCAACAGCAACATCCAGATGACCTGATTTTCTTCTTGTGGAACTGCTGACAGATAAAGAGACCATCTGCCATATTCTTTCCCTTCCCTCCCCTCCCCTTCCCTTCCCTTCCCTTCCCTTCCCTTCCCTTCCCATTTGATTTAGTAGAGCTGGGAATGGGAAGTATCTCCGTGGGTCACCCAGTGCACCATGTCTGCATCAAGACTAAGCCTGTACCCATCCTAAAGAGATCAGAATAAAAGTGGTGTTGGAAGGTGTGCCTCATGGACATCTCCCTTTTTCAAGACAGATGCCAATGCCCGATTTCTGCGTAGCTTGGGGAGTTTTGCTGCCTGGCCCAGTCTCAGTTGCAGGACATCTGCCTTTGAGATCTCTGAGGGAAAATGTGTTACAGTGTAGGTCAGGCTGGTCTCTTGGCATTCCAAGCCTTAGCCTTACTTTCAGACGATCCCTTTCTATGTAGGATGCTCCATTTTCTGGTTATGCACGGAATGCCACCATTGAACTTTGTACTGGTTTTTGGCAGAAGACCAAAGTAAGGTCTCCTCTCGTACAAAGACAAAATGATCCCCATATGCCTGCTGACCATGGTATCTACTAATCCCTGGAAACAATCAGTGTTTGAAAAGTGATACCTTGGCTAGAATTATGTGCCTCCCAGGCACAGAGGTCTCACTTCATTGCTGTAATCTGTAGCTTGGTTTGGACATTGCATTTTGTGGAGATGTGCAGAATGGCCACAGCTCTTCCTAGTTTCACCAGGAGTCATTTTTTGATGCCATGAGGAGTGTGCTGTTCTCAGTGCCTTTCCCATGCTGCCATCAGAATCACCGTGCCTCCTGCTTTCACTGTTTACATTTTTAATAACTGCCTCTTTTTTTTGCCTGAATTCCTTTCTCAGAGAGTACCTCTATGAAGAGCCTGAGCTGCTACAATGACTACAACTCACAGGTGACCTGCACATGGATGGAGCATTCAGAAGCTCATGCCCTCGTTGGTATGAGTCTTTACCGAAGGGATAATGCTACAATGTAAGTACCTGAAATGTGCAGTGGTGGATAAAAGTCCAAAGGGAACTTGTCCACAACTTGGAGTCCTGACCAATTATGAAACAAGGTCAGCTCATAGATGAAGAATAGTTGCCTAAATCCCAAATTGTAAGGTAATGCTGGTGAGTAGATAGAAATACCTCCAGGACTTCACAAGCCTTGGGCTGACTCTTTTGTTTATGGGTACGTACGCACAGGTGTGGTCAGTCCCACCCATACTTCAGGCACATCCCCGGTTTCCTTGCTAATACCCAACTTTTAAAAACAGCAATCGTGCTGAATAATGCTTGCTGACATACAGTTGGCTAGGAGACTCCATCCTATCCTGGAAGACAGTATTTGGCCTTAGATATTCACAACTTAATATTTCTCAACTGAACTGGAACAATGTAATATACTGGGCATGAAGCCATAAGCACAAACAAAATTCCAGAGAGTACAAAAAGAAGCAACGCATCTCTCCAGCAGCTCAGGCTACTGCAAGCACACAAAGCTTGTCCCTCTCCTGACTAGTTTAAAATATTGTTTCTAATTTTCATGATGCTCCTTGGCCTGGAGAAAGGCTATCTAAAAGGATGATTAACATTCTGGATGAAGTCTTTAATGAATACATCAGGTCCCTTGACAGAACAGAACTACTAAGGCTACAGAAGTACATTTGGGTTGGAGAGTGTTTTTTCAAAGTGTCTGTCTGGGACTGCAACATGAATGTCTTCAAGAAGCTAGGGATCATCAGAAACTTTACTGCCTTCCACTCCGAGTAAAAGGCGCATTTGCATTACATTATTTTTCATCATATGGTTTCTCACATAAAAAAGATGAGATTACATAGAATGAGGCTAAAAAAGAACAAAAATAGGCTGGTACCAAACTGTAACATTCTGCTGCACAACTTGGAAATGGGAAGGCATTTGAGAAAAATCCTAGTGTTAAAAATGTTTGTCCTATTAACTGATGCATAACAGGACTAATAGGTACAGTGAGAAGAGGATATCAGTGCCTGAGTAAATTATAACAAAAGAATGAGAGGGAATTGGCTTCAGACATTTAATTGTGCATTGACTGTAGATCTCCAAATCAGATCTTCATGGATCACTTTCTCTGTACACAGGGAGAACAAAATATGAGCCAGCAGTGAGCCCAGGTGGCCAAGAAGGCCAAAGGCATCCTGGCTCCTATCAGGAATAGTGTGGCCAGCGGGAGTAGGCAAGTGATACTTCCGCTGTACTCAGCATTGGTGAGGCTGCACCTCAAATACAGTGTTCAATTTTGGGACCCTCATGACAAGAAGGATATTGGGGCACTGGAGAGTGTCCAGAGAAGGTCAACAAAGCTGGTGAGGGGTCTGAAACACAAATCGTATGAGGAGCAGCTGAGGACACTGGAGTTGTTTAGCCTGCAGAAAAGGATGCTGAGGGGAGACATCAGCCTCTACAACTGCCTGACAGGAGGCTGTAATGAGGTGGGTGTTGGTCTCTTCTCCCAAGTAGTAAGTAGTAGGACAAGAGGAAATGGCCTCAAGTTGTGCGAGGGGAGGTTTAGATTGGACATTAGGAAAAATTTCTTCACTGAAGGTGTTATGAGGTACTGGAACGGGCTGCGCAGGAAAGTGGTCGAGTCCCCATCCCTAGAGGTATTTAAAAGACGGGTAGATGAGGTGCTTAGAGACATGGTTTAGTAGTGGACAGGTACGGTTGGCCTCAATGATCTTAAAGGTCTTATACAAGCAAATGACTCTATGATTCTATGAAAAGCCTTACTGTTAAATTGTTTGTCATATTAACTGATGCATAACAGGACTAATAGGTACAGTGAGAAGAGGATATCAGTGCTTGAGTAAGTTATAACAAGAGAATGAGAGGGAATTTGCTTCAGACATTTAATTGTGCATTGACTATAGGTCTCCAAATCAGATCTTCATGGATCACTTTCTCTGTACACAGGGAGAACAAGAAGATGCTTTGCAAACGCCAGACAGAAAATGACTTACATGGGGCTCCAGACTCCTATGTGCACTGGCTTTGTCACACCACTACAGAGAGTCTTGACATGGGGGTAGATTATATTTACAGCTTCAAACCTAACAAGACACTTCAAGCAGAACTAAATGTTGATCTTTTTCAAAATGGTAAGGATTAAATACCAAATTCTCATTGTCCAATGAATATCAGGGAGCTTTGAGAATGTATTTGCCATTCAGTCACAAAGTGAATTCCACTTCCATTGTTAGAAGTACCGAAGACCTCCACATCAAGAGGATGGGGCAGGGAGGGGAAAGGGCAAGTCTCTGGGAACAGCTGGACCTGGAAGGGGGTCTCAAGCAGGAGCTGCTTGGTGGGGCAGGGATAAGATACTCTGGAAATGGGGAAGCTTGCCTAGGTATTTTCTTGCCCTGTTCATGTCCCTGTCCTCACTGTCTCCTCTCATGGGTTGTACCTTCACATTCCAGTTCAGACCCTCCCACCTAAAAACCTCTCAGTTCAGACCCTCCCAACTCAAAATCTCTCAGTACAGACCCTCCCACCTCAAAA
>NW_009258549.1:2059290-2067175 GCF_000687185.1 Egretta garzetta
GCAGGAATGACCTTTTAAGCTTCTTTCCTGCTTCACCCTTCACAAGGTGAGTACGCCCAACCATAAAGGTTTCCACATGGAGAATCAAGCAAGCACCCTGCCCAGAAGATCATCCTTGTTTCCTGAATCCAGTAGTCCATTCTGCTCTCAGTGGCTGAAGAGCCTGAGACTGCAAGACAACAGACTATCAGCCATCAGTCTTTTTTACTTGCCATGTGACGCTAGGGTTGCAGAAAATGCACAGTGGAGTCTCCTGGAGATAGGAACCTTCACATGTTTCTGCTGTTTGTGGACTTAGAGGCAGAATGCCTGCTATCGGTATGGTCTTGTGCCCAAAGTAATATGATCTTCTATGATTCGTCCTGAGGATGCTTGTAGTGGTGAGACACTTGGCGAGTTTTGATGAGTGCACTCAGGGAGAAGTTGGTATGTTGTTGGCGATAGTTGTGGGCATTAGCAGAGGAAGCTCTTTCTTAGAAAATCTCTGAGACCGCATCTCTTCAGGACTGTACAGGGTAAGGCAGACCTAAGGCGCCTGAAGAGATGCCTGTTGTTCACAGTGGAGCAAGGTACCTAACTATCTTTGTATTAGCACCAATTGTTTACCCTGAGGTCAGTAAAAAATAAAAAAGAATCGGTAGAGGAAATGCTGAACTCCTTTGGTCAGTAAGCTGACCAGAGTGAAAAAGCTGTTAGGGGAAGCAGCCGCGCTGCAGGTGGATGCCTATTTCTCTTTTCTCTCTTTCAGTTCTGCCACCAGTGGTTCTCCCGGCAATGTTCCCAGCTCTCATCATCACTTTCCTAATAGTTGCTTATTGCAGCTACAAGTATTTCCTCAGGTAGGCTTGTGTTGTGACTCGGAGATTTAGCAGCGTGTTGGCCATGTGGGCGGCATAAAGGCTGAGGCACTGCTCGTCCCCCACGAGAGATGAGCCTTGGTGTGCAATGGGCAGCCTTGTGCATGTGTGTGCAAGGGTGAGAGTTGGGTGGTGGCGTGCCAGGGCCTTGGTGGTGCCTCGCTGTGCAAAGCAGCATGGTGTACGGGGTGCAGTCTTTCCTGGTTGCAGCCATGTTGAGAAGCAAATCTGGAAAACTCTGTGTTGTTGTTGTTACAGGAAGAAGCAAATGTGGGAGGAAAAGATTCCAAACCCCGGCAAGAGTCTTCTGATCCAGAGCTACCTGGGGGTAAGAGGGAACTGTTGCTTGAAGGGTGCTCCTGGATAAGTACAACATGGAGCTATTCCAGGGTGAAAAGAAAGAAGGGAGAGGTTTGTTGGAATGTCTGGTTGAGTGGGAGCTTCCAACTCAGTGCCACTGAACAGAGTGCTGTCCTGTCCAGGAGGGTTATGGAGCCTTGCTGTGCCTCATGAAACCCTTCACTACAGAGGCCTTCTGCCTATTTTCCTACCTTCGTAACCAGGATCTGAGAGTTTTAAAAAAAAAAATCAACTCACCCCTCTGATGCATCTGGTCAGTTTTGCCATCCTTTGCCTCCAAAATGCCTGTCAGAGTCCTCATACAAGAAACCTGTTGTCCCTAGACGGACTTGACCTTTTTCTGTTCCTGGCCAGGACGTTGCCTGGCTCCCTTCAGTGCTGCCTTCTCTAGTCTTTGCATGAGTACCTCCCTGCACACTCCTCTGCAGCCGCTGGAGGCTGACTTCATACTATGAGAGCAGTATTTCCTCCTACATGCTATTCTTCCTGGATATGGACATTTTCCTCCATGTAAGAAAGGAGAGGGCAAAGAAAAATAAATGTATATTTTGCACAGTTGCATCTCTCTTTTCTTCTGCCTCTCTCTCTCACCCATTTCCTGATTTCATCCGCAAGAGCCATGCAAATCTTGTGATTTAAAGAAATTATATCCCAGTAGGTGTATGTCTCCAAAAGAGGCACTGCATGGAGCATGCTTGGAATTTTATGAGAACAGTAGGCTAGGTTCCTTTCTGGAGATGACTCCTGTGTGTTTCAGTTTCTCACTATCATCATTCCACAGCCTTATCTATCTGCGAGTCTCCCCTTGAACCGTTGGATTTGTATTTGATCTCATATCTCCAATGTCTTTATCTC
The DNA here is from genome assembly GCF_000687185.1 of Egretta garzetta. Classification (NCBI taxonomy): domain Eukaryota; kingdom Metazoa; phylum Chordata; class Aves; order Pelecaniformes; family Ardeidae; genus Egretta; species Egretta garzetta. The sequence continues at coordinate 2,061,363 of NW_009258549.1, forward strand.
CTTAAGGCAATGCTGCTAATCTCCATTCTACAGACAGAGAGCTCATGCTATTTTTGCCACTGTGTTTTATCATCTGCTTACTTAAGCTAAATGACTTCCACCTCATTTCTGGCTCCCTGCAGCGCAAGTACAAGTGCAACGCTAGGGAAGAGTGGTCTTTACAAAGATTTACAGAGTTGCTTTACAAAGTAACTTAACAGTTACTTCTCCAGTTGCAACATTTTTAGTTGTCCACCCCTGTCTTCTCCACCAGCCTCACCCCCTACCTTGCAAGTCCTTTTGTCCCATTTTATATTTTCACCTTAAGTGGAATGCCTGGTGTAGGCATTGCTCTTGAGCATGCTGCACACGGTGGCTGTCGTGGTCTTCAGCCAACTGTTCATTTGGCACCCCGTATTTCTCAGCATGGGTTTATGAAAGGCAGGTCCTGCTTGACCAACCCGATCTCCTTCTATAAGCAGGTGACCCACCTAGTGGATGAGGGAAAGGCTGTGGATGTTGTCCTCCTAGACTTTAGTAAAGCCTTTGACACCATTTCCAGCATGCTCCTGGAGAAACTTGCTGCTCATGGCTTGGAAGGGCATACTCTTTGCTGGGTAAAAAACTGGCTGGATGGCTGGGCCCAAAGAGTTGTGGTGAATGGAGCTAAATCCAGTTGGCAGCCAGTCAAAAGTGGTGTTCCCCAGGGCTCAGTTTTGGGGCCAGTTCTGTTTGATATCTTTATCAATGATCCAGACTGGGGAATCAAGTGAACCCCTAGTAAGTTTGCAGATGACATCGAGTTAGGCAGGAGTGTTGATCTGCTCAAGGGTAGGAGGGCTCTGCAGAGGGACCTGGACAGGATGGGTCAATGGGCCAAGGCTAATTGTGTGAGGTTCGACAAGGCCAAGTGCCGGGTCCTGCACTTGGGTCACAACAACCCTACGCAACACTACAGGCTTGGGGAAGAGTGGCTGGAGAGCTGCCTGGCAGAAAAGGACTTGGGGGTGGTGGTTGACAGCTGGCTGAATATGAGCCAGCAGTGTGCCCAGGTGGCCAAGAAGGCCGACAGCATCATGGCTTGTATCGGGAACAGTATGGCCAGCAGGGCAGTGATTGTGCCCCTGTACTCAGCACTGGTGAGGCCGCACCTCAAATACAGTGTTCAATTTTGGGCCCCTCACTACAAGACATTGAGGTGCTGGAGCGTGTCCAGAGAAGGGCAACAAAGCTGGTGAGGGGTCTGGAGCATAAGTCCTATGAGGAGCGGCTGAGGGAACTGGGGTTGTTTAGTCTGGAGAAGAGGAAGCTGAGAGGAGACCTTATTGCCCTTTACAGCTGCCTGACAGGAGGCTGTACTGAGGTGGGTGTTGGTCTCTTCTCCCAGTAACAAGCGATAGGATGAGAGGAAATGGCCTCAAGTTGCACCAGGGCAGGTTTAGGTTGGACATTAGGAAAAATTTCTTCACCAGAAGTGTTGTTAAGCATTGGAATGGGCTGCCCAGGGAAGTGGTCGAGTCCCCATCCCTGGAGGTATTTAAAAGACGGGCAGATGAGGTGCTTATGGACATGGTTTAGTGGTGGGATGGCAGTGTTAGGTTAATGGTTGGACTTGATCTTAAAGGTCTTTTCCAACCTAAACGATTCTGTGATTCTAATTTGGCTGTCAACAAACTTCATCAACTTCTTTTTCTGTCCACACACAAAAATCAACACCAGTATAAGGCCATCCAGTGCTCTAAAAAGCATCACAGGAGCTTTGTTACCTATCTCATACTCAGCTCTCCATCCACAAGTGCTCTCTGTCAGTCTTGTGGCTTTGAGAGTTTTCATCCCTGTAGCAAACTCCCTTATCCTCAACTTTGTAAACACCCCAGCAATTCTGTTTCTCTGGTCAGTCAGCACAGAAGGACAGTTGTTTTAGCTCTAGAGGTGAAATGTTGCCCAGAGTGTTCTCATGGTGTGCTGAATTACAGTAGGCATTGCACAGAACAACAGCTTTGAGGTTTATTGTGACAGGAACCTGCAGCAGCCCCTGACTCCTATGCTGCACAAAGATAGGTCATGGTTAGCAATGCAGAAGTGAAGGAATAGTCTTCTGGAGGACAGGACATACTTTGTAGCCACAGCGGTGGGATTGCTTCCACATTTCCACCCATTATGACTTGAGGATGGAAGAGAAACAGATCTCAGCTTGTTCTGGCTAGAGAATGAAGGTTGAAATGTGAAGAGGATCTGCAGTTTGGAGCAAAGATGAAGGAGGGAAAAGCTGATAGAAGATGTTGCAACAAATCAAAGGGGTATGAAGGTGCCAGGAATGCTTTCAGACTGGTGTTTTTTTGACCTGCATCAGTCTATTAAAGATTGCCTGTAGCAATGTTTCTACTGTGTTTAGGTGGGGAAACAGGATGGCCCTATAACTGAGAACAGCAAGGTTGTTGGGACAAAAGTTATTTAGAAAAGATTACTTCTAAAACACAGGTTGATAAACTGGTAAAACCAATTATACACTATGAATGCCTGAAAGATCATTCTCGTCCTAAGCATCTATCACAAATGTGCTACGATTGTTCTTGTGCCCATGGCTCCTGGCTCTTCCTGGCCTTAATGTGATCTCTCTTTCCTCAGAAGTGTTACGGTCTTCATTTTCTCTCTTTAGGAAGCTGCCAGCCAACGGCCAGCCATCCTGGTGGGCTTCAGTGAGCAGAACACTTCTGAGGAGGTGGAGCAGATTAACCCCCTTAAAGTGCTGAATGGGTAAGTAAGCAGTCCACTCCCCACTCCTTTCTTGAAAGGTTCCTTCCTAACCATGGGCTAAGAGCGGGTTGTGTTTGGATATCACTCATTGCAATGGGGAGGACAAAGCGTTTTCACCTGTATATCTCCTAAGTCTGTGTACACCTTCCAAACATCTGTGGAAGTTGTAATGAATTGCTGCAGCTGCCCAGCTTGACTTCCCTGGCTGGAAGTCTGAGGATAGAAACCTACTCGCTTTCTTCCTCCGCATTTCCTTTGGAAATGGTTTGAATAAAAGGCACTGACCTAATAGGGTGGAAATCTTGTTGGCTGAATTACTCCCAGCCTGCCTGAACGCAACCAAAAATACATAAATACATATATTCCCTTACCTCTTCATCCTCTAGAAATGACATGCTTTCTGCTCCTTGAAGCAAAGTCTGACTTTGAAAGTGGAATGTGAACAAAGAAGAGCTGCAGTGGTCCCAGCCAGTGTGTGGCTGATCAGAAATCGCTCCAAGTTGTCCATACAGCCTCAAATTTGTGTCAGGTCTTTAAAGATGGAGCAGGGAGGTGACCTATTATGGTCTGTTCAGGAAATTATCCTTGGTTGCAGAGCAGCTGGGGAGGCTGACACAAATTAAATTGACTCTTGGGTTTCACGATAATGGTCTGCCTCTTAAGAGATGGTCAGCTCTTTTTAAGAAGATATACGTTTGTAAGTCATGTGAAGGAAAGAGGGGTTATGTTTGTGACTTCTTTGAAACCTTTGTCTTCTCGCTTTGTCTAGCTTCACATTCAGCGCTTGTAAGAGACAGGGTCCCTTTATTTTGAAGAAGTAACTGCAAAGTATCACTGAAAGCTTGAGAGCTGTATAAATGCTGATGCTAGCAGTCACGCTGCCCGTGCCTATACCGCTAAATAAATCAGTGCCAAGATGTAGTATCAAGCACTGCCTTGTAACTGCTTGCACTGCTTTGTTGTCAGCACTCTCCCTGCCATGGCTTGGCCTGTGCTGTCCTGGCATGGTTTGGGACATCACACAGGGTAGCAAGCATTCCCAACAGGCAATGCGGACACAAATGTACCGGCTTAGGCTGTGTCCAGTGTCCTTCAGCAGTATTCTAGCAGGCTTTGCGCCCAGGCCGTGCAACACACATCCTGTTTCATGCTGTGCCTACAGCTGTAACACAGCGGTCACATTATGTAGTGCACTTTGAACTGAAAAAACAAACACAAAATCTCAGGCGACTCAGGAGACTACCATGGCTGTATGTATGGACACAGCCAGTCTATGCCATTTTACCAGCGGGCCAAAGAATGGTCCCTGGCCTTGTTTTATTTACATCAAAATCATAGCTTTTCTTAAAAGCTGATTTGTGCTTGCATATCTTGGCACTGAGAAAAATTGGTGGTAGACAGTTGATCTCTTGCTGTGGCACAGAAAAGGCTGAGGCTTGCATCTTCTAAGGAAGGTACTAGAGATGTGGCCAAAGTTTCCTTCTGTTTTCCTGGAAGACAGTGTACCCCCTTAGAGCATCTCCTATTTATATGCAGTTATCACCTTAAAGAGCTGTCAGTCAGAAAGCTGTCAATAGCAGCTAAGTCCTGTGTTTTTTCACCTGAACAGGATGACTCAGAGTCCAGCAGAGGTACATGGAACTGAGGCAAAGAAAGGGCAGTTTTCCCCCGCTACACTGGCTCCACAGAACTCCTGTCAGACTTCTGAAGCACCACATAAAACTTCACTTCTGCTGTCCATGCCTGTCTACCCATTGGATGAGACTGCTGGTCCACCCTGCCTGTTTGCCAGACTTCCAGGCAAGAGTGCTGCTTCCCAGAGAGCAATCCCTTGCTTTGCTTTCAACGGTCCTTACTTGTACAGCCCAGTGATGTCGTCCCAGCCTGATATGCATCAGACCCTGGAAGCGGACCCAGTGGGAGTCCGTGAGAAATCAGTTTCCCTTCAGCACGTGACCCTCCCAAAAGAAGACTGTCCTCTGGCTCCACAGAGGCAAGAACAGCCAGGAACAGGTCCTCCACAGCCCTTCCTGCTCCCAGAGCAGAAGGAAATGATGCAGCACCTCAACAATGAGCAAGAAGTCTCACCAGCCCCACCAGCGACCCCCCCCCCCCCGCCACTTGTCCCTGCTGGGGATGTACCTTGTGACTCACAGGAGCCCCAGCCCCCCAGTGACCACCCTTGCCATGAGTTTTGTCCTGGGAAAACCGCTGTCATGGTCCCAGTTGCAGATCAAGCACCAACCTCTCCTCCTGAATTGCACCTGGATACATCTGGAGACCCTTTAGGTCTCCATGGACATTCAGAACCCACAAAAATGTCCTTACATGTTTTTTGAAATGGAGTATTTTTTTCCCGAAGAACCTGTGTTGGAGAACTATGTTAGTCATATTTAATCCTGGCAGCACCATAACGATTTTCTTCCATTATGGGCAATTGCTACCCTGACCCCAAACTAAAACCCAGTAAGAAGGTGCAGGTGAGTCAGGAAGATCCCCAAGTGTTTATGTGGCAAGGTTTTGGTAGCAGGAAGGCTACAGGGGTGGCTTCTGTGAGAAGATGACAGAACCTTCCCCTGTGTCTGATAGAGCGAGTTCCAGCTGGCTCCAAGATGGATCCACTGCTGGTCAAAGCTGAGCACATCTGATGTTGGTAGCAACTCTGTGATAACATATTTAAGAAAGGATAAAAACTGCTGTGCAACAGCATCTGGGAGACAGGAGTGAATATGAGAGAGAAATGACGCTGCAGACACCAAGGTCAGTGAAGGAGGAGGAGGTGCTCCAGGCACTGGAGCAGAGATTCCCCTGCAGCCCGTGGTGAAGACCATGGTGAGGCAGGCTGTCCCCCTGCAGCCCGGGGAGGACCCCACACTAGAGCAGGTGGATGTGCCCCAAAGGAGGCTGTGACCCCATGGGGAACCCACACTGGAGCAGTCCATTCCTGAAGGACTGCACCCCGTGGAAAGGACCCACGTTGGAGCAGTTTGTGAAGAACTGCAGCCCATGGGAAGGACCCACATTGGAGAAGTTAATGAAGAACTGTCTCCTGTGGGTGGGACCCCATCCTGGAGCCG